>NC_064640.1:171608901-171916321 GCF_023864345.2 Schistocerca serialis cubense
AGGAGGTAGCTCTTCAACTGGCTGGGTCAGTCATTTCAAAGGTCGCAGGAAGGCAACGGCATACCTCCTCAAACAGGACCATGCCTAGCAAAGCACTGTAGTGTTCAAAGCAATCTTCGGATTGATTATTGCTTTACTTTAATTCGATACATTGTGAGAACTTTTTTGGAGCAGCTGTTCTACCTGCAGTTACAATAGCGTACAGGGGTTGGAGAGAAACATGCAAACACCGCGAGAAATACATACTCGAACACAGCCTGCAGGTTGCGTTGTTCTCGTATTTGACCACGAACGGAACCTGCACATTGTCCTCAGTTCGTTGTGTCATTCGTGGTCAGAAGAGTGTTGTGTGTAGTTGTGAGTGTATCATGTCCGAGTTAAGCGAATTCGAATGAGGGCAAATTGTTGGCGCACGTATGGTGGGTGATCCGTAACTAAAGTGCTTGATATTTCAAGAGGAACCGTGTGGAAGATTTATACCGCATACAGGGAAAACGGAAGAACGCCATCCGCTAATTCACAACGTGGACGGAAGAGTTTGTTGAGTGATCGTGACGGACGCCCATTGAAGAGGATTTTGACTGAAAATAACAGGCCGACAGCTACAAAAGTCACTGCAGAACTGAATGTCGCAGTCACGAACCCTATCAACACGATGGGAGCTCCACAAGGAGGAAATTGTAGGACAAGTTCGAATTCCAAAACTACTCATTACGACGCAAATGCCCGTGCCAGGAAAATGGGGTGCCAAAGCCATAAAACCTGGACTATGGAGCAATTGAAGAAAATCATTTGCACTTATGAATCTTGTCTCACACTATTTCCAACTCCTGGCCGAGTTTACGTCCCTAGTGTGAGACATGGCGGAGGTTCGGTGATGAGCTGGGCAGCAATATCGCGGTATTCCATGGGCGCCCATGGTTACTCTGCAAGGTCGCATTACTGCTGAATATTATGTGACTATTTTGGCAGATCAGGTCCATCCTACGCTACTGTGTTGGTTCCTTAATGATGATAAAGCGGTTCAAGACAACAGGGTCCTCATGGCCCAGGACCCGTTTTGTGAGCACGAGGACGAATTGTCACATCTCACCGAATCACCACCGTCAGATCTCGATATTACTGAACCTTTGCGGTCTACTTTAGATATAAGGGCGTATGATCGCTCTCTACCTCTCTCATCGTTGCCCGAACTTGCCATATTATGCAGAAACAATGACTACGATTCTCGTGAAAACCACACAGGACATGTATTTATCCGTTGCGAGACGACTGGAAGCTGTTTTGAATGCCAACTATTTACCTATACAGTATTAGGCACCGTAATTTGTTGTGTTTTTGGCCTTTCTATATTTTTGAAAACCCTCTGTATTTACATCTTCATACGAATCCTGTTGTACTTTTGAGACAGCTGCTCTCCCAAACAAAAACCCGAATGACAGTGGCTGTATCTATTTTGGGGGAGCTATTCTTCCAAATGGTAGTGAAGCCATTGCAATATAGGGCAGCAGCATCACGTACGTGTGACGACGTTACTAATCTATCATCCCAGTGCAGCCGCTACAGTCCCAAATGTGAAAGTATGTCAATCAAGCTATAAGATCGCTGCTAATCACTGTGAGGTGTAGCAGCTATTCTTATTGGGACAACAATTCCGCCAACGTTCGCTCAGTGTAGCTAAACTTGCATTTATGAAGATATATGGTCCAGGTTGGTTGCTTGATTGGTTGATTCAAGAGAGGGGACTAAACAGCGAGGTCATCGGTCCCATCGCATTAGGGAAGGGTGGGGAAGGAATTCGGCCGTGCCCTTTCAAAGGAACCATCCCGGCATTTGCTTGGAGCGATTTATGGAAATAACGGAAAATCTAAAACAGGATGGCCGGACGTGGGTCTGAGCCGTTGTCCTCCAGAATGGGAGTTCAGTGACCTAACCACTGCGCCACTTCGCTCGGTCATATATGATCCACGCAACTAACCTAAAAAAGGGAACGAGAACAAATTACACAGACTTTGTTTTTGTATTTTTTTAATTCCGTGAATATCAGATGTTTATTCAGCGTTTACCATAGACGAGCAGTAAAAGCCGTTTTTCAGGCTATTCAGTGTTTATTAGATGACACAACGTGCGCCAGTTTTGCAGTATAAAATGAATTACAGACATTATTTTTCGTCAGAATTTGTCTCTGGTTGAAACAATGAAAAATTTAACAAACTTTGTATGGGACTCATCGAAGCACTGCGCTCAGTTCAGAGAGCTGCTGATTCAAGTTGAGAAAGAAACTGAAAAAAGTTTACGTAGTGTCCAGCAAGGTATATATTACTGTAAAAACTTTTACTGAATTGTGTCTGACTTTTTAAACGGAATTAACAGAATGGTAGAATGGTTTCGGTCAAAGATTAAAAATTCTATGATTATTTGCTAAGGTTCGAGTGTTACTTTAATTTAACAATGCTTATTGAACTTTTTCATACACAGAATTACTGAAGTCTCATCTATGTTTATTCGAATCTTACTAATAAAGAGAAGCAGTTATTAGTGTTTAGAGTACTTCTCATGATTTTAAATTTGAGGAAATTTGGCATAAAAGTGATCAAGTTGTCGTTGATCTTGATCATGACGAACCAAAGTTTCAGCTTCAGCAAAAGAACGTCTCGATCAAGGTGATAAAGAATACATAAAATTCAACAAAATCATGAATTTGTCAGAAAATCATATTTTGAAGCTTTTAACCAGTTGACTGTGTTACTCAAGAGTATATTTGACAATGATCCAGTAAAAAATTTTAAATAGTTGGAAAAATTTGTTTTTGGACATCCTTCAGGCGTCTACAAAATTGTGACATTTTACAAAATTATTTTGATGCAGAGGGACTGATAATCGATAGAGACATGTCTTTGCAACTTCTAAAGAGACAAAATGAGCTCGAAAAGAACTTAAGGGAAATTGTGCAGTTTCTAAAATATGAATGTACAAGAGCGCTAATTCCAGAGTTTGTGCACATTGTTCGCATGTGTGTTTCATTTCGTGGGTCATCCTGTCCTAATGAACTACCTTTTTACGTCTATTCAAATCTGATTTAAGATCAACAGTGTTGCAAGATCGGCTCAGTCATCTTGTTATTTTGCACATTTGTTGCGATATTGACGATGGACTAGATTTAGATGATTTATTAACTACATTTATTTCGTGACACGCAAGTGCAGCAAAATTTTTGAATTATGTAAGAGACATTTACTACTAAACAGTGATTAATAAAATAAATAATATTTGAAGGATAATTTTCAATTATATTTACAAGAGAGCGGCTTTCTTAGACACATACCCACCCACGCAAAACATGAACCGTCGGGCCTAACATGTTTTACTTCAAAGTGATTGTAGAAAGACCTTTTCTCGCATGTTCTCGAGATTTAATTTTTCCAACAATGTGTTCCCATTTCTACAGCAAAATATGCTTCGATATTGCCCATTTCCAGACCTCGGTGGTGGGATTGGTGCGTTCGAGTATAGCACCATCATCTCCTATTTGGTAATCAAACCAAAATCCTTGAATAGCTTACAATTTAGAAACAGCATTCTAGTTTCTCAAGTGACTGTATTTTATGGGCAACTGAGACCCACAGTAACATCGCATTTGTAGGTCAGAAATGTTATTCAGTATCACTTGAGCCCAAATCACATGATAAAACATAGAGCTTAAGTAGTCCACATTTGCATATTGTGTCGACAAATTTTTAAACCAACGTGTTCATTTGGCTTATTTCATTTTTAAAAAATCAATAAACTGACTGTGGATAAGGTTGTGAAAGGCATGGAATTTGAAGAAAAGTCACTTACTAACAATTTGTATCCCTTGATGCTGCTTATATAGACGAAAGTTGAGAAGTTAACGAAATAATAATTTTTCACTGCGAAAAACGAACCAGAATAGAGCCTCTGATTGCCAGTATACGAACGAACAAGTCTATCTTCATTAAAAACACTACTGCTACCCATCGGAAAATCATAGTACCAACACACTCATCAGTATCTTCCGCGTCTGATAGCAGAGAGAATTTTTTTTTTCTGAGAAACCTCTTAGCGCTCGAGTAGCTCTACATTACGATATATTTGTTTAGGTAAAATCCTACAACTCTACTTTGAGCCACTTTCACTTGTTCAACTGCCTTGAAATTCTGCGTAAATACGCATGAGTTCCGAACACAATACATTTGTCTGGTATAATCACCATGCAGGTAAGATTATCTAGCTTGGTCGCTGCCTGCCGTCCCTCTCCTAAGTCCTGGCAGGGGCGACGTCCCGCCCCCCTCCCACAAACGCCAAACGGCCTCACGCAACGCCACTGCCGGAGGAAAAGAGACGTTCTTGCCGTGAGGCGTTATAGAGGAAATTTAGGGAATCAACTTTTGGGGACGACTGCAGAACGATACTATTGCTCCAACGAACACTTTGCATAAGGGCTATGAAGATAAGATGCAAGAAACTAGAGCTCGTACGAAGGGTTTTAGACAGTCGTTTTTCCGTCGCTCTATTTACGTGTGCAGCAGGAGACGAGATACAGATGTAGAAAGATATGAAGTGGTTTTCTGCCTATGTGCAAAGTGCCTGCCCAAACCATAACTCCTAGACCATACCGATGACGTTCGTGAACATTCTGTTGTGTGTAAGTGTTCCCCTCTCTCTCCATACTAACTGGTGGCCAGTGTCAGCAAATCTAACAAAAGAAAGTATACTTAAAGAAAAAAAAATGAGAAAAATCAAACTTAGAAATAAGATAACCCAAAGAAGCAGCTTGCCACAGTGAAGCAGGATTCGTCAGAGAACATCACTTTAGTCCAATGTTGCTGATCCCAACCAGGAGGACATTAGCGTTTAAGCCCTTTCAAAGGAGCCATCACGGGATTTGCCTGGAGCATTTGAGGCAAATCACGGAAAAAATCAGGATGGTCGGATGCAGGTTTGAATCATCATCCTCCCGAATGAGAGTCCAGTGTACTAACCTTGCGCCACTTCGCTCGGTTGATCTCAGTCACCATAGTCCATACACTAACGAACTCTATTTCGACGATGGTGTGGTTGAAGTGGGACTCATTTAACTGGCATCCGAGTATGCAGACCAGCCTGATTCAATCGCTGCCAAACGGTTCTGGCAGACACATGTACCGGTAGCGACTGCAAGGTCTGCAGCGATCTGCCTAGGACTCAGATGTACGTTCATTTTCGCCATTAGGGCTAACCGGCTTAGAGCCAACCAACTGCTCGTCCACGATCGTAAGAACTCAAATGATGTCTCGTAGACATGCTGCCTTATCGCACAAATTGTACTAATCAGTTCCACAACAAACTTTCTCAAACACGCTAGTGCATCAACTGTCGAATGCATACAGAGCGTTCGTGCACTGGTTCGCTGTAGTTAACAGATCCTTCTGTTATCATTGGTCTGGTATTTCGTAGCAGTTGTCGGTTGTTCCTCAGCAACTGGCAGTTGTTCCTTAGCAATTGACAAGCAGTGTCTTAAGAATAAAACAGGCAAAATAATCAAACGCAGACCCATGTACAAGGAACTTGAAACTAAAATAGGAGACAGGGAATGTTCGTTTGAATGATTAGTTCAATGACACATGCAGGGTGCCGTCCTCTTCAGTCTTGCTGAGCACCTGCTTGTTCAGACTCAGATTGCAACTGAGCGCAGCAGGGGGTTGCGTTTAGGTGGGCGAGTGGTGCGCACAGTTATCACCTAAAGCGAAACAAAAATCAGATACAAGAAGAAATTTCCCTCAGAAATATGTGGATCCATCGTGTTCACTCTTGAGCAAACTCAAACACTGCTCGTACTGTGCGTCAGTAGAGGCTGAGTTCACAACGCTTGACGGCCAATAACCAGTATTTAGACAAACTACCACAACTGAAACTTCACCAAGAACAAGTACAGTTCAACAGCTAGAGGGTTACAGATCTGCAAGCAGAACGGCCCATATTACAGTACCATTATGATGACGAGGTCCCAAGTCTAACGGTTATGATAAAGACGCAAAGAATACTCACAAAATTAGGTTTCACACGTGAATTTACGCATGAAAAATTCAGGATAAACAAGGATTACAAAACCTTTTCATAACCTCTCCAATGAAATGAGGAGCATTAACGGCAAACTCAGTTTAAATTACTCTGGCCGAATGCTTTGTCCATGATAGTAGAAAAGAGCTTGCAGGAAAGCGCCGCAGCTTACCAAGGCCTGTTGAACAGTGTCCGTTCCCTTGCTCGGAGGCGCGTTCATCAGGCGCTCAGTGGACGGGGAAATTTCCGTGAGCAACTAGCCACTTGTAGCTCCCAGAAGCAGACCTCCACCCTCTGTCACCGAGCAACGTCTCTGGTTTCTGCACCGGCTACCTACAAATTAAGTTGGCACTACGGCGCTACTGCTCTACAAAAATCTATGGAGCTGAATTAAAACTGTTCGTATTCTCATAGTTACTCACTCACACAGGGAAGAAGTGGGAAACCAAGTGGATCCTGCAACAGAAATTAAATGAAGGTAGACGCTCTCTCCCTCGCCAAGGGCTGCGTGTTGCTACGACAGCGATATTTAGCAAGAACGCTACATCCTACTAGTATGCTAAGGCACGAGTTGCACTTAATTTTATGAAACGGGTCCTATTGATTACTTTCAACTGGATAATTTACTTAGGAAATGGGAAACCCCACTGTCCTAACTCATAATAGTAGTCACGCTAGTTGACGTCCTGGAAAATTCAGAACCTCTCAAATAAGCAGCTGCAACTGGTGAGCACACTGAAGATTAGAAGCAGATCTACAATTAACAACAGTTCGAGTACAGTGCAATGTATAACATGATTATTTTGTTTCGCTTATGCACAAAACTCCTAGACGATAGTTTCGATTGGTTGTATTTCTTAACATAAATATTCCTCTGCGTATGTCTTACAGTCACCCTAATTTGTCGATCAAGCCATGAACACTCTGTAGAGAACGTTATAGCCGACGGCGATTGTGTATCAGAGATAAGGCTATCGTCAGGAGTGCCCCAGGGGGAGGTGTGATAGGACCGCTCTAATGAAGGTTGCCCAGAAAGTAGTGCACCGCATGTTTATCTTCAGCAATTCATTATTGGGCATAATGAGAATTACACACACGAAACATCGGGTTTTATCTACACACCTTATTTTTGCATGTAGGTGCAGTGGGTGACCAGATGGTCTCCCTGACGCGACACTTCCCCTGGGACGGAATTTGTGTACCCCAGCTGCCTGCTATTAGTGTTTCTCGTGTGAAAGTGTGAGAACGTTTTCTAAATGTTTCCGAAAGGCATAACTGAGGCGGAACGTGCACTGACCCTTTACTTAGCTTGCATTCATCGCGAATTTCTCGCCCAGCGCAAAGTCTCAAGCGACGGGGAAAAAAAGCGCAATTGACCCTTGTCTATGAGAATGGTAAATGAGCGTACCCTCATAATTACAAATCTGGAAGCGTAACATCAGTTTGCTGCAGAACTCTTGAGCATTTCTCAGTTCGTATATAATAAATTTCTTTGGGACGGAGAAGCTTCTGTCCATAAGTTAGCACGGATTTAAAAAAGCATCGCTCTTGTGAAAATCAGACTGCCCTTCTCTCGCACGATAATACGCTAACCATGGATAAAGGGCAATAGTCAGATTCTGTATACCTAGATTTTCGGAAAGCGTTTTACACGATGCCCCACTGCGGCCTGTTAACGAAGGTACAAACACACAGAACAGGTTCCCATATACGAGAGTAGCTAGAAGACTTCTTAAGTAATAGTGTAAGTAGGTTGTTTAGGTTTTTATGTTGGTAACGACACGTAGCGCTCTGTATGAAAATCACTGACTATACGGTGTGCAGTCTGTGGCTGGTTGGCATTGTTGGAATATTCGCTATTGTAGTGTTTGGCAGTTTGATACGAACAGCGCGTAGCGTTGCGCAGTTGGAGGTGAGCCGCCAGCAGTGGTGGATGTGGAGAGAGAGATGACAGAGTTTTGAGAGCGGACGAACTGGACGTGTGTCTGTCAGAGAAAGGAATTTGTAAAGATGGATATCATGAATTGATAGATATATGTATGATAACTTTTGAACATTATTAAGATAAATACATTGTTTATTCTTTATCAAAATCTTTCAGTTGCTAACTATGCCTATTAGTAGTTAGTGTTTTCAGTAGTTAGAACCTTTTATTTAGCTGGCAGAACTGGCGCTCGCTATATTGCAGTAGTTCGAGTAACGAAGAATTTTGTGAGGTAAGTGATTCATGAAAGGTATAGGTTATTGTTATTCAGGGCCATTCTTTTGTAGGGATTGTTGAAAGTCAGATTGCGTTGCGCTAAAAATATTGTGTGTCAGTTTATGATGATCAGAATAAGTAAAGAGAAAATTGTCTGAGTACGTTGAGTTTCGCTCAGCTGTTTGAAAATCAAATAACGTAAGAGGTTTACGAGCACAGTCATTTATAAATTTTTCTAAGGGGATGTTTCAATAGAACCGAGTATGTTATCGCCGATGGCGATTGTGCATCAGAGATAAGGCTATTGTCATGAGTGCTCCAGGGGGAAGTGCGATAGGACCGCTCTAATGAGGGTTGCCCAGAAAGTAGTGCACCGCATGTTTTTCTTCAACAATTCTTATTGGACATAATGAGAATTACACACACGAAAGAATCGTGTTTTATCTACACACCCTATTTTTTCAAGTAATCTCCATCCCGTTGTATGGCCTTCCTCCAGCGCTAAACAAGGGTGTGTATGCCCTGTCGGTACCAATACTAGTCCCGGTGACGGAGCCAGTGCTTCGCTGTGTGTACTTCCTTTGCTGATTGACAGATGCAGCGCCAACTTCCGAGACGAAATGCGTGTGTCCTCGCTAATGACAACATCAGCTCACTGCAGCAAGTCGGGTTTGACAGCCGTGGGTGGTCTCCCCGACCGCTGCAAATCGTGGAGCTCTTCCGAACCCCCTTCTGATGACATCACTCTTCGTGCTCAGCGACTAACTGTACTTCTGTCGACAGCAGATCCTCCATAGTCTTTGCGCAAGCGTTTGTGAATATTCCTCACAGTTTGTTTCTCTGCAGTGAGAAATTCAATGACAGCACGTTGTTTGTAACGTACATTACCTACAGACGCCATTTTGAAACTGTCCTCCAGCTACGATATCTGTCGTGAGTGACGGAAACTTGGCGCACTCACTCAGGAGACTTCAAATAATACTTACGTGACGTTTCGCATTGGTAGCATTATTTTCGGCTAAGAAAAAAAATGCTGTGCATTACTTTCTGGGCAACCCTCGTAGTTTCTATATACATAAATAATCCGGTGGACAGGGTGAACAGCAATCTACGGCTGTTTGCTGATGATGCTGTGGTGCACGGGAAGGTTTCGTCGCTGAGTGACTGTAGCAGGATGCAAGATGACTTAGACACAATTTCTACACTGCACAACACAATGACACGGTCACTTTTTTGAAACCCCGTAACTGTCACTTATTACCACACAGATGTATGAAACTTGACTCAAAGGTGCCTGTAACTTTCCTCTGTAATTGTGCAAAAACATGGTGAATTGTGACGTTACCCTCAGTATCGCGACCTTTCAAACTGCAAGATGTCGACGGATGTGGAAAAAAAAGCCAGACCTCAGAAGTTCATTTGGGAGGTACGGCAGGGTAATGAGGACACATTGGCACCAAATTTCGCCGCAGTTCTTCCCAGCGCCACCATGCACCTGTCACGCGATGAGAAGGTAGTCACACCCACTATTACCCAAATTTCACTCCTTCTTTTGGTGCGTTTAACGGTGACGATAAAAAACGTGACGCCCAGCGTTGAAACCACGCGATTTTCTTACCGACGGCCGAGGGAAACGTTTCAGACATATCGCCGCTCGAAACAGACTCCCAAAGGCCCCAGGAGCTGGCATATAGGGCGTCAATGAAAACACGCCTTCCTTTGAGCCGTTCATTTACACACATTTCGCCTTCTAAAACGACAGTTCGAAGCGCACTGAGAAACACGATAATATTCTTCACAACATTCGATGCTACTGACACCCCTGAACGATTCAACGCTTCTCTAAAGACATGGTGAGCGTAAAACCCCATTTTTGTGATCTGCCCCTTCAGAGATTTTTAATTTTCTTTGCTGCCATTTACAGATACCTGCCACATAGATGCTAAGACAGGTCGTGCTTTTACAACATGATCTTTTACATACAAAGAACATGACGAATTCTTCTAATTTTACCTAACTGTAACGATGTTGTAGCTGTAAATAATTGTAAACATAAAACTATTTATCGAATGGAAATACATAAACTTAACAATTTTTGTAACAAATGGAAAGCAAAATGAGGACAGGAAAGAATTTAGATTTAATGGACGATAGGACAGAGCAGAAGGGAAAGGTTATACCCATCTTAGGCGTCTGGAGGTGAAAGTCTCGGTATATTCGTCTCGCCGTTGACTTCTGGACGCCTTTAATTATGCTCAATTATTATAATACCCATTTTTAATCCTAAACTGAGTTTATATGCGTCACGTTTAGGGAATCTGGTAATGTTGTTGTAATGTGATATTTTTAACTATTGTTTTTCTGCATGTCTTTGCGCTTTAATCACCGGTCACTGGCTGGTTCTACTATATACATTTTTGTTGTCTAGGATACTAAAAGGTTTATTTTCTGGTCACTTTAAGTGTCTAAGCTTACTTTATGATTAGGCTATATTTACATATTTGCTTGTGTGGGTTTTGTGTCGTGTGAATGTTGACTGTTGCCTTTTTTCGTCTATCGTCCGTATTCGTATGCCTTGTGGAGTTAATCTTGTTACTGTATATTACGTTGTCTATGGTTTCTGCTATTCCGCTACTCAGTATATAGTGCAGTAGAGATTGTGTCGGGTAATGTGTTGAGTATGTTCCATGTGTCATCGTTAAGCACTACGTTGTGTATGGCGTCATGCGTTAACGTATTACTGCGTTGTCCTGTTGACCCTATGTTACTGAAGAGCCTATAGGTCAGGACAGCACGTTCCGGGGTTCCAGTTTCCCCTCATGTACAGTCTGAACCGTTGCTTAGTGTAATGCGATGTAGAAGCGTGGGATAAGGATCATGTGCGGTCAGAAAGTAAGCCATGCCAGGGCTGGGGTTGCGTAGCTCATCTTCAGCAGCTCTTGAAAATCAGGGAATAGAACGTGGTGGTAAGTTCCTATGGGACCAAACTGCTGAGGTCATCAGTCCCTAGGCATACACTCTACCTAATATAACTTAAACTAACTTACGCTAAGGACAACACACACACCAATGCCCGAGGCAGGACTAGAACCTCTGACGGGGGCAGCTTCGCGAACCGTGGCGAAGCGCACATACCGCGCGGCTACCCCGTGCGGCATCAGAGAATATGATCTACATACAGTTCCCTTTACCACTAACCTCTCATTCTTGTTTCCAGGTCTCCACTCGCTAGAGCTTAAGTTGGCGCTTGTTGTTAAAAGGTACTACAGTGATTTGTTGAACCGTGTCAGGTCTGCCTATTTTTAACCAGTAACCACGCTATAATATCGACTGGGTATATTCCTCGTACCCCTCTGGAGCGTAAGCGTGACCGCGATTTTTGTCCTGGTATACAAAGTGGAACCGTTCAAAATCATTACACAAAATTTGAGCGTGATCCGAAGCAGCAAAAGGTTCAAAAATGGTTCAAATGGCTCTGAGCTCTATGGGACTTAATATCTGAGGTCATCAGTCCCCTAGAACTTTAAACTACTTAAACCTTACTAACCTAACGACATCACACACATCCATGGCCGAGGTAGAATTCGAACATGCGCCGTAGCGGTCGCGCGGTTCCAGACTGAAGCGCTCGGCCACAGCGGCCGGCAGCAAAAGGTGTTTATGGTTTTACAGCAACACAATTTCGTACCTTCCTGTGGCATGATTGGGGGGTTGCAAAATTGACATGTGCACGAATAAACCGACAAAGGGCCTCTCTAAGACCTCTCAATTCCACAATAACGTAAGTAACACCGGCGCATCTTCTTTAAGCACTTTAAAAATGTACATGTACAGATACTTAGATACCCATTCACCTGAGCAGAGCTCTGCTGTGGCTGTAGAGCCTGCTTGTAGGCAGGTGGAATACAAAGACTGTCGAAAGGGTTACCTGTTCTGTTGCCACTGAGCGATCACACTCTGTTAATACGAGTATTACGTTATAAAACCACCCTGCAGAAGCTCATATTACCCTATTTAACAAGTCAAGTACACTGTTGCCACAGAACAATTGCACTGTCGGTCACACATGCTACACACCATATCAAGTACACTGTTGCCACACAACAACTGCACAGCAAGTCACACACGCTACATACCATATCAAGTATACTGTTGCCACAGAACAATTACACAGCAGGTCACACATGCTACATACCACACCAAGTACACTGCTGCCACAGAACACTTGCACTACATCTACATCTACATTTATACACCGCAAGCTACCCAACGGTGTGTGGCGGAGGGCACTTTACATGCCACTGTCATTACCTCCTTTTCCTGTTCCAGTCGCGTATGGTTCGCGGGAAGAACGACTGCCGGAAAGCCTCCGTGCGCGCTCGAATCTCTCTAATTTTACATTCGTGATTTCCTCGGGAGGTATAAGTAAGGGGAAGCAATATATATGATACCTCATCCAGAATTGCACCCTCTCGAAACCTGGACAGCAATCTACACTGCGATGCAGAGCGCCTCTCTTGCAGAGTCTGCCACTTAAGTTTGCTAAACATCTCCGTAACGCTATCACGCGTACCAAATAACCCTGTGACGAAACGCGCCGCTCTTCGTTGGATCTTCTCTATCTCCTCTGTCAACCCGACATGGTACGGATCCCACACCGATGAGCAATACTCAAGTATAGGTCGAACGAGTGTTTTGTAAGCCACCTCCTTTGTTGGTGGACTACATTTTCTAAGGACTCTCCCAATGAATCTCAACCTGGCACCCGCCTTAGCAACAATTACCCATACTCCCAGATATTTCACAGAAGTAACTGCTACCAGTGTTTGTTCTGCTATCATATAAACATACAATAAAGGATCCTTCTTTCTATGTATTCGCAGTACATTTCATTTGTCTGTGTTAAGGGTCAGTTGCCACTCCCTTGCACCAAGTGCCTATCCGCTGCAGATCTTCCTGCATTTCGCTGCAATTTTCTAACTAACTACAGCATCACCCGCGAAAAGCCGCATGGAACTTCCGACACTAACTACTAGGTCATTTATATACATTGTGAAAAGCAATGGTCCCATAACACCCCCCTGTGGCACGCCAGAGGTTACTTTAACGTCTGTAGACGTCTCTCCATTGAGAACAACATGCTGTGTTCTGTTTGCTAAAAACTCTTCAATCCAACCACACAGCTGGTCTGATATTCCGTAGGCTCTTACTTTGTTTATCAGGCGACAGTGCGGAACTGTATCGAACGCCTTCTGGAAGTCAAGGAAAATGGCATCTACTTGAAGCCTGTATCTAATATTTTCTGGGTCTCATGAACAAATAAAGCGAGTTGGGTCTCACACGATCGCTGTTTCCGGAATCCATGTTGATTCCTACAGGGCAGATTCTGGGTTTCCAGAAATGACATGATTCGCGAGCAAAAAACATGTTCCAAGATTCTACAGCAGATCGATGTCATAGATATAGGCCTATAGTTTTCTGCTCGACGACCCTTCTTGAAAACTGGAACCACCTGTGCTCTTTTCCAATCGGTTGCAACCTTCCATTCCTCTAGAGTCTTGCGGTACACGGCTGTTAGAAAGGGGGCAAGTTTTTTCGCGTACTCTGTGTAGACTCTACAGGTCACATACGCTACATACCATATCAATTACACTGTTGCCACGGAACAATTGCACTACAGGTCACACACACTAGATAGCATATGAAATACACTGTTGCCACAGAACAATTTCAATACAGATCACACATACTACATACCATATCAAGTACACTGTTGCCACAGTACAATTGCCCAACAGGTCAAAAACGCTATATACCATATCAAGTATACTGTTACTACAGAACACTTGCACTACAGGTCACATACGCTGCATAGTACGTCAAGTACACTGTCGCCACAAAACAATTTCACTACAGATGACACACACTGCATGCCATATCAAGTACACTGTTTCTACAGAACACTTGCACTACAGGTCACGTACGCTGCATAGTATGTCAAGTACACAGTTCAAAAAATGGCTCTGAACACTTGGTACTTAACTTCTGAGGTCATCAGTCCCCTAGAACTTAGAACTAGTTAAACCTAACTAACCTAAGGACATCACACACATCCATGCCCGCGGCAGGATTCGAACCTGCAACCGTAGCGGTCGCGCGTTTCCAGACTGCAGCGCCTAGAACCACTCGGGCACTCTAGCCGGCCAAGTTCACAGAACAATTTCACTACAGGTCATATACGAGACATCACTAAAATTACACTGATACCCCGAAGTTGCATGTTTATTTATATGCAGCACAACTGTCTTGACAGTTTATCATTGTTAAAGTCTGAATCATGAACTTGTTATTTACAATTACGTTGGATTCATTTTATAAAGAAGATAAGACTCTTCCTACATAATTATCACATCGTGAAGGCGCATGATTCATTTAGTACACTCTAGGCTTTTAACAAGTGCAATATCGAGGTGCATAAACATATACATTGATATTACCTGGTTGCCCCCCCCCCCTTCGCCCCTCCCTCCCCGCCCCTCCCCCCCAACCACAGTACAACTGCGTTTCACATTTATGTGCAGAGGAATTGTCAATGTGGTTGAGTTTGAGGATTCACGTTCCCTATCTGCAGTCATGGCCTATATTCACACTCGAGAATACTGTTGGAAATCCCTGACCTAAAAAGCATATTTAGTGTAAGGAACTTATGTAGGTTATATATATATACCAGTATTACGTTAAAAGCACGACATAGGTCGTACACAGGGTATTAGTAAATAATTTATAAGCCAAAACATTTAAACAAAGGCTTGGGAAATATGAAAAAGCATGATATTATGATTGCTAAAACATTTAGGGCTGCATTATCGTCACTGTGTAAAAATGGCTAGAATACCATTTTGCACAGTCTACATAGCATAACAATTACACTCTTCCATTGAACGGTCACAAATATGCACATACTAGTATCAGGATCGCATATAGCCTCGCACACAGAACAGTTGCAGATGTTACACAGGAAGGAAGGAAGGATGTTATTTGTAAACTGTTACGGCGCTTTTTATTATAAAACATTAAGGATTACAATGCCAGCAGCAGCAGCTGTAATCACACTAGTCAAATATGCACCCCCACAGCCTTTTCCTCTGTAGCTTACGCTGCAAAGCGTCTTTACCACAAGATTTACTGACGCCAACGAAAGATAGCCTTCCACCCTGTGCCACTAAACACACACACACACACACACACACACACAGTCCTCGCGTTAGGCATATGCTTCTTATTCTATGGCTATTAAATGTACTATTAGCGTTATCCACAGGTGTAAACTTACGCCTCTTTGGTATCTATATCATTGACCCACCATTCTCGTGCCGTTCGTGTGTAATTCGTGGGAACAATGATGGTCGATAAAAAGGGCTCCATTTTTTACTTGGATTTTCTCCTGAATGTCTTATTGCCAATAGGGTAGTGTCCTTTTCTTTACTTAATATAGGTATGTATATGGCGTGATTGTTCACAGTATCCATGTCCATTGTGACGATAATGCAGCAGTAACTGTTTTATGTTACATACAGAGAATAAATAAGGTAATAGACTATAGCAGGATAAGTGGATAATAACTGATAAAAAAATGACCCATCTCCAATTGAGATTTCCATGACTTATACCTCTGTTTCAGACTGTATTTGGGGTAAAGATACATATTTTTGTTTGTACACTTCCATACTGCAATTTTAGCGATGTACTCTAGAATGTCTGTGGTAATTAATATACATGGGACCAGTATAATTAGTTTATGCATCTACTCAGTAATTGATTAATAGATTAGATAACAGATTATAGCAGAACAACTAGACAGCAACTAGTAGGCTAACACTCCAGTTCATTTATTTCTTGTTTTGTCTGGGTGGTGGATGATATCTGCTGGTGGTACTTCATGAAGTTGATCCTTTTGTTATGGCTTACAAAGCTGAGTGACGAGTCAGTCTGACAGTTAGTAAGGCCAGGGATGACGTGTGAGTAAGAGGCTACACAAACATAGATATGGGACAATAGCGATTTTTGGATCATAAATCATTGTAACTCGGTAGTAAATAACGTCGATAAGTTAGACATTCATTGTTTGGGTCATACGTTACAGTAATTGGGTAATAAATTACATTTTACTGTAAATTATAGATGTAACAAGACAGGTCATTAATAAAAGTGATAGATCAACAGTTATAATTGCCCAGAAATGGAGGGTGATGGGGAGGATACAAGGAGAACAGTTGACCTTTTTCCTTAATAGGAGCCGGCCGATTTGGACGAGCGGTTCTAGGCGCTTCAGTCTGGAACCGCGTGACCGCTACGGTCGCAGGTTCGCATCCTGCCTCGGGCATGGATGTGTGTGATGTCCTTAGGTTAGTTAGGTTTAAGTAGTTCTAAGTTCTAGGGGACTGATTACCTCAGATGTTAAGTCCTATAGTGCTCAGAGCCATTTTAACCATTTGAACCTTAATTGGATCCGCCAGTTTGGATAAAAATGGCAACATGCAAGCTGTCTTCATTTCCCCAACCAATAGAAACACACTTTATTGAATTTTCCGTCATTTTTAAGCCACCGACTTGTCCCATATGAAGGAAGGGAGCCTTGACCCTTGATCTGGCAACAATGCAGACAGTGGTGATAGCCCACTGGCCCACTATTTCTGAACATTCGCTATTCTACGATACTCTCTTTTTGTTTCTGGATGACACAAGTGCTATGGTAACGGATGACATATTGTAATGTCTTTTTAACTGCTCTGGAGTTGATTTGACAGTTTTCTATTTGATTATTTTAATTTCATTCTTAAGTTGTTTTATGCATTCTTGTGTGTTGGTAAATCTATGGATGCACAATTTATTAATTCTTGTGATCTCTTTATGCATCTATAAGGCCAAAATTTAAATTTAATGTTAATGAATTTCCCATCTGTTTTTCCTTTAGAATGAATAAACTCTTTAATATTTCTTTTGTTAATGGTCACATGATCCAGCTGAAAATATGAGATTTACAGATATCCACATGTCACCTTTACTGAAAAGTTTCCCAGAAAAAAATTAAGTAATAAGTTTTACAGACACAGCTAGCCTCAAGGCACTATTGTTCATTTTTTATGTTCTGGATTTTCTCCTGTTCTAAGCCGTTTTTTCTGCCTAACTATTCATTGCAGTCACGTAACAGTATTATGCCATTTCATTCTGATAGACTGAATATTTCATTTTCGAGTAGGTCCCAGAACGCCTCTACTTTTTATGAACACTTCCTATAGTCTACATTTTTTGTGAGTAAATAAGGACGAATTTTTTTGCTGCATACAATTTGAGAAGAAATATTCTTCCGGTTTTAGTTTTTAATTCTGTATTGGTTCATACTGATAAGCTTTGTTTCGTTCTGTGACTTTAATTGTGAACGCAGTTCTTATAAAAGGCGAACAGTATCTTCTCCTGGAGACTACGTAGGCGACCTGACTATACGATTTAATAAAGTGTGTCTCCATCATTACTTCGACATGGCCTCGAATACGATGAAGAATCAAATTCGTACCATTTAGCTATTCTTGGAACGTTGAATATGATTGACAAACCCCAAAGAGAAGTTGGCGTGCAGAATGCAATATTATAAGATGATTATAGAGAGTGCTGAAATGGGAAGTAGGTGAAAGAACGTCCGGTACTGAATATGACATAACTAATTACAGAAAACCCTTCGGTCAAGTTCTATTTTGGTGACTTTGCATATCAGCAGTGAAAACTGTGATAAACTGCGTGGGCAGCTATACGACAAAATTAAAACAACTTTTCCACACTTGCTCAGTGTATGCCTAAGTATGTTAATGTTAACACTGTAAAGTCTCAAAATGATGAAATGAATAAGTAGGGCAAAATATACGATCCTAATTTTAAAAAAACAAGTAGCGCTGAATAATAAAACCACAGGACTTAAAATATGTTTAGAATGCGCAAATGTGTGTCACAAAGTTACAAGCCTCAACTAGATCAAGTTACTTACTAAAAAACAAATTTGGAACGAAAACTCTCTTATCCATGGTATATTACCATTTCCATTGTCCTCCCCGATAGCTGAGTAGTAAGCGTGACGGATTGCCGTCCTACGGGCCCGTGTTCTATTCCCGGCTGGGTCGGAGATTTTCTCCGCTCAGGGACTGGGTGTTGTGTTGTCTTCATCATCATTTCACCCCTATCCGGCACGCAGGTCTCCCAACGTGACGTAGAATGTAATAAGACCTGCACCAAGGCGGCCGGACCTGCCCCGCAAGGGGCCTCCCGGCCAATGACGCCAAACGCTCATTTCATTTCATCATTTTTATTTGTAGTAGGAAGTACTAATTACAGCACTCGATTACATTCATGCAGTAACACAACTGTATCAACTTTCAAGACTGTATTGAAAATAACTGTGGTTACAAGGAATCTTAAAGAGGCAGTTCGGAGGTCATATTCTACTGTCGGTTCAGTTCTAAAAATTCTAGCCAGCAATGTTTAAATGCAGTCGAGCTAAAACCTTTTCAGTAACTAAAGGAAACAAAAATTTATTTATATAAAAATTACAAAGATTGTAAACTATTAAGTCCGCAGCTCGTGGTCGTGCGGTAGCGTTCTCGCTTCCCACGCCCGGGTTCCCGGGTTCGATTCCCGGCGGGGTCAGGGATTTTCTCTGCCTCGTGATGACTGGGTGTTGTGTGATGTCCTTAGGTTAGTTAGGTTTAAGTAATTCTAAGTTCTAGGGGACTGCTGACCATAGCTGTTAAGTCCCATAGTGCTCAGAGCCATTTGAACCATTTTTTTGTAAACTATTAAACAACAGAGCTGTTAATTATTACGTGTCCGAGAAAGGGACCATTTATACAGAATGTTACAAAAAGTTACGGCCAATCTTTCAGAAGCATTCCTCACACACAAAGAAAGAAAATATGTTATGTGGACATGTGTCCGGAAACGCTTACTTTCCATGCTAGAGCTCATTTTATTACTTCTCTTCAAATCACATTAATCATGGAATGGAAACACACAGCAACAGAAAACACCAGCGTGACTTCAAACACTTTGTTACAGGAAATGTTCAAAATGTCCTCCGTTAGCGAGGATACATGCATCCACCATCCGTCGCATGGAATCCCTGATCCGCTGATGCAGCCCTGGAGAATGGCGTATTGTATCACAGCCGTCCACAATACGAGCACGAAGAGTCTCTACATTTGGTACCGGGGTTGCGTAGACAAGAGCTTTCAAATGCCCCCATAACTGAAAGTCAAGAGGCCATGGAATTGGTCCGCCTCTACCAATCCATCGGTCACCGAATCTGTTGTTGAGAAGCGTACGAACACTTGGACTGAAATGTGCGGGAGCTCCATCGTGCATGAACCACATGTTGTGTCGTACTTGTAAAGGCACATGTTCTAGCAGCACAGGTGGAGTATCCCGTATGAAATCATGGCGGTGAATCGAGGAAGTACAGTACATACTGACGAAACTAAAATGAGCTCTAACATGGAAATTAAGCGTTTCCGGACACATGTCCACATAACATCTTTCCTTTATTTGTGTGTGAGGAATGTTTTCTGAAAGTTTGGCCGTACCTTTTTGTAACGCCCTGTATACTGCTACCTGTGCCTCGGGCGGTTGATAATAGGCGTTCCGAGTCGTGTGAAGTTAGCACCCCTTTTTCGAGAAATATACATTTTTTTCATAGTTCTTGATAGGTGTGCCATAGTTCTAGAGTTCTTTGTACAAAATTTCAATAGTTCTACAGAATTTAGCGAAAAAACAATATTCGAAAAAATTATCGTATCGAAAAAATTCTTTGTCAATTTCCGCAAAATATAAATAGGTGCAAGAGTTCTGAGCACAGTTCTGAACAGAACTCCAAGAGTTCTATCGAAAATCTAAGTAACATTTTTCTGTGCAGCTAATAGTTTACGAGATAATTGGGTTTTAATGAGAAAATCTTTTCACTTACTGTGAAGTTGGCACCCTTTGTTTCAAAAATAGTAATTTTTTTCAGAGTTCTTGAAAGATATACCATAGTTCTAGAGTTCTTTGTCCAAAATTTCAATAGTTCTGCAGAATTTAGAGAAGAAAACAACAATACTCGAAAAAATTTTAGTATCGAAAACATTCTTTGTCAATTTTCGCAAAAATTAAACTCGTAGAACAGTTCTGAGGACAGTTCTGAACAGAACCCCAAGAGCTCTATCGAAAATCCCAACAACATTTTTCTATGGCTATAATAGTTTACGAGATAAATTGATTTAATGTTGAACACACTTTCTCTACAGAAAATATAAATATATTCGTACAACAATTCTGATGACAGTTCTGGACACCACGTGAAGAGTTCTATCGAAAATCCTAATAGCATTTTTTTGTGCAGGTAATAGTTTAAGAGGTAATTGCAACTTAATTATGAACTCCATAACAGCTCGTACTGTGAAGCTGGCACCCTTTTTTTTCAGAAATGTTTTTTTTTCAGAGTTCTTGATAGATATGGCATAGTTCTAGAATTATTTGTACAAAATTTGTATAGTTCTGCAGAATTTAAAGAAGAAAACAACAATACTCGAAAAAAATTTCGTACAGCAAACATGCTTTATTAATTTTCCCAAAAAGTAAATTCGTACAACAATTCTGAGGGCAGTTCTGAACAGAACCCCAAGAGTTCTATCGAATATCCTAATAACAGTTTTTTGTGCAGCTAATAGGTTACGAGATAATTGAAATTTAAGGAGGAAACCTTTTCACTTACTACGAAGTTGGCACCCTTTTTTCTCAGAAATATATATTGTTTCAGAGTTCTTGATAGAAATGCCATAGTTCTAGAGTTCTTTGCACAAAATTTTAATAGTCCTGCTGAATTTAGCGAAGAAAACAACAATATTCGAAAAAAATTTCGTATCGAAAAAATTCTTTGTCAGTGTTGGCAAAAAGTAAATTCGTGCAGCTCTATCGAAAATCCTTATAACATCTTTTTGTGGCGATGATAGTTTATACGGTAACTGCTTTGATGTTAGACCCACTGTCTCCACGGAAAAAAATAAATTCGTACAACAGCTTTGATGAACAGTTCTGGATAACACCACAAGACTTCTATCGAAAATCCTAATAAAAAAATTTTGTGGTTATAGTAGTTTGTAAGGTAATTGATTAATTGTGGGGCTCACTTACTCTACAAAAATATTATGTCTATTCGTACGTTCTGGTGACAGCTCTGGATAGCATTGTAAGAGTTCTATCGAAAATACTAGTAACATATTCTGTGCAGGTAATTGTTTACTTAGTAACTGCATTTAATAAGGAATGCTTATGAGCCTTTCCCGTGAAGTTTGCACCCCTTTTACGAGAAATATACATTTTTTCGTAGTACTTGATACGTATGCTATAGTTCTAGATTTCCCTGCTCAAAACACGAACAGTTCTCTAGAATTTCGCGAAGAAAACAATAACTCGGCAAAATATTGGTATGGTAAAAATTTATTTGTCAGTTTGGGAAAAATAAATTTGTAAAACTGTTCTGTTGACAGTTATGGATAGCACCCGAAGAGTTGTATTGAACATGATAAGAACATTTTTGTGGCGATAATAGTTTATACGATAATTGTTTTAATCTGATACTCACTTTCTCTACGAAAGCAAAATTCGTAGAAAAGTTCTGATGACAGTTCTGAATGGCACCCACGGAGTTCTACCAGAAACTATAATAACATTTTTTGTGACGATGACATTATATGAGATAATTAATGTGGGACTCACTTTTGTCATGTAAAAGTAATAAATTCGTACAAAAGGTCAGATGGCATTTCTTAATAGGACCCTAAGAGTTCTACCGAAAACTGTAATAACATTATTTTGTGGGGATAACAGTTAATGAGATAATATCATTTACGAGAGACCCACTTGGTCTACATTATACCTCATAACATTTTTACGGTGCCAATAGATTATGAAATAGATTGTGTGTTCACACTGCAGAGTGTGTGCGCCGAAGTGAAACTTACTGGCAGATAAAAACTGTGTGCCAGACCGGGTCTCTAACCCCAGGCTGTGACGAAGGAATATTGTCACAATATCCTTTCTTCCAGGAGTGCTACTTCTGCAATTTTCGTAGGACAACTTCTGCGAAATTGGGAACGCAGGAGATGAGGTACTGCTGGAAGTACAGCTATGAGGACGGGTCGTAAATTCTCACTTTTATTTTGAAATATCGAAAACCGATAATCCGGATATATATTCTACTAAATACAAAAAGTCTAAATGTTCAGCACTGTACAAATGCCAGTACACCTTCTTAAGACTGACTGTAGTAACTGTAGGTGGAAGCATGAGATGTGCACGCTTAGATGATTCAAAGAGAGAAGGCTCGTCAGTGCAAAACAAACAGATGGCTGAGAGAGCAGATACATTCACACGCGCCACTAACCAGATGGTGTCACACCTGTCTAGAAGCATACCAGAGGTACAATGAGCTGTGGTGGAGTGCTGTTGGCGTGGTTACTATGCAGCTTACTTAATGGGCACCAATACACCGTTATATTAAGGTACAATACTTGAGAAACAATGTCATTCACACACACTGAGTTCCTTATCACTCAGTTCTAGACTAAATTACCGGCCTAGTGATAAGCAGCCTATGTACCTCACTGACTACATATCTTCGTGTTATAAGAAAAAAAGAGAAAAATACCAAGGGACACAAAATATGAATCTGGATAAACCGGAAATCCGGATTAGTGAGGACCAAATAAACGAGATTCTTGTGTACAAATTTCGAACTCCTTATTAACGTTAATACTGTATCCCCTCAACATAATAACACCTCTATCAGCCATGTACTGAATTAGGATTGAAACATACTACTTAGTTCGTTTGTACAATATATTCATTTAAATATACTTACATTTCTATACATTGTAAAGACTTTTGACTCTCACTGTAGTGTAACTCATCAAACTTCCACACTTCCTTTCTAACTAGAAAAAATGTTTGCAACAATATTAAAGACAGAAATTTCAAATTTATTCGTTACACACAGCACACGTTTTTATGTATCCTAGCGTCTGGTGATGTTACCACCTAACTTTCATCCATGAGGGTCCTGGGCAATTTTTAGCTGTTAGTGGATCCTGGATGTCATGAGAGCCCAAAACAGTTACTGTTTTACGTAATAAAATTCATCTGGTTCTTCCTGATTCTAAAAATATGCGCTTCATGTACAGTACCTCGTCATTCTCGTGCTTAAATGTCACTTTGTTTAATTTAGGCGCGCCGCGCGGGATTAGCCGAACGGTCTTAGGCGCTGCAGTCATGGACGGTGCGGCTGGTCCCGGCGGAGGTTCGAGTCCTCCCTCGGGCATGGGTGTGTGTGTTTGTCCTTAGGATAATTTAGGTTAAGTAGTGTGTAATCTTAGGGACTGGTGACCTTAGCAGAAGTCCCATAAGATTTCACACACTTTTGAACATTTGAACATTTAATTTGGGCGCCGCAGTTTCCGTACAACCTCGTTTATGTAATATCTTTGAAGAACCTGTCGACTGTCGTATGTGCAGGAAAAATGTTTACATGGCATAAAACAAAATCAGAATGCGTTTCAACAGTTGCAATATGTTTTAATGGTGGAGTAAAAATGGTTCAAATGCATCTGAGTACTATGGGACTTTACTTCTGAGGTCATCAGTCCCCAAGAACTTAGAACTACTTAAACCTAACTAACCTAAGGACACCACACTCATCCATGCCCGAGGCAGGATTCGAACCTGCGACCGAAGCGGTCGCGCGGTTCCAGACTGTAGCGCCTAGAACCGCTCGGCCACTCCGGCCGGCCTGATGGAGTGAAGATTAAAAACAATGAGCAGAAGAGGCATCAAAACTAGGAACAACATGAAAATTGTGCTGGTATGGGCGGACAGGCAACATGTCACATAAACTGAAAAAGCTGCTGAAAGCATGAAAAAGGAGGCCAGAATAACAAAGAAAAGAAGCAAAACTAAAGAAAATGAAAAGGACGTGAAAGATAACAAGATTATGGAGCAGGAATGGTTTGCAATGTCGTCATAGAGAAGAAAATGACATACAAATCTTTAGTTTCAATTTTCTGTAATCAACGTGTTTGCATACAGAGATACTGTTACCAGTATCTCATCCAATATTAAAGCTACATAAACAAAGCTATGGATGAATAATAATAAAGTGCTTGCCTACACACTGAACCACATTATTCAACAATGGATTAAATATTTTAAGTTGCACTATGTCATATTATGTTCTTAAATTATTAGGAGAAAAAATTGACTATTAAAATACATTGTTTTTAAAATAATCAAAACATGAGACTGTTAAATATTAGTGGCTTGCTGTTTCCACAAGGTAATAATTCAAAGAATAAAATTTGTTTTTTATCTTTTATTTGGAATAGTGTGTAAGTACATTGACCCTAAAATAACAATTACGTGTAATTCAGCATGTAAGAAAAACATCAATATTCACTGCACAATGTATTCCACAGATTTACAATGTATTTCACCTAGAGCTCACTAAATACCTATTCTTTGATAAAAGTTTCATTCCTGAATCTATTGACAGTCTTGCATTATTAAATTTCAACGTACCAGTAGAAACTACAGGCCGTGATGTACAGGTCCCCTTAACAGCTCTTCTTCAGAATACACTAAAACCCAGAAGGAAATACATATGTAGGGAATTCAGTAATAAATAAGCATAGAATTTATG
This sequence comes from Schistocerca serialis cubense, assembly GCF_023864345.2. Taxonomy (NCBI): domain Eukaryota; kingdom Metazoa; phylum Arthropoda; class Insecta; order Orthoptera; family Acrididae; genus Schistocerca; species Schistocerca serialis. The sequence goes on from NC_064640.1 coordinate 171,633,933, forward strand.
AGGTGTGAAACAACTAAGAAAAATAAGTACAAAAAAATATATACGTGAAATTTAGGGCATAAAATGCTCTTATTCTAGTAACTACAACAGGAGGGCTGTGGTTCTAGAAACAAAGATACTAAGAATTAACATAAGAGCTGTATTTGTAATATTTAGATATCAACTTTTAGCAATTGCTTACCTTATAAAGCAAAGTTCCTATGTAGGAACTACTTGTTTCGTCTCGTCAGTCTTGTAGCTGCCATTTGAAAACTTTCCTGTCTTGACAAACATGAACAGGTGTGGAGAAATTATCGTTTCTTTTGAAACTCTCTATACATCTTTATACAACTCATCTTACTGCTTCCAGTAGGTTCCATCGAAGACATATGCCGTGTAGTGTCTGATGGAGCTATTATAATGAATGGCACCAACAAGAGTGTACTCTTGATTGTTGACTACGATTTCTTTCGTGATCGTTTGCAACACACATTTCTTCCTTTGATTTGGAGGAAACTGATCTTCAGTTAGTGGGCAAGTTGTTGTACTAGTATCCATCATCAAGTAGCATCCAAATCTCTTTTCTTCGAGTGGTTCTCCTTTACATTTCTTGCATTTTATGATAGTCTATAGACCTCCATTTGTTGCATCTACAGCCTCTTGCATGAAATTATGACCAAGTCTGAAAAGCACATATGTATCAACGGAAATATAATGTAGTTTCACACAGCGTGAATTTAGGCACGTCAGACACTATATCTTTTTGTTGCAAATCGGGATATTTTTTAATATTGTCTCGTATAATTCCCCAACATTCGACTATGCATTCAGAGACAATATTTTTCGAGAGATTACTCCTTTTTTTTAGGAATGGTATCACTTATAAAATATCAAATCTCTGCTTAAAATGCTGGGAGTTCATAATTTTTTTCTCCAAAACATCGAAAGCCACATCCAAAAATGGAGGGCTCACCATTTGAATGGTACTTTTGAAAAAATCACTGAGTGATATTGCTTGCATGAATAAGGTCATCGAAGAATCGAAACCGCACGTTCCCTTCAAGTTGTAGGTAGCAAATTTGCATTTGCTTGAGGACCCATTTGGGAAAAGTGGCAAATTAATGTCTATGAATTTCTTAGTCCAATTCCAGTTTGAGAAATCATCTAAGTAGTTTTTCTTGCTCTTAGTTTGCATGCTCGATGTGACAATTATTTCATTTTGAAGCTTTTTCAGCATTGCACTCTCCTCCATTTAATTGTTACAGGTCTCTCGGTTTTCTTCTGTTTTCGAACCACAGGATGAAATTTCAGTGACATCCCTGTTGAAGTATGGTTCTCGATAGTCTTTTATGAAATGAAATATCTCTTTAGAGTCCAAATTCGGCAGTACATTATTATCTGAAGAGCACTGAAAACACCCACTATCACTCTTGACTGAGAGACTGTTGTTCTCCGCATTCATAACAAGTGAGCTCGAAGTAGGAGAAAATGTGTATTCAAAACTATTAAAAATTTTGTTTAACTCTGTCTCATTGCCATCATCGTGTTGGGTCTCACTTCGTAAGGTGTTGTTCAGCGTGCTCTCAGAATTATCAAGGATATGATTGCTTTTGGGGTTTGTTATCTTCAGCTTCTTATTTTTTCCTCTCCAGTTTTCTTCTTCATGGTAAGGCAATGATGCTTCAGTTGGTTTGTGCTTCACAGCTTGCTTTTAATCTTGTTTTTCCATCATAAGAGGCGCTAACACTTTTGTTTCCTCACGCAGCCACTTCAAATGTTGAAAAATGAATTTGTCTACTCGTAAAGGCAGCTTGTCAAAGCCCATTGTCTTTAATTTTGAAAATTATCCTTCAGTTGCCGCTGACGAACGAATAGGTAGAGGAATATGGAAAGAAGGCTACATCACAGCTGTCCACAGTGGTATATAGTACATCAACTCTTTCAGCATCTCTGTAGCATTAGGAATGTTGTACAGATTCACATCAAAGAGATTGTCATCCTTAGTCTGATTCGCGATGACTTGAGCTTCATTGTAGGTACGTTTTGCCCTATCAATCCACGGGTTTGCAGTAGATTCCTTAGAGTTCAAAATTGATTCCAAAAGACAGTCATCATTGTTTTCAACATCATCAGTTTTCTTGTCATCATCTTTCTTTTCTTCAATATATGAATGACGTGGACCACCTCTGATAATGTAATCAAGGAGGTGCTGATGTTCCATTGATGAATATTCTTGACTGCACTTATCAGTACCCAGATGTTCACTCAACGCAACAGCCAAAAGTGAGCGCAAAACACTTTCAATATCACGAAAATCTGTCATCATGTAAATATGGGCCAAAACTCAAAGATACAGTTGTTTGACTTGTGATTTACCTCTTGAGAAGCATTTCCACCTCGAAATCATGACCATAAAATGGTTCAAATCTATCCTAAAACAACACGAGGGTAGAATTACTCTTTCATGCAAAACAATATGACTGTAACACCTATTCAAATAATCTGTTAAGTCCGAGCAATTGGCTATTGCTCTAGAAATGGCAACCAACAAAGCCTTACCAAAATCAGTTACCATGATTTTTTTGTCTGGGAGCTCAAAATCTGACGATTTCCATAAAGAAAAATGACAAAATTGATGCGTCATACCTAGAGGATATCATCTGATGAGTTGGGCAACTGATTGATGATCCATTGACGATATTTGGATCTTTACTAGTAACGTTTACTTTGCGGATGCACATGTACTGATACAGGTATATTTAGTTTGACTTAATTTCCACACAGTCAGCCCTGTTTGACAGATCCTCAAATCGTGAAATAACTCGAAATGCAATGCCACCTGTAGCATCTACTGAATCGTATACACTGCTATTGATTTGATGACAGTATTTGTGCAACTGACTGTGACCTTTCAGCCAATATATACAGAAGAATGGGTCCAATCCGATTGCGTAAATTTCGTCCCGATGGGTTGTATTTTTTGCGATCTGCAGGTTTTCAACAGGCATACTAGTTATTATACCAAATCGTTTGTCCCTTTCCTCTTCTTTAGTCTTTCTCAAGACATCAGCATTTGGTAAATTTGGAGGAATCATGTCTCCGAAAGACATATTTTTCGCTTCATAATTTCGCCAAAGAGCTGCAGGAATCCTGTTATCAACCAATTTAGCAGCTACCTGTTGTCTTCTCGTGCCACGAAGTTGTCTTCTTTTTAGGTGATTCCAATCGTCTGAAAAGTTTGAAAGTCTGCAGTTCAGAATAATGACGTTGTCCTTTTTTGCATCTACAGAGCAATCCCTTCGAAAGTGGCTCCGCATTCTGTACATCTTCCTTTGATCTTCAAGAAGTACTTTGAACTTGAACTTTCACACACTTTCGCATATTTGAAAGAAAAGGCACATGGAATTTTATGAAGTTCATAAATTTTATCAGCCATCAAATCGGTCCATTGCCCTATTTCCAGTTTTGAAGGCTTTCCAAGTTTCATCTTTGTTGGTTTTATGGTAGACCATTTTTCTGCTGGCAGTAGTAAGTCGAATTGCTTTGTCATGTCCTTGTAGCACGAAAAACCAAAAACATTCCACAACTCATCTTTGCTGTCGTCGTCTTTTTCTTCAACGAAACATTCCAGCCTGAAGGGTTTCTAACAAAAGTAAGCAGATCATGACGATCTTCTTTAATTGTTGTGTAAATATGTTTGAAGACATTTTCGAGCCGATGTCGGCCATGGCATCGGACAGTTTTTGGAAGACCGGATGAGACGGAGTTAGCTGAATGCCTCTGTCATCGATTACTTTAAATTCCTCCATGCTGAGAAGACGTTTCAATTCTGTTAGGTTGTACATTTTCATGGGTATGGCTTCGCACGACGCGGCGCGTGCCTCCCAAAAAGTGCAGCTGTTGTTGTCATTAGCTTTGATGCTACCGCGAGAAGCTTTGATGCTACCTCTATTGTAACTGCAACGCTGACGTCACTTGCCGATTGTTTAAAAGAAGCAGTTCACGTGTTCATTGTTTCCAGATGTAGTGCCACGACTTTTGCATTGTTGCTGTGTTTTGTTTATTATTTTTTGGTCTTGAGAGGTCTCAGGGACGTATCATAGTTCTCATTATCCTTCCGACGGCCCCATCTGTTCAAATTGATACATGTCAAAATTTTCTGTAAATTACTTTTCAACAATTTGCAGTATTGGCGCCTTCTCGTTAATAGCTTCCCTTCTCCGTATGCCTTTCATTGTTGTGTGATTCTGTAAATTACTTATCAACAACTGGGAGCACTGGCACCTTCTCGTTATAGCTTCCTTTCTCTGTATGCCTTTCGTTGTATGATTCAGTATCGACGCTAATCCTCTCTTGATGAGATATGAGCCGATTGCTAGTTTTTATCCACTGTGCCCTTTCGTATTTCATTTCAGCAATTAATTTATTTGTTTATCAACGTAGTAAGTAGTACAAAACTAATCCAGAATGTAAAATGCACTTAAATTGTGTTTGAACTGTTTAACCTTCAGTGTCCGCTGTCTGAACGTCAAATATCAAATTAATACACTGTGCCTGGTTGCGTTATTTTATAGGAATTTTATTAATTTAAGTGGGATGTACTTGATCATGCTGAAGAAATCCAAAGCATATAGTTCGAAGAGGATAATATTATTTGAAATTTACTTGGACCGATAGGCGCAGCCAAAGTAGCCTTTGTGATGCTGTAATTGCCTCATAGATGATATTTGTCTATTGTAGTTTTGTATTTCAGTCAGCATTTTGAGAGCATTAAAGCTTCATTTCAGCGTAAGAGACGGGTAAAATCAATAGATGTTATTGAACTGAAAGCCTTAATCAGTCTCTTGTATTTAATTGTTGTTAACAAAAGCAACAGAGAAAGCCTGGAAGATCTGTGTGGAACTGATGGGGATGGCACTGAAAAATTTCACCTCGCAAATGAACATAAAACGTTTCAAATTTATTGTGAAGTGCCTTAGCTTTTACAGTCGCGCTATTCGTGATGAAAGGAGACAATTAGACAAGCTAACAGCAATTCGGGAAATATTTACTGTGTTTGTACGCAACTACCAGAAATCTTATACCCTTGGAGAAAATGTTACAGTAGACAAAAAGCTGGAAGGATTCTGTGGAAGGTACAGTTTTTGCCAATATGTACCTATCAAAACAAACAAGTATGGATTTAAAATCTATGCTTTTGTGGATTCTTAAGTATTTTACCTGTACAATTTGGAAATATACGCTGTGTTGCAACCAGAAGGATTTACCAACTGAGCAATAAACATTTTGATGTTGTTCTGTGACTGTGTAAACCTACATATCAGTCAAGTCGAAATGTGAAAGCGGACAACTGGTTTACTAGTACCGGAATGATAATAGAGCTATGAAGGGAGAATTTTTCTTTTGTTGGCACGATGAAGAAAAACAACCGTGAGATTTCTCTAGAGTTTGCTATCAGTAAAAGAAGGGCTGCCCACAGTTCCTTTTTTGACTTCCATAAGACTGAGCTCTAGTTTCCTCCGTACCTAAAAAGGGGAAGTGTGTGATCCTGGCATCACGTTTGCATGAAGATAATTCGATAGATGCTGACACTGTAGATAAATGGAAGCCATCCATCGAAAATGTTACAATAGCGTTAAGTGTCGTATTTTCACAGCGGATAAGCTGAATGCTTTGTACAACGCTGCAAGAAATGTGCGCCGCTGGTCAATGGTTATATTTTTGTAATGATCAGTACGGTTGGAATCTATGCACAAGTGATTTTTTGTGGCAACAGTAAGAATTGTATCAGAAGGAAAGTGTTCCTGAATCAGCTGTTATACATTGTTGTTTTCTTCGCTATATTCTGCAGAACTATTCAAATTTTGTACAAATAAATCTAGAACTATGCCATACCTAAATAAATGCATAAATAAATAAATAAATAAATAAATAAATAAATATCTATCAAGAACTCTGAAAAAAATATACATTTCTGAAGAAAAGGGTGCCAACTTCACAGTAAGTGAAAAGATTTTCTCCTTAAATTACAATTATCTCGCAAAATATTAGCTGCACAAAAAAATGTTATTTGGACTTCCGATAGAACTATTGGGGCTCTGTTCAGAACTGTCTTCAGAACTGTTGTAGGAATTTACTTTTTGCGAAAATCGACAAAAAATGGTTTCTATACCACAATTTTTACGAGTACTGTTGTTTTCTTCGCAAAATTCTGCATAACTACTGAAATTTTGTGCAAAGAACTCTAGAACTATGACTTATCTATCAAGAACCCTGAAAAAAATATATATTTCTCAAAAAAAGGGTGCCAGCTTTACAGTAGGAGCTCTGATGGAGTTCTTAATTAAGTTGTAATTACCTCTTAAACTATTACCTGCACAAAAAAATGCTACTAGGATTTTCGATAGAACTCTTCACGTAGTGTCCAGAACTGTCATCAGAACTGTTGTACGAATATTTTTATATTTTCTGTAGAGAAAGTGTGCCCCACATTAAATCAATTTATCTCAAACAATTATAGCCATAGAAAAATGTTATTGGGATCTTCGATAGAGCTCTTGGGTTTCTGTTCAGAACTGCCCTCAGAACTGTCGTACAAGTTTAATTTCTGCGAAAATTGACAAAGAATGTTTTAGATACAAAAATTTTTTCGAGTATTGTTGTTTTCTTCTCTAAATTCTGCAGAACTATTGAAATTTTGGACAAAGAACTCTAGAACTATGGCATATCTATCAAGAACTCTAAAAAAAATACATTTCTGAAAAAAAGGGTGCCAACTTCACAGTAAGTGAAAAGATTTTCTCCTTAAATTGCAATTATCTCGTAAACTATTAGCTGCACAAAAAAATGTTATTTGGATTATAGATAGAACCCTTGGAGTTCTGTTCAGAACTATGCTCAGAACTGTTGCACTTATTTACAATTTGCGGAAATTGACAAAGAATGTTTTCGATACGAAATTTTTTTCGAGTATTGTTGTTTTCTTCGTTACATTCTGCAGAACTACTGAAACTTTGTGCAAAGAACTCTAGAACTATGGCACATCTAACAAGAACTGTGAAAAAAATGTATATTTCTCGAAAAAGGGGTGCTAACTTCACACGACTCAGTCTGCTGCGTCCCTATATAAATACAGCCGAGAGGCAGTGGTGGAACACATATCGCGCCGAGATAACAAACTGTCCACTTCCTTCCAACGTCCGCGTGCGTTGTGCCTAGGATGACGTCAGAGCTGAGGAGACTTGAATGCGTTTTCGACAAAAGTAGGAAGTTAGCTCGCGAGGACTGTACACCGTCCTGGACCTCTTAGATATCGCGGAAGTAACTGTTTGTGTGCCGCCCATAATGTTGACAGAACCTCGTCGCAAGTTGCGAGATTATTTTCCGCTTTTAAGGTAAGCAAATAATTTTTGGTGATTAGACCCTTTTAATTGGAACTTCCCGTAGAGGTCGTTTCTGAACCGTTAATTGTACTTTTTCCGATAAGGATATCAGTGACAATACTAATAGATATTTTGTGCATATGAACTTCTAAGGTACATACTAATCAGTTACAAGTCAAAACTTTTATTTGTGGTCATAATTCTGAATCCCACCGAGTAAACGCTAGATAGGACCATTTTCTTTTAGTGAGCACAAAGAGTAATGTAGCCTTGCAGACTGGAAATTATGGTCAGTATGTTGTCCATCGCTTTATGCTGGCCGCAGAAGAAGTTTTCAGGCTTATGTAGATGGCGAAGGTAGGTAGAAAGCGGGCACAGACAATTTAAAGTTTTTTCATAACGACGTAGCGAAAAACACAGACCATTTGATTAGCATCAGCTGCCCCACAACTGGTGCATCTGCCGGGAAAATGAAATGTGAAAGTGATCGGCAAAAAAACAGGGAAATCGGCAGGCACTAATAGGATATCGAAGTGAAATATGCCGAAACCAGCGCTAGAAATTTGTTAAGATTTGCTCATGAGTGTGGAAACTAAATTGTGAATGTTAACTACAGTAACGTTGAACGTGACGGAAAGATGTAAGAAGCCAACACTACATCGCGGCTACCGCCGACGCTGAGGTTAGAAGGTGCATCATTGCGGAGCTGCTTGGACCTGCAAGTTACCTGCAAGCTACTCATCGTTGCCGAGCCCCTCCCCCTCCTGGAGCTACTGCAGTAGGCGATACCCCCGCCATCCTCGCCGCCATAGCTGCTGCTGCTGCCTGTTGCGAGCTAACACTCCAAAGATGTTCGGGCTCACATGCGGTTCCTCTTCGTCGAAATGACTTGGCTCAAACTCGTCTAGGGGTTGAACCACATGTGTCGCATTAAACACCCTAAATTAGACACTTGTGACCCTTTGGTTAAACTGCCTGGCTGATGGCAAGTTTTCGAAATGTAAAGTTAGCATAACATATAATAACAGTAATAATAATATCGGGATACAAATTAACGACCCATAAAGGATGTAGGCCACACAGTTGCAATTTTGTTAGAATATTGTTTATTCAGAAAGCAAACTAATAGCGAAAGTAGTCGTATTTAGAGTTACTATTACACTCGAGCGCATATCCATTTGACACAGTTCGATCATTCACAATCTCATCGCGAATTACACGTTCGATACCCCACCTAGTTAACTATGCGAAAAGTTAGAGTTCACACCAGGCGCGCGACTGCTCACCGCTCGCAGACTAAGTCCCGCCATACCACACAACGCGAAATTTTCTAAGTCGTTTCACTTCCTAGCTGCCTAAAGACCAATTGTCCACTTTCGTGTCTCGATTCGAACAGTACCATTTGGTGTCTCCCGCCCTTTGGTGTCTCGACCAGAACTGCCCTCTGTCCGTCTCCGACCGCGTTTCCCACACGCCGAACAACTTCGCTCAACTGATTGGTTCAGTTCCCTTTCCTGAAGCCGTCCATCTGATTGGCTACAGCTTATTCTACATTACTTTACATTTTAACATATTTAAATAATCTAAGCGTTCTAAATAAAGTAACAATGATATCCATTACATAATAAATGTTAAATTCTTTTACAGATAACCAATACAATTTCCTTCTTAACTTTGAATGCCACGGCCAGTAGCCTTGGACCAATGTGCTTTCTGATAAATAAATAAAGAACAAAAATAACAATTATTCACTAAATTTTACAAAAAAATATTCTATTGCCTAATGATTCAATAAGGTGTCATGCTGTCATCGTTCAATGTGTTTTGTGTGGAGGAAATGATGAACTGATGCTTAATTGAAAATACTGATAACTTAAATTTACTATATCTTTTAAACAAATAAAATTACAGAGTTGATATTTACAACGTTTGTTACTTTAAAGATACGCTTCTATATGAAATGTCGATCGTTAAGATCGACCAAAGCGTTTAGATTTTAGCATTGAGGTCTTTGTTACAAAACTTGTTAATTTCACTTTAACAGTAAGTACTAAACTATTATAGATATGATTAGTATTCAAGTTTTATCAGGATCACCATAAAAATTTATGGAGGATGGCAGATTAAAATTACTGTGGCTTAATTTCCTGCATTACTACAGAATTAAATAATTTTCACAAATGTTTCCTTTTATGGACGATCTTAGGACCGCCTCATTTAACGCTGCTGCGTCTCCTCGGCCATATTCCCTATGATGTAGGTTTTCGTCTGTCTCACTCGCACACTACAGCGCTTAGGCCTCAATGATGATGATGATGAAGTCCCATACTCCTCTAGTGGAGGTGGTTTGCCATTGCCTTCCTCCGGCCGTAATGAGGATGAGTACGATACAACAACACCCAGGCATCTCGAGGCTGGTGAAAATCCCTGACCCCGCAGTGAATCGAACCCGGGACCCCGTGCCCGGGAAGCGAAAACGCTACCACGAGACCACGAGCTGCGGACAAGGCCTTAATAGACAATAGATGGCTGTGAATCTCCCCATCTCGCGGTGAATCTGCGCCCTTTGTGGCACGCGGTCCTGGCCGACAGGGTTCGTTTCACAATTCCTGTAGGCTGACTCATTCAGCCATATATTTAAATGAGAGCGCAATGCTGGTTAACTCAAAAAAATGGTTCAAATGGCTCTGAGCACTATGGGACTTAACCTCTGTGGTCATCAGTCCCCTAGAACTTAGAACTACTTAAACCTAACTAACCTAAGGATATCACACACATCCATGCCCGAGGCAGGATTCGAACCTGCGACCGTAGCGGTCACGCGGTTTCAGACTGTAGCTCCTAAAACCGCTCGGCCACCCGGTCCGGCACTGGTTAACTCACCCTACATTACGTCGCAATGCGTCGCTTCACGATTGCTGGCGCAGCACGCCAGCATCGCTCGTCAGGGTCAAGCTGTTAAGTCAAGAACGTTTAAAGTATTTGTTGACTGCTTCTAAAAGGCTATTAAAATGGATTCTAATAATAAGGATGATGTTAAAATTAAGATGGAAGCAGTCCCTGATGATAAAACCTCAGAATAAGAAATTGAAATTATTAAGAATTGTTCCGTCAAAGTAATAAATCCAATATCTGAAGGTGAAAGTGGAACCGAAGGTAAAATTCAATGTTACTGCGAAGTTGGAACCAATTTAGATTATGAAATAATTGAAGAAAAAAGAAAAAAAATAGAATCCATAGAGTTATCTGGTAATGAAACTTAGTTCAATATTTCTGAAGTTCATCCGAGCAAGGGAATGCTAGAAATCCTTTAAAATCGGTTTGAATGCCAAGTGGAAAGGCAGAGGCACCAAATTGGAATGAATTATTGCTTTCTAAACTTGAATAAATCATAAAGAGCTGAACAATAACATGTAATCCAGTAGTAAACTCTTAATTAAGACTGAATCTAGTAACGAAGAACTAATGGATGAAATCAACTCAAAACTAAATTGCTTAAATTATAATAATGTTTCTAACCACCACAGTCTGCAAGTCAAAGTAGGGCAACAGATAACTAAATTGGAGAGTATTTTCAAAACCGAAATTCCTGAAATTCGTAAAGATTTCAAAGACGCAGATGATTTTATGGTAGGAAGATTATCAGAAATGATAGGGAAAGAATCCAAACTTTGTTCTAGTCGATTTCATTAAGTAATTAATAAATGAAATACTGGACAGGAGTATATAAGAAAGTAAAATCTGACTTTGAAACTTTGTGAAAATTTTGTAAAAATTTTTCTGACAGAGGGGAGGCAGTAGAACTACAAGTAGAAAAACTAAACACTAGTATTACGAATATTGAAAATAGAATAACCTGTGATAGCTCTTGTAATTTCACTGTACAGAATGTTGCTTTTGTTGACGCAAAGTTTATTGTATGTCGTCAGTTTCTATGTTTAGATCCAGACAAACAAATTCAGCGGTTACAGTTCTGGAAGGATTTTGAGGATGTTTTTCCAAATGCATGGTCAGAACGTGAACAAATTTCTTCCATAAAAAGTCACTAGCCCACTATTAGCCAAAGTGACCCGATAGGCCTGAAACATAAATGTACGATTGTAGCAAAGTAGCAGCCACTATAGTGGCTGCGGTACAGAATATAGTAAACTGTTACTGACAGGCCCGTAAAAGGGTTCGTATATCGCGATAACCGTAGGGACGGGGGGAGGGGGGGGGGGGCGAGAAGCTTATTTAGCGTCCTCCAGAAATAGTTAGACTTCACTTTTGCTTATCCCAGTGCTAAAGAATAGCGGTTCAAATGGCTCTAAGCACTGTGAGACTTAACATCTGAGGTCATCAGTCGCCTAGACTTAGAACTACTTAAACCTAACTAACCTAAGGACATCACACACATCCATGCCCGAGGCAGGATTCGAACCTGCGACCGTAGCAGCCGCGTGGTTCCGGACTGAAGCGCCTAGAACCGCACGACCATAAGCGATAGTGTAGGGCACGTGTAGTAACTGGTATGAATAAAAGATTGAAAGGTATCGAGTGACATAGTCGAGTGCGTGTGGCGGTTCTTACTAACGATTAAAAAGGTTTTTGGTTTGCCAGAACACGTGTTTCGGGGTAGCGGCCCAATAACTGAGGAAGGGTGGAGACAGTAGCATACGAATTTACAGTCTGTGCCAGTGACAGGCAATGGGATTTTCACATTTGGCATATTTGGGGCAGCCGTGTAGGGGTATGGGGTATATATTCTGCATAGGAGCCGATAAATGAAAAGAAATGTTTGTTAATGTTTGTTAAAAGGTCTCTGCTGGTAACAGGTTGGGGTTGAGCCTAGGTTGCAGTCCCAACTGCATGATAGAACGTAGATTGTTGACATGTAGCTGAAATGAATGCGTATTACACTGAAACGCCAAAGAATTTGGTATAGCAATGCATATTCAAATACAGAGATATGTAAACAGGCAGAATACGGCGCTGCGGTCGGTAACGCTTATGTAATACGACAAGTGTCTGCTGCTGCTACAGTGGCAGGTTATCAAGATTTAAGTGAGTTTGAATGTGGTGTTATAGTCGGCGCAAGAGCGATGGGACACAGCATCGCCGGCTGTTGTGACCGAGCGGTTCTAGGCGCTTCAGTCTGGAACCGCGCTGCTGCAGGTTCGAATCCTGCCTAAGGCATGCATGTGTGTGATATCCTTAGGTTATTTAGGTTTAAGTAATTCTAAGTCCAGGGGACTAATGACCTCAGATGTTAAGTCCCATAGTGCTTAGAGCCATTAGAACCATTTGACACAGCATCCCCGAGTTAGCGATGAATTTCGGATTTTCCCATGCGACCTTATCACAAGTGTTCCGTGAATATCAGGAATCTGGTAAAACATCAAATCTTCGATATCGCTACGGCCGGATTCAACGTGACAGAAGTGCAACCCTTTTCAGATTTCAGTGCTGGGCGATCAGCAAGTGTCAGCGTGCGAACCAGTCAACGAAACACAACCGATATGGGCTATGAAGCCGAAGGCCCACTCGTGTACCCTTGATAACTCCACGACAGAAAGCTTTAAGCCTCGCCTGGGCCCGTCAACATCGACATTGGACTGTTGATGACTGCAAACATGTTGCCTGGTCGGACGAGTCTCGTTCCAAATTGCATAGAACGAATGGGCGTGTACAGGTATGGAGACAATCTCATGAACCCATGGAACCAGCAGCATGTCAGCAGGAGGCTGTACAAGCTGGTGGAAGCTCTGTAATAGCGTGGGGAGTGTGCAGCTGGTCTGATATGAGACCCCTGATACGTCTAGATACGACTCTGACAGATGACAAGTACGTAAGCATGCTGTCTAATCACCTGCATCCATTCATGTTCATTGTGCATTCCGACGGCCTTGGGCAATTAAAGCGGGGCAATGCGACACCTCACACGTCCAGAATTGTTACAGAGTGGCTCCAGGAACACTATTCCGCTGGCCACCAAACTCCCTAGATACGAACATTACTGAGCATATCTAGGATGCCTTCAGAAGAGATCTCCACCCCCTCGTACGCTTACGGTTTTATGGACAGCCCTGCAGGAGTCATGGTGTCAGTTTCCTCCAGCACTACTTCAGACATTAGTTGAGTCCATGCGACGTAGAGTTGCGTCACTTCTGCGTGCTCGCGGGGGCCCTACACGATATTAGGCAGGTGTACCAGTTTCTTCGGCTCTTCATAGTATATAGCAGGACTTATAGCGCTATGGTTACATCTAGGTTAGCAGTCACGTTTGATAATTCCCTGTACACAGTGACTATTTTGCGCTGGACCGAGTTTTTAAGTTTTTCATATTGGTGTACCTGCTGGGTAGCTACACTACGGATTTCTCTGCTAGCAACCAGAAGATAATCTTCAATATGCGGAAGTCGCACGTACTGGCGGACGAGGGAGTTATGAGTTTGAGCAGCAAAAATTGTAGCCCGTTGGAGGGCTTTGTTCCAACGATCGGCATCAGCTGGTCGGGGGTTCCGAACATTGTCTTCAAGACGGCTCCGCCTACATCGAACCAGGAACGATTGGCGCGATGGAGCGGTATGGTTTCCGAAATATTTCGCATTTTGCAGTTGCTCTTGGGTAGTGACAAGTGGCTGTTTAATGTCCCATATAGTTCGAAGCCATCTATTCTGGCCCCGTCTCCTTATAAGGGTTTCACGTGCTATTAACCGACCAGTAATCCACTGCAGCGCTACTTCTTCTTTCAGTGTGGCTAAGCTTATGTCAGCTAATATGATTATCCGGTGATGAGCATATAGCAAGTTGTCCAACTGTTCGAACATTATGCCTGATAACGAGGGATTGTCCTGAAAGGGTGGAACACTCGTAAGACCAATAATCAGAGTAAAATTAAAACAGCATTTATAAATTATAGAGCGCAGCAATTAGTCGTCCTTATTGGTATACAGTAGTATAATGAACTCACCAACATGTGACACCTCATAACATCACAGTTATAACCAGAACGTAGAGCAAAAGTACTTAAGGGAATAGATCTGTGGCAAATTGTTAATATCCATATCTTACGCAAGAATACTGCTCATTACCCTATCAATAAATGTTAGGGAAAACCACGATCCATTGATTTAATACCACTGCAAGTCCTTTTAGCAGGAAAACAATTGAAAAATTACTAATTTCCTTTGAGGTAAGAAGGTAAAATGTGAAAATACACCGTGAAATACTTCATATTTTCCCCGATAGTGTCATTCAACCACCTGTTAGCCTAGCCGCGCGGAGTAGCCCCGCGGTCAGGGGCGCCTTGTCACGGTCAGCGCGGCTCCTCCCGTCGGAGGTTCGAGTCCTCCCTCAGGCATAGGTGTGTTGTCCTTAGCGTAAGTTAGTTTAAGTTAGATTAAGTAGTGCGTAAGCTTAGGGACCGACGACCTCAGTAGTTTGGTCCCATAAGACCTTACCACAAATTTCCAAAATTTCCACCTGTTACAGTAACTATAAACAAATTAATCTCTATAGCTAAAATTAAAGCCAGTAAAACTGAAGGACAAGACTACAAACAGCACTTTTTAAATTATCAGTTGAAATCGAGAATCGGTTACAACCTAAGTTTTCCTCTATGATGACAAAGTTGAAGAGAGAAATGTGTGTTGTCGGCCGTTCTTATGAATTCACATTTTTGAAATTATCAGAGAGCTTCATACGTCATAAAATAAGCTTGTGAAACATGAAGTTAGCAGCCTGGAGAAACACATTTGCAAAACTCTACACAGTGTAAATTAAATATAAGTGTCCACAAGAACAAAACATTCATAAATATTCTCGTCCTTTTCACAAAACTTCAGTTAAAAGAAGGGAAAGGTAGCAGTGAATTTATAATGCGTTCACAAAATACGAAAAAGGTTCACGGCTAGGATGTGGTTCTCTGCAACAGGAGCGCGTGTTTGCAAACAGCCTTCCGACTGACAGGAAAAGCGCTCGTGGATTGTATAACGGAGAAGAGATATTCGTATTTGACGTCGACAGCCATGATGGCGCTTCTCTGTAATAGGATGATGGAGGGGGTATTCTCTGCGGTGGAACGCGCGTCCTACGTGAGGGGAAAGAGCGGAGAAGTGTAACACCGCAAGGCACAGGTAGGACGTCTGTGTAAGGGGGTGGCAGAGAAGGCAGTACGCGGTATCGCTAGGAAGAGCGGCAGGGGGGTGAGGAGGCGTAACTGCGTGAAGAGAAAGCAGGGCAAAAGGGAGGGAGGGAGAGGGAGGAAGAGGGAGGGAGAGAGAGAGAGAGAGAGAGAGAGAGAGAGAGAGAGATTAAGGCACCACAGCCACGCGCTAGAGATGCGGCATGAGCTAACCGAAACTGCCTGAAAGAAGATTTATGTTTTCACACAGAGCTGACGGCACATGCTGGCTCCTTGTTGTCAACCATGTCTCCAACAGCATGTAAAACAGAATATGGCAATACTGTCTGACAGCAGGTTGAACAGCACGTACAAAGCGACACCAAATTTGAACATGAAAAGATGTTAGATTTTGTGTGGCACAACCAACCAACCAACCAACCAAGGCATAACACCCTTAGTTCAGATCGTTGCCGCTAGAGGTGACCGAGCGGTTCTAGGCGCTACAGTCATGGACTGTGCGGCTGGTCCCGGCGGAGCTTGGAGTCCTCCCTCGGGCATGGGTGTGTGTGTTTGTCTTTAGGATAATTTAGGTTAAGTAATGTGTACGCTTAGGGACTGGTGGCCTTAGCAGTTAAGTACCATAAAATTTCACACACATTTGAACATCTGGAACCGCGCGACCGCTACGGTCGCAGGTTCGAATCCTGCCTCGGGCGTTGATGTGTGTGATGTCCTTAGGTTAGTTAGGTTTAAGTAGTTCAGAGTTCTAGGGGACTGATGACCTGAGAACTTATGTCTCATAGTGCTCAGAACCATTTGGACCGTTTTGGAGTTCAGATCGTTACTACAGTTCAAATGGTTCAAATGGCTCCTTTGCTGTCTCTGACAGAATTACAGTGTCATCGCAAACAATTCCAATGATTGAGCTCACGAGGATGTGCAGTTTTTCGCAATTTTCTTATGTGACCTCCCCTTAGATTCAGAAACAGTTGAGCAACAGGTTAGAAACTTGAGACGCGTTGCTAGAACCAACGGATACAATACTAGTTTTGTAGCCAGAATATATAACAAAAAATCTCTAAAAATAGCATCTAAGGCGATCCCAGGGCCAATACTTCTGAGCCCATCTATGTCTCCTTACCTTTGATACTTCTCTTACAGACTCTCCGACCTTCTTAAAACTCATCATGTGAAGGTAGCTCTCGCAATTTACGATAAATCCAACACCACTTTTATCACAATGAACGATCGTTGAAAGGCTCGTATTCTCGCTACGGGGTCTATAAAATTGTGAGGTTACAGGGTCCCTCCTCGTATATTGGTCAGACGTAACGAGCTCTCAGGACTAGATCTCAAGAACACTTGTCAACTAGGAAGGGCGCCGTCAAAAACAACTCCGCGTTTTCCGATCATCTCAAGAGAAGCAAGCATAAATCAGCCTCCTCTGGACCAAATGTAAATGCTCCACTATGCCTACAAGGCAAAAAAGCTTTCACTTTTGGAAGAATCAGAAATTTTCAAATTCGTGAGACGACCTGCAGAACACTGTCTTAACGAGCAGCTGATCACAAAAAAGTAACATTTTACGATACTATGTTCTCCACCTTCTTTCCAAAATTAAATCTCCCTGTCCTTCCCCTCCCCTCCCCCCCCCCCCCCCCCCCCCGAGCGCCACCGCATTCACTCAAACCTCTCCTCCCCCTTCCTATTTCCTTATAAAAAACAGCCCCTCCCTTCCCTCTTCTTTCAACAATTATTACACCTTTCTTTCCATTCATCCAAGGTCAAAATGTTCCTCTAACAGCAGCACAAGGTTCCCTTTCCTTTGTCGCATCATTACGCTGTACCTTACATGAACCTCATCTCACACCATTTCCTCCTTTATCCCCCTTTTCCCAACTCTTTCATATTAGTACATAAGGTTCCCCGTATACTCAACTCCTCCCCTTTTCCCTCGTCTCTCCATCCACTTCTTCCTCCCAGTTCCCGTTCATGTCCTTTAATTCCCACTGCTCCAGTGCCGCCACCTGGCTGGAAGTCAACTGACACATTGCCCTGTCGGTAACCTCGCTCCACCACTTCTGCAAAGGTACTACAGATTCGTCTCATTCAGTTTGACGGTTGTAAAAGTGTATCTATCGCTGCACCGACTCTTATTTCTGCTGTGGTGAGTTTTAATTACATGATATATACTTTTTTATTATTTTTAAATTTTATTCCTCCCTCCCCGCCCCCTTACCCCTAATTAGTTTTACTCAATGTTTTTACCATTTATCTTTTTACCTCTTTTTAGAGTTCCTCTAAGTTAACTTGTAGTTTATGAGAAGGGTGCTTTCAACCGCCGTTTAACAACCGGGCTCCACAGTTAATGCTTTCAGCATTCAACCGAGAGAGTTTTAAAGTTCTTCAAATTTACTCACCCCTTAGCTGTATTAGACCTGTTGTTCGCTAGTTTCACTTAATTGAGCTGTAGTTATTTCCTTATTGTTCTTGTATAATGAGGCAATAACTCTTGACCGGAAGTAATAAAACAGTTCCATAATTTTAACAGAGACTGTTCACTCATCTGAATCATTTATCTGCTGTTGCTGCATCTGTCGTAATGGAATGCCGCGGATAAACTTCGAAGTTTTTATTTCTTCTCCTTGAATTTTAACAGTTTCTCTAAACTTTTGTTTGGCTTCCCTTACTACAGGGGTATTAGTAACGAATATTGCAACGGTAGTACAACAATAAGTCATAGTCAGAGCTCTTAGTTGGTTGGGTTGTTTTGGGGAGGAGACCAAACAGCGAGGTCATTGGTCTCATCGGATTAGGTAAGGACGGGGAAGGAAGTCAGCCGTGCCCTTTCAAAAGAACCATTCCGGCATTTGCGTGAAGCGATTTAGGGAAATCACCGAAAACCCAAGTCAGGATGGCCGGACGCAAGATTGAACCGTCGTCCTCCCGAATGCGAGCTCAGCGTGCTAACAACTGCGCCACCTCGCTCGGTAGAGCTTTTAGTAGCGAGGGTTCTTTAATGAAGTGTCTGTCGCTACAGCGACAGGCAGGAACAGCTGGGACGCAGCACGAGTCGTTGTCAGAGCTCCAATATGTATGACTCAGCAGAGTACCCACACCAGGCAATGCAGTTCCTAGCGAGCGACGCTACACTGCTTAATTAAAACTGTTCAGCTGTGTGTGAACTCCTAACGGGCCAAACCGCTGAGTCATCGCTCCCTAGACTTACACACTACTTAAACTAACTTATCCTAAGAACAACACACACACACACCCATGCAGAATGGAGGACCCAAACCTCCGGTGGGAGGGGCCGCGGAATCCGTGTCATGGCGCCCCTAACCGCGCGGCCACGCCGCGAGGCACTGCTTAGCCACGAGAAAAACATTTATGACTGCACAAACGTCAGAGGATGCTACACTCGATCTTGTGGTGTCAGAAATGTTTGACGGCAACACGTGAAATTCGGCAACTGGATTCGCAAGCACAATTGCGCGTACACACTGATCAGTCAGAGCATTATGACCACCGACCTACTATCGATATAAACCCGTCCAGGCGATAGCAGCGTCACCTGACGAGGAAGTACTGCTAGTCAGACACAAGCACGGTGCATGTAATATCAGAGAGCGTGCTGTCTGTCTGTGTGCAGAATCGGGAAGGCGCGCGATCTGTCTGAGTTTGACCGAGGGCAGATTTTGGTGGCCCAGAGGCTCCGCACGAGCATCTCAGGAACTGCAGGACTTGTTGGGTGTTCGAGGAGTACTGTGCTGAGGTCTTCGACACGTGGCGAAACCAGGCTGAAACCACGTCCCGATGTCGTGGGGACGGGCGGCCATCCCTCATTACAGATGTCGGGCGCCGTACGCTAGGCAGACTGGTAAAACAGCACAGACGCGGAGCTGTGGCGGGATTAACATCAAACTTCAATGCTGGGCAAAATACAAATCTTTCTGAACGCACAGTGCACCGAACACTCCTAACGCTGGGCATCCGCAGCCGACGATCCACGCATGTGGCAATGTTACCACGAGTGAATTGGACACGTGACCATCGACAGTGGACGTTGGCGCAGTGGCAGAGCGTTGTATGGTCTGATCAATCCCGATACCTTGTTCATCAAGCCCATGGCAGGGTGCGAATCCGTCGTCTTGCAGAGGAATAGCTCTTTGACACCTTTACTGCGGGATGGTGACAAGCTGGTGGCGGCTCCATTATGCTTTGGGAACATTCACGTGGGCACCCATGGATCCAGTGGAACTCTTGCAAGGCATTGTGACGGCCAAAGTGTATCGTACAGTGATTGCAGACCACGTACAGCCCTTCATGACGCTCGTGTTTCCCGAAGACAGTGGCATTTTTGAACAAGATAATGCGCCATGTCACAAGGCCAGGAGTGTGATGGAATGGTTTGAAGAAGAAAATTGGCGAGTTGCACTCGATGTGCTGTCCCCCAACTCGCCAGATCAGAACCTGATCGAATACATCTGTGATGTGATTGAACGTGTCGTCAGAGCTCATCGCCCCCTTCTCCGGAATTTACGGGAATTATGTAATGTGTGTGTGTACCCGCCAGGGTAGCCGTGACCGCGAACGCGCTGCTTCCTGGACTCGGCTAGGCCCGCCGGCCCCGGATCGAATCCGCCTGGGGCATTAACGACGAGGGCCGATGTGCCGGCCAGCCTGGATGTGGGTTTTAGGCGGTTTTCCACATCCCGCTATGCGAATACCAGGCTGGTCCCCATGTTCCGCCTCAGTTAGACGGCTCGCAGACATCTGAACACTTTCGCACTATTCCATGGATTACACTCGACGCAGAGAGTTGGGGTACACTTAATTCCGTCCCGAGGGGTACGGGATGGCGGCAGGAAGGGCATCCGGCCACCCCTTAAACATTAACATGCCAAATCCGATTAACTATGGCTGACCCTGCGTAACTGCGGTACAAGGCTCAAGCAATAGACAGACAGATGTAATGTGTGTGTGTGTGTGTGTGTGTGTGTGTGTGTGTGTGTGTGTGTGCAGATGTGCTGCCAACTCCCTCCAGTGACCTACCAAAGTTTCATTGTTTCCATGCAACATGTTTCGCCACTGTTATCCATGCCAAAGGTGGACATAACGGCTATTAGGTAGGTGGTCATAATGTTCTTTCTCATCAGTGTAAGTACGGGATCAATATTCGATAACTCAAGAAAGTAGTAATGAACGGTGACTGTGCCATCACAGTAGACCGACAGGGATTCCTTAGGGTTGTTCAGTATGTACTAAACTGATATCCGAATTGGATTGGTTACAGTTATATTGTTTTTCTATCGGAAATATATTGATCACAGTCATTAGTATTTCCAGTGAAAATGACGGATATCCTTTGCGTCTGTCCTTAGCATGGCATACTTAAATGAAAATCACTAAACGCTCTTTAATTTTAAGTACTGTATCAGGCTTCATACAAATGTAAAGATGAACAGGACTCCATCATAAGCATAAATTTCATCTAGGAAATTCGTGTGACATTGACATTTCCACGCATGATCCAGATGTTAGCTTGTCTTTACGCATAACAGGCGAATGACGCAAAAGCTCATAAGGTAGTGGGCGGCTTCGTAAATATATGGACATCTTCTACACTCCTGCTATGGCTGCGGACTGTCGACAGCTTATGGTCGATAAAGTGGTTGACAAATGATCAATGTTGCTACGAAAATGTAGATGACAATGTTCTGTGTAGCCAGAACCTTGGCTGATATCAATTCGTTTTCCATGAACTAGTTAAGGGAATAATTTCACGTTTTGCAGAGACATGTATTATTCAAAGCATTTGTTTCTATATAGATCCTTCATAGTGGTTCGTAACGTGGGTGAAGCAAGTTTAGATGAAAGAGACAGTTACGCGATTGTCCATTTGTTCGCTCCACTGTAGAGCAAACGATGATTACTCTTATTATGTACCTTTCTTCGAACAGAATAGCACTAGAGCCACAGTATCCACTGAACAATCCAGAAATGGTGGCTAAAGAGATTTATTTTGCAGACAGGTAGCGGCACCGAATATCGCATTAACACTTGCGGTTAACCAGAAAGGTACCACTATTGCTTTTCAATATTCTTATTCTCACAACATGTCTTACGTTCAGGTGATCTTCGTAGCAAATGACAGAAGAATGTAAAACAATCTTTTCCTAATCGGAAAATACCAGGAAGATCGAATACCAGTTGAACACACAGCGTTAGCAAACACTCTTTCTCCAAACACAATGCGCACGCTGGGCAGCGGACAGGCCAGAACATGACTGCTTGGTTCTGGTTGGCTGTCAATGAACCCCTTGTGTGCGAGTTCATAAGTTCATTTTCAGTAAGGTTGATTTTAAAATAGAAGTTTTATGATAAGTTTCCAAAGTGTTGTTTTAACGATTATGGTTCAAATGGCTCTGAGCACTATGGGACTCAACATCTTAGGTCATAAGTCCCCTAGAACTTGGAACTACTTAAACCTAACTAACCTAAGGACATCACACACACCCATGCCCGAGGCAGGATTCGAACCTGCGACCGTAGCAGTCTCGCGGATCCGGACTGCAGCGCCAGAACCGCACGGCCACCGCGGCCGGCCTTTAACGATTATGACAGGAGAAATATTACCTGCTGAGGGCGAAAGAAAACGATTATCTGGGAGGTGCAGACATTAACTATCTATGGGATGTATGTATTACAGTTCACAAAATGGACGTCTTCGACATTCAAGAAATGTTCAAAACAAACCATTATCCCCATTAATCTGCACCACGAACACCAATTGAAAAATGTTGCGTGACTTTGATCACAAAGTATCGCACCATCAAGATCGAAGGCGAAGTCCTTGGGAGTAACAGACGGTGCAGGCCGTTCAGCTACGTATCCTCTCTTAAAGAATGCATATAGAATCATATTGGTGTAATGGGGTGATGGGAACTGATTTAGTGTGATGGTATGGATTGTGAAACAGTCTGTCGTGGAGCTTATCCTAAAACTTGCTATCCTCTAAGGTGTAGCTGCAGATAGTGAGATAATACGTTTTATGGGCACGGAAAACACTAACATCCAGAGGCTGAATTTTTCCAGTGGCTCCGAGTGGTATGAACTGTAACGTCACAAACTCTTCAGGAGGGATAGTTCGCTCAGAGGGAGTATGATCTTTACACGCAGTCCACGAAACAAGCAAAAACATGTTATTTCGACCAGCAAACTGTCAAAAACAGTGCTTATACCATAGTTGTAATTGACCTACATCCATTTTCCCACTCTTTCTTGCTGTGATTAAATATTCCCTACTGACCTTCCAAGATTACGCACATGAGAAAGAATCGTAAGGGGCAGAGTACCTCAAACTTCTCGAAGGACAATAAATAGCTCTCCAGCCAATTTGCTATCCAGATTAACAGTCGGCATAATTTTGTACGAATGCGTTAAGGCGCTGATGTTAGTTGATCTTGATACAACTCTTTTGGTGCCTCTAATTTCCACAGCTCCTTTCATATGCATTTCCACATCAGATGACAGTTAACGCACTCTGTGTCGTGTCGCCGATTTACCCATTCGGGTTTATCATAGCGAAACCGATTTTGTCTTTTCCGGGGCCGTCAAAACCTCCCCATGCCCGCTGGGCCCCCAAACAACATGGTTGGTGGTTTTCCTGATAGGTTCACCAACATCGTTCCTGTTGGTTAGCCCATAATTGGGATTATTTCTACACACATCAAAAAAGTTTTGCATCACCCTGGTTAGCAGAACTCTTGAACATAGACGTTGACTGTGGATACTGCATCACAGACACAGTCCCTCTGACTGTTAACATATGTCACTAAACCCGCCAAAAGATTTAAACAACCATGCATGAGCAGCACCTATTAGACGGAGGGGGTCCGACAGCGGATCAGTTCCAGTCACTCCACCAGGAAGGAGGTACACGGCTCATGTTCTCTGTAGTTGGACTACGCCTGGACGGTCAATCGCGCTCGCATTGTTACTTTATGACAGGAAGGGCTCTCAACAGGGTAAGTGCCCAGGCGTCGCGGAGTGAACAAAAGCAATGCTGTTAGGACATGGATGAGATACAGAGAGACAGGAACTGTTGATGATATGCTTCGCTCAGGCCGCCCAAGGGCTGTTCCAGAACCTGTACAGAAAATTGGAATAGAAACCAATGTAAACATCATTTACGACCTTTTTATTGCTCATGAAAACCATATACTACATGTTGTACCACCATACAGCGAGACCTTCAGAGGTGGTGGCCCAGATTTCTGTACATTCCGGTGCCTCTAACACCCAGTAGCACGTCCTTTTGCATTGATGGATGCCTGTATTCGTCGTGGCATACTGTTCACAAGTTCATAAAGGCACTGTTGGTCCAGATTGTCCTACTCTTCAACGGCGATTCGGCGTAGATCCCTCAGTGTGGTATGTGGGTCACGTCGTCCATAAACAGCCCTTTTCAATCTATTCCAGGCATGTTCGATAGGGTTCATGTCCGGAGAACATGTTGGCCACTCTAGCCGAGCGATGTAGTTATCCTGACGAAAGTCATTCACAAGAAGTGCACGATGGGGGCGCGAATTGTCGTCCATGAAGACGAATACCTCGCCAATATTCTGCCGATATGGTTGAAGACGAATGGCCTTGTCAATTGCTGCAGATACGGTGGCACTATCGCTCGGAGAATGGCGTTCACGTATCGTACGGCCGTTAAGGCGTCTTCCATGACCACCAGTGGGGTACGTCGGCCCCACATAATGCCACTCCGAAACGGTAGGGAACCTGCTCCTTGCTGCACTTGCTGCACAGTGTGTCTAAGGCGTTCAGCCTGACTGGGTTGCCTCCAAACACGTCTCCGACGATTGTCTGGTTGACAATCATTAGGGAAGAGAACGTGATGCCAATCCGTTCACCATGTTGTTGGGCGCATCTGTAACGCGCTGCATGGTGTAGCTGTTGCAAAGATGGACCACGCCATGGACGTCTGGAGTGAAGTTGGACATCATGCAGCCTATTGCACACAGTTTCAGTCGTAACACGACGTCCTGTGGCAGCACGAAAAGCATTATTCAACATGGTGGCGTGTCTGTCAGGTGTCCTCCCAGCCATAATCCGTAGGTAGCGGTCATCCACTGCAGTAGTAGTCCTTGTGCGGTATGAGCGAGGCATGTCATCGACAGTTCCTATCTCTCTGTATCTGTTCCACGTCCGAACAACATCGCTTTGGTTCAGTCTGAGATGCCTGGACACTTCCCTTGTTGAGAGCCCTTCTTGGCACAAGGTCACAATGCGGACGCGATTGAACGGCGGTATTGATTATCTAGTCATGGTTGAACTACAGACAACACAAGCCGTGTACCTCCTTCCTGATGGAATGACTGAAACTGGTCAGCTGTCGGACCTCTGCGTCCAATAGGCGCTGCTCATGCATGGTTGTTTACAACTTTGGGCGGGCTTAGTGACATATGTGAACAGTCAAAGCTATACAATATCCTCTGTCAACGTCTGTCTTCAGGAGTTCAGATAACTGGAGTGATGCGAAACTATTTTTGATGTGTGTATGTTTCACTATGTTAGCGTGTTCCTAGCAGAAAGTAAAATTTGTCAAGGCTATCCTTTCCGTAGGAAAATGTATCACTAATTACTGAGGGAGAGACTTATAACAAGTTATCTCTGAGTTCAATTTATACTGCCTGCTCTGTTTTCAATCAAATTTAGTTCAGTTATCAAAAAACTTGCAATAACTCACGTTTTGTTACAGCGAAAAGGTGTATCACGGGACTCGGGATACAAAACGATATACTATACTAATAATTTTGGAATAAATTAAAAAAAAACGTTGCCAGCCAAATCGGGGCTGTCTGTTCATGAGCAATTAAAACTTCGAACAGGAATGTGTAAGGAATGATTTAAATATTTGCGGCAACAGAAGGCTGTACAGACGTCTGCAGCAACAAAACACGTAATAAATAATAGTGAGAAACAATTTATATTATAACTATACTCGTTAAACACATTATGTGAATCTGGAATAAGTAAATCTCACACTTATTAATAACTTGAATACAGCGTGTTAATGTTCCACAATAATATTTATTAGTTCATTATGAACCGGCTTTTGGTTTCTTAGGCCATCGCCAGATAACTTAATGATGAACAGATATTTCACTCCGTCTAATAGGCGCTGCTCATGCGTGCTTGTTTACATCTTTGAGGGGGTTTAGTGACATCTCTGAATAGTGAAAGGGTCTGTGTTTGTGATACATATTCGTATCTGTTCAAAGAATGCTTACAAAAGTGGAGTCAAGGTGGAGTCTTTCTTAGTCTCCAACTCCTATCATGCTCAGTCAGTTTCGAGGTTATAGCCCTACTTGACTGACGTACATATAATTTGCCACACGGATTGCAGGAAATTCTATAAATTCCACTCTGTTCTGAAGTTGGAATCCTATTTTTACTTTTGAACAGAAGGTGTGCGACAGTATTCCGAGTGTAAAAAGCTTGAGTATATTTCCTGGACTGTAGTTTCCTGGCAAGAACCTGTGAAGTCTTATCCACATAGAGCTTCGGGGTCTGTTTGCTATCAGTGTGGTCTTGTGCTGTCTGAGGTGCATAAAGAAGAGCTGTTACCCTATATCTCCTCTTTTAGATGAGTATACTGTCACCCAGTGTACGACTCTTTTTATTACTGTACGCTATTTCTTTAAATATTTTCAATCTATTTTCAAAATCTGTTTTGGTTTGGGGCACAGTCAGTAGGCAGTGTACCATGGAGTGGAGGCTGCATGTTTATGTGTTATGGGATGCTGGGAACTGGCTGGTATTACTGTATCTGTTGAGGCTACTTTCCTGTATATCTCAAATAAACGCTGTTGATTGCTGATGTCAATGGTGATGTCTAAAAAATTTATACAACTGCATTGTAAACTTGATTTTACTGTGGAGCGAATTCAAATGTTGAAAAAACTTATTTAATCGTATGGTGGTACCTGTCCACAAGTACAGTACATCAACCACACACCTAGTCCAATATTGTATATTAAAACTTAGAGGGTTTTATCTAAAAACGTTTGCTCAAAATAATCCATAAACATTTCAGCTAATAAGGGACTTAACTGGGACTCCATAATGAACCCATATGACTGACTGTGCAGAGACTGTTGGAATTGGAAAAATTCCGCTTTAAGTAATCACTACTTGAAAGAAAAACTAAATTACAACCAAAATTTGGAATGCCCTATTCACTTGCACAGTGAAAAAACTAAAAGATGTACCATTCCTCCTAGTGCAAAACTAGTCTCATTTGATGTTAGCAGCCTGTTTTCTAGTATTCCTGTTACAGAGGCAACGGAAAATTTTATCAGAGTGGTTCCAAAAAACTACAACAAATCCAATAGAGACAGGTCATTTTAGGACAGCAATTGATACGTGCTTAAAGCACCCACATACCATAGACGTCTTTCTTCGACCTCTACATCTATATCTACATGGATATTCTGCAAATCACATTCAAGTGCTTGGCAGAAGGTTCATCGAACCAACTTCACAATTCCCTATTATTCCAATCTCGTATAGGGCGCGGAAAGAATGAACACCTATATCTTTCCGTACGAGCTCTGATTTCCCTTATTTTATCGTGGTGATCGTTCCTCCCTTTGTAGGTCGATGTCAACAAAATGTTTTCGGATTCGAAGGAGAAAGTTCGTGACTGGAATTTCGTGAGAAGATTCCGTCGCAACGAAAAACGCCTTTCTTTTAATGATGTCCAGCCGAAATTCTTTATAATTTCTGTGACACTCTCTCCCATATTTCGCGATAATACAAAACGTGCTGTCTTTCTTTGAACTTTTTCGATGTACTCCATCAGTCCTATCTGGTAGGGATCCCACACCGCGCAGCAGTATTCTAAAAGAGGACGGACAAGTGTAGTGTAGGCAGTCTCCTCAGTAGATCTGTAACATTTTGTGTGTCCTGCCAATAAAACGCAGTCTTTGGTTAGCCTTCCCCACAATATTTTCTATGTATTCCTTCCAATTTAAGTTGTTCGTAATTGTAATACCTGGGCATTTAGTTGGATTTACTGCTTTTACATTAGATTGATTTACCGTGTAACCGAAATTTAACGAGTTCCTTTTAGCACTCATGTGGATGACCTCAGACATTTCGTTATTTAGGGTCAACTGCCACTTTTCGCACCATTCAGATATCTTTTCTAAATCGTTTTGGAGTTTGTTTTGATCTTCTGATGTCTTTATTAGTCGATAAACGACAGCGTCATCTGCAAACAACCTAAGACGGCTGCTCAGATTGTCTCCCAAATCGTTTATATAGGTAGGGAACAGCAAAGGGCCCATCATACAACCTTGGGGAACGCCAGAAATCACTTCTGTTTTACGTGTTGACTTTCTGTCAATTACAACGAACTGTGACCTCTATGACAGGAAATCACAATTCCAGTCACATAACTGAGACGATATTCCATAAGCACGCAATTTCACTACGAGCCGCTTGTATGGTACCTTGTTAAAAGTTTCCCTTTATTATTTTTTTTCGGTCTGCTCATCACATTCACAAGTTTGTCCATGTGACACAGTAGCCTGTGCCATGACTCACTTGTAGAACGTTCTGTTTTGTACACTCACATAGTTTTAATACTTGAATATATTGTAATATAAGATTTATTTGTTCAGTGCCTCTTAAGGTATTACCTCATGCTTGTGTTTTGCATCGATATAGTCATAAAATGTCATATATCTTTGCACAGCAATCTTTGTACAGCTATGAACTCTCGATGAAGTTGTGTGGACTATCTGTTCAACATTAACATTAAGAAGTCGAAAGCTGCTTCATAACGAACCAATAAGTATTATTGTGGAACATTAATATGTTGGATTCAAGTTATTAAGGTGCCTTTGTTCCTCCAAGAGCAGACGGAATATCCCACAAACATTATTAAATCTCACAGCTATAACACTATTATCGATATTACCTATAATGGTTTTACCTAGCTTCTTTGTCTGGTTTCACTTAATATGACTTCTGTATCACCAAGTTCTTTGATTTAACATATTTGTAAATATTTTATTCATTATTTGTGGCTAGTTATGTAATTGTAATTAAATCCATGGCTGTAATTTCAAAAGCAATATACTGTAAAAGAATGAAAATGTCAAAATTTTACTTGTAATACTGGTTCACGCATAGTTAAAATTTGTTTTTCACGTAAAAGTTTGAGGGAAGTCCCTCCGCAACGGAAGTAACTAGGCGGGAATAGAAAAGTTCGATTTGGCGAGCGAATTGCAAGGTTCCCCCTGTGTGGCGTATGTCAATCGGTGGGTAACAGACAAAGTGTGCGTGTCATTTGAACTTCGAATGACTACAAGATTATATAATAAGCAGAAGTAATTTGGCTTATCAGTCATGAAATACTTTGGTTAGCTCTGTACTACGAAAATCCGACGCTAAGGAGAGAGTTTTCAGAGTATGTTACACAGTAAGAGGCTTTTCTTGAATAACACAGGAGATAGACACTGCTACCACCTTCATCTCAAATTATCTGTCTGTTGATTACTGCATAAGTGTATGGACCAGTTTGTGGTTTCTTTTTCAATAATAAGTTTCTATTCTGTGAACTTTGTGTTGAGCCACCGTAATTTTATCCCTAGTCGTTTATCTAGATAGGGATCTATCTCAAGTGGTACGTGAATTCTGAGTTTCTGTTTTACTCAACTGACAAGTAGTTACCTTCCTTAACAAAATTTAATAAACTTTGTGGAGTTGTAAAGTACATAATTATTTAGTGAGCGTAAGTTTTTAAATACTTCACATAATTTTTCTAAAAGGATGGTGAAAGTTTTAACAAAGTATGGTTATTAAGAGAAGATCCTTCTCGTTGAAATAACAGTGTTCAGTACTTAATGTGTTGTATGGTTAACCCTTAACTCACGAGGTGTGGCCTCTCAGACGACGAGAGAATTTTCGAACTCGCCCTCAAAGGTCAATTCTGATTGAATGCTTCTATAACCTTCCTGCATTCCTTAAACCGCCAACCCTACAGAATTTTACTGCCAGTTGTATTACCACCTTCTTTGTTTTTTTTGTTGACTCGTGCTGTTGACAAGCATTGGGGTTTTCTAAACCGCGCCTCGTGAATTACATACCAGTATAGTACAAAATGTGTTCGCATAAGTTTGATGAAATGATTGGCCGGTGAATGGAGATAGATCTCAGCGATAAAGACGAAGAAGCAGACGAACAAAACGACAATTTTACAATAGCCAGTGATCATAATTCTGCTATTGGACAAGAGGATCATTCAGAGGAAGAACTTCAGGACTGTGGCGATGGACACCATCCTGTATCTCCAAAGAAATACTTGCAAGTGTTAGTTCAAATTAAATATATTCTGAGTGGTAGAAAGGCGAAATGAAAATTCTATAAGAGAATGCCAGTTTTGCAGAATTTCTTTTTGTATCTATAGAGTGCAATTTTATGTGCAAATTTAAAACATAGAATTTAATTTTCTGTGATAATTTACTTACTACAGAGATATTGTGATTTTTCAAAATGTAAGCGCAGTTCTCTAACAGTTCATTTATGTGTACTCTTAAAAAATGCGCACTAAAGTATGTTATTATTCCTGATGAAAAGTCAAATACTGCAGTCTTTATTCAGTCCATTAAAATCAACAAGGTGTAGTTACCATAAAAATACTTAATTAATTGAAAAAATAAATGTTATATAGCTTAAGTTAAAATTTTCAAATGATTTATGCGTTAAATCTCAGTACCGCACTTGGTAGAACACATTACAGAAAATTAGCTTTGTGAGTTAGGCATTAGCAGTGTTTCTAATATTGTGATGTGATTAAAATATTCATCCTCGATCCGAGTGTAATGATAGATTAGTTTCTGGGTCCTCATGCTAATAGCTGAGCCAGTTTTAAATTTCATATTACAATAACAGTACTCAAGAAGTACAGCTTTCATTCCTTAACTAGTGTGTACTACAGTAAGCGCCAACAGCCTTGCAGCAGTAGTACCACTGGTTCCTCTCAGATGAAAGAAGTTAAGCGCTGTCAGGCTTGCATAACATTTGGATGAGTGACCGTCCGGGTCTGCCGAGTGCTGTTGGCAAGCAGGGTGCACTGTGAACTTGTGAGGCCAACTGAGGAGATACTTAACTGGGAAGAAGCGACTCCTACCACGAAAACTGACAACGGCTGGGAGAGCGGAGTGCTGACCACACGACCCCTTCATATCCACATCAAATGGCTGAGGATGACACATGACCGGTGTTTACTGTTGAGGCTTCAATGCCTGTCTGGCTGGTGTTTTTTTTTGTACTATAGTAAGCAATTAGCATTCCATTTATACTAGATGCAGGTATCACATGTTCCATCTGAGCTAAATATAGATAGTATAAGGAAGTGAATCTTACTTGACAATACAAATAACAACCAGCGCAAAAGACACAATTACTTGAAAATTACTTCAATGGTTGTAATTTCCAATAAATGAGCTAACAAGAGGACCCCTTGTCCACGTTAGTTGTGGCCCACCTTTAGTAATCATTTACCTGTAACAATCATTAGCTTCCTATTGTAATGTACAGATAATAAGCGTCATTAAGAGCCAGTTGCCGCTTAAAGGTATGACTACTTTTCTGTTGTGGTTCATGTCAAACCACTGGTACATTGCTTGCTAAATGGCACTGCTGCCTTATGTCTTGTTAGCACAACAAAATTTCAGTATCAAGTAAGTTGACCACAATAGCTAACTTTCTTTATGAACCATGCTAGTACTTGTTCCAACTTTGCCTAATTGGGCTGGCGACCGTATCTTTTAACATAATTACCATTTATTTGATTACTAATTGAACCTTGGTTGCATCCCCGTTTGTTTTGATATTGTTTCCTTTCGATAGGTATCTCTCGAGAGACGAAAAACAATGCGGAACCTTTCCATTACGCACAGTCACGGTCACAAATTAAAATCCTTTCAGAGGAGTAACATGATCTGTGTATTGATATTTTAGTTGTAGCCGGAAGTGTTATACACTGTCTAAATCAAGGCTACCTACTGTTAATCTAAGTAGTTGCGTAACCCGCAAAATTGTAGACAAATATCTCTAACCTCTGCTTGCTGCAGAATCCTTGAAACTATTCTAAGTTGGAATATAAAAAACTTTCTTGAGACTTAGAAGCTCATGCCCACGAGTCAGTATGGTTTTAGAAAGCATCACTTGTGCGAAACTCAGCTTGCCCTTTTCTCACATGATATGCTACGAACAAGGCAAGGCAACAGGCAGATTCCATATTTATACATTTCCGGAAAACGTTTGACACGGTGCCCAATTGCAGGCTGTTAACGAAGAGACGAGCATAAACAGTAAGTTCACAGCTACGTGAGTGGCTCGAAGATTTCTGAAGTAATAGAACCCAGCATGTTGTCCTCGACGGCAAGAGTTCATCAGAGACAAGAGTATCGTCAGAACTGTCCCAGGGGAGTGTCATAGGACCGCTGTTTTCTCTATATACATAAATGATTTGGCTGTCAGGGTGGGCAGCAATCTGCGGTTGTTTGCTGATGATGCCGTGGTGTACGGTAAGGTGTCGAAGTTGAGTAACTGTTGGAAGATACAAGATGACAGACAAACTTTCCAGTTGGTGTGCTGATTGGCAGCTAGACCTAAATGTGGAAAAATGTAAGTAAATACGGATTTATAGGAAGATCAAACCTATAGCGTTCGGATACGGTATTACCAGTGTCTTTGGTTGATACAGAAAAGTCGTTGAAATATCTGGGCGTAGCATTGCAAAGCGATATGAGATGGATCGAGCGTGATAGAACCGTGGCAGGGAAGGCGAATGGTAGACTTCGGTTTATTGGGAGAATTTTTGGAAAAAGTTGCTTACCTATAAAGGAGACCGCATACATGACGCTGGTGCGACGTATTCTTGAATACTGTTCAAGTGTTTAAGATCCGCACCACGTAGGATTGAAGTAAAACACCGAAACAATTCAGAGGCGGGCTGCTACATTTGTTACGGGTAGGCTTGAACAACACATAAGTGTTACCGAGCTGCTGCGGGAACTCGAATGGCAATCGCTGGAGTTAAGGCGTCGTTCTTTTCGAGAAACGCAGTTGATAAAATTAAGAGAACTTGCATTTGAAGCCGACTGCCGAGCGATTCTACTGCCGCCAACATACATTGCGCGTAAGGATCACGAAGGTAAGATGTGTGAAATTAGGGATCATGTGGAGGCATACAGTAGGTCGTTTTTACCTCGCTGTGTTTGCGGGTAGAACAGGAGGGGAAATGACAAGTAGTGGTACAGGGCACCCAGTGCCACGCCCCTTAAGGTGGTTTACCGAGTATCTATGTAGCTGTAGCTGTAGATGAAGAACCTCATAGTACCATTTACTCACGTTTGCTGATTTGGGAATTCCCAATGAAACATGAAAGGAACGCCTATATAAGACAACAAATGTCTGGAGCAGTTGATGGATCGGTTACTGCTGCTACAATGGCAAGGTATCAAGATTAAAGCGAGTTTGAACGTGATGTTATAGTCGGCGCATGAGCGACGGAAAACAGCATCTATGAGATAGCGATGATCAGGGGATTTTCCCGTACGACCATTTCCGCGTGTACCGTGAATGTCAGGAATCCATTAAACATCAAATCTCCGACATCACTGTGGCCGGAAAAAGATCCTGCAAGAATGGAAACAACGACGACTATGAGCGTCGTTCAACGTGACAGAAGTGCAACCCTTCCGCAGATTACTGCAGATTTCAGTGCTGGGCCATCAACAAGTGTCACCGTGCGAACCATTCTCCGAAACATCATCGATACAGACTTTCGGAGCCGCAGGCCCACTCGTGTACCCTTGATGACTGTGTGACACAAAGCTTTACACCTCCCCTGGGCCCGTCAACAACGACATTGGACTGTTGATGATTGGAAACACGTTGTGTGGTCGGACGAATCTCGTTTCAAGTTGTATCGAGCGGATGGACGTTTACGGTTATGGAGACTACCTCATAAATCTATGGACCCAGCATGTCAGCAGGGGACTGTTCAAGTTGTTGTAGGCTCTATAATGGTGTGGGACGTGTGCAGTTGAAGTGATATGGAACTCCTGATACGTCTGGATACGATTCTGACAGGTGACACATACGTAATTATTCTGTCTGATCACCTGCATCCATTCATGTCCATCGTGCATTTTGACGTACTTGGGCATTTCCAGCAGGAGAATGCGACATCCTCACGTCCAGAATTGCCACAGAGTGGCTCCAGGAACACTCTTCTAAATTTAAACACTTTCGCTGGCCACCAAACACCCCGATCATGAACATAATTGAGCATGTGTGGGATGCCTTGCAATGTGCTGTTCAGAAGAGATCTCAACCATGTCGTATTCTTACGGATTTATGGACAGCCCTGTAGGATTCATGGTGTCAATTCCCTCTAGCACTACTTCAGATATTAGTAGAGTCGATTCTACGTCGTGTTGGGGCACTTCTGCGTGTTCGTGGGGGCGCTATGCGATATTAGGCTCTTCAGTGTAAAATAACTACCACAGAATATCAACACACGTGCATCGCTGAAATACGAACCAGGTCCACGAACAAGACAGCGTTACAAGTTTACGTAAAATAGTAAGTATTAATTATTGTTTTCTTTTAAATAAAATTTTTAGTTTGAAGTTCCTGGAATTAATTTATTTTCAGGTAATTGGATTTACTTTCATGTGCAAGAATAATTTTGCCTCTAAACAGTATTTATCTCATCAGTGCGGTTACTGAGGCACATTAAAATTAATTTCATTATTTATTAAAAATATGGAAACGAACTGGCCCTGGAATTAAGTTGGACATATTTCTTTCGTCTCAAATAAACGACACTCTGATTGTTTCTATAACAGGGATGGACATGGATCCTACTTAGTACTAATGACTTGGTACAATTATTAGGTTAAAGTTTCTTAAGGTTTTGAAGTCGTTATTATTAATACTAAAAGTTTTCCGATATCAATGGGTAATGCCCTTACGCGAGCTAAGTGGAACTGTCTTAAAGTAGTTTGTCGTTGAAGAGATAGAAGCCGTATCCGTCGTCGACAATGCTGTAGTAGTTCCAGACAAATTTTGAGAGCACAGATTTACCCAGCTATGACCACTGGCGGAGCAGGATCTTGATGTAATGGAGCTGCTTTTCATTTGCCGACATTCGTCAGATTGCTATCGTGTCTCTAATTAAAACTTCTGACATTGACTTCGGACGCAACTCGCGAGTCCGATCACATCAGAGTCCGGAGCCAAGGTTTACAAGAACGTCGAACTACAATATTTATAGTATATAAAGGAAAAAGTTTTTAATACGTACGTCTGTGTTGAAGTGTTAGAGGGAGACCAACAGACGAGTACAGTAAGCAGTTATAAATGGATATGGATTGCAAGAGTTATTCGGAGATGCAGAGGCTTGACAAGGATAGAATAGCGTGGAACACAGCATAGAACCAGTCTTTAGATTGAAGACCACAACAAAATGATTTAAGAAGTTCGATTCCCCAGTTACCTCTGTTTCTGTGAAATACCTTCACAACAGGAAAAACGCCTGTAATATGCAGTCACCAACATGTGTAACACCAAACACGGACTAATGAATTAACCCTCCAATGAAATGTAAACCATTTTATTACAGTATTTTCAATCTGTTTTTTTCGTGTAAAATAAGTACGTAAAAAATGCAGAACTGTTTCCTAGTTCAAAATGTCTCGATTGCTATTTTCCTTTTTCAGTCTGCTTTCAGTTGTAAATTGTGCAGTTCGTGTGCAGAAAGATAGCAAGAACCTGACTGAAAACATTTCTATAAATAGTGTTTATGCTGAAACAATTAACATGAACCTAATTGTTAATGGGCTATGTTATCATGATATTTCATTAATGAAAATAAACAATGTAGCCCCCTACAGCTCTGAGGCATGTTAATTCAGTGAGACTGGGGTTCAATATTTTAAGAATAGTCTGGTACTGCATGAAGTATATATAGAAAGAGATGCTAATGTGACATTCAATATGCTCCACAGTAAATTTGTGTCAGCAATCGAAAACAGCTTTCCTAAAAAGTTATCCAGAAAGTTCATTAAAGAAACAGGTACATCAGGGATGATTAAAGGGATTAAAATTTCATGTAAGTAAAGAAGGGAATTTTGTATAGAGGGCAGAGGAAGTCAGGAGATGATGTTACCTGCAGTCTACAAAAAATACTGTAACATTTTAAGAAAAGTCATTAAAATGCCAAGAAACATGCATGTAATAACATAAATTAATCATTCATATAGTAAGATTAAAACCTGATGGGGTATTGTGAAATGAGAGAGACAGGATAACCAGTCATAAAACAAGATACCGCAAGAACGAAACTAGATAACAGGGTAGTCACTGATAACTGACACTTCTCAAGTATTTTTAACAATCACTTTCTAAATTTAGCAGCAAAGGTAGGATTAAATAACTGTTGAAGAAGTAAGGGAATATATTAAAAAACCATTCCACAAAACCTTAAGCAACTAGATGTACTACCAGCATCCTAAAGTCCTTCACTGAAATTAGTAGATCTATAAAAATGCTAAGGAAGAATAGCTCTTATGGTGTTGATGCAATTTCAAGAGAATTCTGAAAAGCTTTTGTAAATTAATAAGTATTGTCTTAATAACATACGTAATGCATCAAAAGAACAGGGTATTTTTCCAGAAAGACGGAAATACGCAGTTGTTAAACCCCTTAGTAAGAAAGATGACAACAAAGACTAAAATAATTAACGTCCAATTTCCTCGCTGATGTCATTTCCCCAAAAAATTCTATAAAGTAATATACTTCAGTTTTCTGCCATTTAAGTACACACCAATTAATTAGGAAACTACAATTTTGATCCCAGAAGTGTTGCTCCATTGAGAATGGTATTTAAACATTTGCTCATATAATATTACAAGCCTTAAATAATATATCTCCAATTGGTATTATTGTGATCTTTCCAAACCATTTGATAGTGTAGATCACTTTACACTTTTAGAAAAATTTATGCTGTATTTATCTGGTGACTTTACACACAACTCTTTTGAACTAGCTTAATGAGCAGAATGCAGGACGTTGTGCTGAATAATGTAGGAAGCAGAGAAAATTTTAGTGAGTGGTGAGAAATCATAAAAGGAGAGCTAGAAGTTTCAATTGTGGGTCCACTCCCTTTCCTTAAATATGTGAATGGTCTTCCACTTGACATTCACTAATTTCAATTGTGAGTTCACTCCTTTTGCTTATATTTATGAATGATATTCCACTTGACATTCATCAAGGAGAACTGGTAGCCTCTGCATATGATATTAGAGTTATAGTAAATCCTATTAAAGAAAAACCAAGAGAAGTGATTGTTAATGATGACTCTGAAAGAATTGTTAAGTGGATCTCTGAAAACGGACTCTCCCTCAATTTTGAGAAAACACTCTGTAATCAGATTTGAACAACAACTAATCAGACCAACAATTCGGCACATGGATAGAAATCAATAAACAGGGCAGAATGGTCCCAAGTTTTGGGTGTACATACTGATGAAAAATTGAACTGGAAAAATCGTATTACTGAGCTCCACAATAAATTATGTTCAGCTACTTTTCTTCTTCACGTAGCTGCTACCCTCGACACAAATGAATGACATTCCTGACATATTCTACATATTTCTGCTCAATAATGAGTTATGGAATGGTTCTTTGGCGTAACTCATTACTCAGAATGAAAGAACTGAGTGCACAAAAGCGAGCAAGTAGAATAACAAGTGGTGTTCACCCATGGTCTTCATGTAGGTACATCTGTTAGGTATTTTAACTGCACCATCGTATACATATATTCGCTAGAG
Organism: Schistocerca serialis cubense; assembly: GCF_023864345.2. Classification (NCBI taxonomy): domain Eukaryota; kingdom Metazoa; phylum Arthropoda; class Insecta; order Orthoptera; family Acrididae; genus Schistocerca; species Schistocerca serialis. The sequence goes on from NC_064640.1 coordinate 171,671,332, forward strand.
AAATCTGTCATAAATAGTTTATCACAGTTTGTGAAAAACAGTGGTGTCCATACTTACAACACAATTTTTAATGAACACCTAATTAAACTAAGAAAAATACTTAAGAAACAAAAAACCAGTTTCTAAGCGTAGCTCTATGGGTAGGACTAAAAAATAATATGTCCATTAATTTTAACACTAATCACATATGCATAATTTGTAAACCGACTTGTTCCACGTCGTTTCGATAAAAGAATAGTTCAAAGGTTCTATGAAACTTGTAACTAATTGCCAGCCACGATGATCACTGCAGAGTATACAACGACACACCCATCGACTGTCTTACACCTCACGTAACCCAGGAGATATGCATACTACTGCCGCAGCTTGGGAATCGTAGCAAGCAGATCGAAGTGAGTGTCGACCTGAGTCTCGTAAAGTAGGCTCTTCACGTAGCCGCAGAAGAATAAGTCCAGTGGTCTCATGTAAAGTGACCGAGATGGTCACTGAACAGAATCACCGACACCAATCAGTTGTTGTCTAACTGTTGTCAGCAATAGATATCATGAGAAAATGGAACAAGTTTTTTCCCAAAACAAGATTCACAGAACGTACTGTCAACATTTACACTGTTGTATACTTATATTGAGTATAATGAAGACACAAAGGAATATACGTGTAAGAAACGAACAACTGGAGGCTACAGCTCCCGCATACCAAATGACCCAGAAAACCGCCGACATTCTTCAAAACTTCGTCGGTGGAGTTCGGGTTCATCTCTGTATATCATTGCTTATAGACGCCCCATATGAAATAATTATTGTAAAAAAAAAAAAACAACGAAAAAAAAGTAAAAGACAATATACTTTGAAGTAAGTACAACTTTAGAGAAAAGAGTTTGCTCCTGGAAATGCGGAATGTGTGAATAATTAAGTATATAATAAGTATTCATTCACGAATATAGTGCAACGTTACATGTATTTAGGCAAGCTAAGCGGCCACCCAGTATTGGTTCGAGGTAAGATGAATTTGTTGTACAGCTCAACGCTAGCTGGCCCAGGTACAAAGACTAGCAGTGTCGCCGGAAACGGGGAAAATCCCGAAGCTTGGGATTTCGATGGCCGTTATCGTCATGGCCTTTGCGCAGGAGATGCTCCAAGAAATGACTGAGTCTCAGAGAATCTTAAAAGATGGCTAAGTTACAGCTCTTTGAGATTCAACAATAACTCACAGTCAAATATTAGTGCAAATCTGAATATATCCGCGATGTCAGAAAACTGGGGCACATCCAATGGCACAACAATATTTCAATATCTTTAAAACTACAGAAGCTAATATTTCACAGTGAATAAACATTTGCACATAGAACCTCTGAATTAACAAATTTTAATCGCTTCATGCGATTTCAACAAACGAAATCTCAGATGATAGCATTGCACTATAGTTATCTTCCCTGAAACCACGGAACCATAAACCGTAGGTAGCGGTCATCCAGTGCCGTAGTAGCCCTTGGGCGGCCTGAGCGATGCAAGCCATCGATAGTTCCTGACTCTCTTTTATATCGGTTTCATTATGCAAATATTTTTCAGAACGTTGTATCTATCAAACACAGCAAATGAACACAGCATATTGTCATACTTGTGTAATTATTTAAAGAACAATTTATTATTTAATCTGTAACTTTACTTAAATGTTGAATGTAAGTCCTATTGAAAAACTGTGCCAATTTGTAAATAGTCAGTTGCATATGTTAGCTGATACCATGATGGAAAAGAGAACCAAAAGACGCTTCTGTCAAGAATGCATAACTAACTTTTTATAAACAATACTTAGGGACAATCTGTTGTCATTTACTGTGAGCGCACTTGCTCAAAATGCTGGCATATTTATTTATGAACCAACTATTACTTATATTTGTTGTAAATGATCTGAATGTAACCTAACGCTTTTAGTTAAATACTGTCGCAATGAAAACCACACATTGCATGTTGTACCACCATACAGCGAGACCTTCAGAGGTGGTGGTCCAGATTGCTGTACACACAGGTACCTCTGATAGCCAGTAACACGTCCTCTTGCATTGTGACATTCCTGGATTGGTCGTGGCATACTATTCACAAGTTCATCAAGGCACTGTTGGTCCAGATTGTCCCACTCCTCAACGGCGGTTCGGCGTAGATTCCTCAGAGTGTTTGGTGGCTCATGTCGTCCATAAACAGCCAATTTCAATCTATCCCAGGCATTTACGACAGGGTTCATGTCTGGAGAACGTGCTGGCCACTCTAGTCGAGCGATGTCGTTGTCCTGAAATAACTCATTCACAAGATAAGCACGATTGGGGCGTGAATTGTTGTCCATGAAGACGAATGCCTAGCCGGTATGCTGCCGATATGGTTGCACTATCGGTCGGAGGATGGCATTCACGTACCGTACGGCCATTACGGCGCCTTCCATGACCACCAGCGGCTTACGTCGGCTCCACATAATTCCACCCCAAAACAGCTGGGAACCTTCACTTTGCTGCAATCGCTGGACAGTTTGTCTAAGGCGTTCAGCCTTACCAGGTTGCCTCCAAACACGCCTCCAACGATTGTCTGGTTGAAAGCATATGCGACACTCATCGGTGAAGAGAACGAGATGCCAATCCTAAGTGGTCCGTTCGGCGTGTTGCTGGGCCCATGTCCGCAGCTCGTGGTCGTGCGGTAGCGTTCTCGCTTCCCGCGCCCGGGTTCCCGGGTTCGATTCCCGGCGGGGTCAGGGATTTTCTCTGCCTCGTGATGACTGGGTGTTGTGTGATGTCCTTAGGTTAGTTAGGTATAAGTAGTTCTAAGTTCTAGGGGACTGATGACCATAGATGTTAAGTCCCATAGTGCTCAGAGCCATTTTTTTGCTGGGCCCATCTGTACCGCGCTGCATGGTGTCGTGGTTGCAAAGATGGACCTCGCCATGGACGTCGGCAGTGAAGTTGCGCATCATGCAGCCTATTGCGCACAGTTTGAGTCGTAACACGACGTCCTGTGGCTGCACGAAATGCATCATTCAACATGCTGGCGTTGTTGTCAGGGTTCCTCGGAACCATAATCGGTAGGTAGCTGTCATGCACTGTCGTAGTAGCCCTTAGGCGGCCTGAGCGAGGCATGTCATCGACAGTTCCTGACTCTCTGTATCTCCTCCATGTCTGAACACCATTGCGTTGGTTCACTTCGAGATGCCCGGTCACTTATCTTGTCGAGAGCCCCTCCTGGCATAAAGTGACAACGCGGAAGCCATAAACCGCGGTATTGACCGTTCTGGGCATGGATGAACTACAGACAACACGAGCCGTGTACCTACTTCCTGGTGGAATAACTGGAACTGATCGGTTGTCGGACCCCCTCTGTCTAATAGGTGCTGCTAATGCATGTTTTATTACAATTTTGTGCGGGTTTAGAACATCTCTGAACAGTCAAAGGGTCTGTGTCTGTCATTCTATATCCACAGTGAACGTGTATCTTCAGGAGTTCTGGGAATCGGGGTGATGCAGAACTTTTATTGATGTGTGTATTAGTTTAAGCAGGAAAATGTTCAAGATGAGTGAAGTCATGTCCGTAGTTCGTAAGGCAGTGTATTTTGTTTGGGATGGCTTTCAGCCAATTGAAGCCAGACGGTAGTGGAACACTGTGGAAGTCACGTGGAGACTGGGACTTTTCGAGTGAAGAGCTCATGGGAGGTAATCTGGGACTTAATGTCGAATTCTTGAAGAGGGCGGACCTTCCTGAGGTAACATGTGTGATTTAGTCGTATAGGTGATTGATTCTGGGCGGAGAATGGCCGCTACAGTGCTCGGTGTTTGAGGGGACTTTATATTTGGAGAGATCGGAATGTGGTCCAGAGTAAGACTTTTGCCGCTTGATTTACGGAACTGAGAACAGACAGATCATGAGTTAGTATTATTCTGATCGTGTGTGTTAATTTGAGAACCATCATGTTGAACTCTGAACTATTTTGACCCGGTGAATATTTCCTGTCTCGTAAGCACGCAATGGATTTAGTTTTCGCGTATCTTCAATTACTTTTTAGTTTGGGGATTTTGCTACAGTTTTCGTGACTCTCTCAACATAACTTTCCTGCATTTGGTAAGAGTATTTTCTGTCTGTATTTTACTTGAATATCGTAGAACCATTTCCTGTTTATTTGAGATGTCCTTTCTTGGTTCAAATGGCTCTGAGCACTATGGGACTCAACTGCTGAGGTCATTAGTCCCCTAGAACTTAGAACTAGTTAAACCTAACTAACCTAAGGACATCACAAACATCCACGCCCGAGGCAGGATTCGAACCTGCGACCGGAGCGGTCTTGCGGTTCCAGACTGCAGCGCCTTTAACCGCACGGCCACTTCGGCCGGCTGATGTCCTTTCTTGTATGTATGTTATTGAACATAACTATTAGTTGTCCACACCTATTAAAGACGTTAGAACAGAATCCTTCTTATTAAATTATTTATTTAACTTTTATTTTGTAGTTCTGTATATTTTATTAACTCTCAGGTCTAGTCAGTGCATAGACTATTTGACTGCAAAATCACAGCTGTAAGTTATTATTTACAGCGAATTAACTGCGGGCCATGAAAGCAGATCGGCACTGCTCGGCCCTACGATTACATCGATCTATTCTTTTTAACAGAGTCGTGCTTAACTCAAGCACCTAAAGTACGAGCAACTACAGATAAAGACGCAAAGACGCAACTGGTTTGCTCATATGAGATGCTGTGAACTTCGAAGATACAGTTGTTCTGTCTGTCAGAAATCAGACCGATGCACGTGATGAAATAAACACATAACGCCTCTCGTCCTTTCTCCAGTGGCTCCTTGCTACAATGAAAGAGGGAAATTCAGTGTTAATCACGTATTTATAACTCACTTGGAAATGCCATACGACAGATCGTATGAAACGGAAGTAACCTTTCAGTGTGAACAACGCATTAAATAGGCGAGCAAATGAGAGACTGAGGTTCAAATGGCTCTGAGCACTATGGGACTTAACATCTGAGGTCATCAGTCCCCTAGAACTTAGAACTACTTAAACCTAACTAACCTAAGGACATCACACACATCCATACCCGAGGCAGGATTCGAACCTGCGACCGTAGCGGTCGCGCGGTTCCAGACTGAAGCGCCTAGAACCGCTCGGCCACCACGGCCGGCAGAGAATGAGGTCTGTCTTCCACGTGCTGCAGGATTTTAAAGTGTTTAGCAGGTATTGTGCGCCCACAGAACAGCTTGGACTCATGTGTGATGCTTCGGATTTAGGAAGAGTTTGTTGTCCACCAGTTTGGGAATATTTTGGAACTCTTGATCCTGGCGAACTTACAGTCAAAGCCGAGGTATAAGTGACAGAACATTTTTCAGGAGTGGTAAATTTGTTATTGTCGAAACGCTTTTTGAACTTTGAGATTTCGCTACAGGTTTAAGTAACTTTCTTTCTCGGCTCCCTGTACCTCCACATGTTACTGATGGCGAATGCTCCACTTGCACTACGAATTAATAATTCTTCTCTAGGCTGACTCAGTACTGCGTTAAGTTAACGACAGATGTGAGACCACCATTGTAATATATCTGTGTGGTTATTAGAATAAACATACAGCCAAAGTTTAGACCAACAATTGCAGTCCACATTATTAGGCTATCGCACGGGATTATTTCATAGCACTTACCTCTACACACAGCAGGCGGCTACACGAGTAGCAGGGGTTATATTGCGTGGAGTGGGCGGTTTTTTAGGTTAGATGGCCTCGGGCAGGTACAGAAAGGGCAACAGCCTCAAAGGGAGGGGGGCAAAGTGAGGACATGCCGGGACCAAGCAGCAATCGGTATTGTAATTGTAAACTGTCGAAGCTGCGTTGGTAAAGTACCGGAACTTCAAGCGCTGATAGAAAGCACCGAAGCTGAAATCGTTATAGGTACGGAAAGCTGGCTGAAGCCAGAGATAAATTCTGCAGAAATTTTTACGAAGGCACAGACGGGTTTAGAAATGACAGATTGCATGCACCCAGTGATAGCGTGTTTGTCGCTGTTAGTAGTAGTTTATCCTGTAGTGAAATAGAAGTGGATAGTTCCTGTGAATTATTATGGGTGGAGGTTATACTCAACAACCGAGCTAGGTTAATAATTGGCTCCTTTTACCAACCTCCGACTCAGCAGCATTAGTGGCAGAACAACTGATAGAAAATATGGAATACATTTCACATAATTTTCCTCAGTATGTTATAGTCTTAGGTGGAGATTTCAATTTACCACATATAGACTGGGACACTCAGATGTTTAGGACGGATGGTAGGGACAGAGCATCGAGTGACATTATACTGAGATCCGAAAATTACCTCGAGCAATTAAACAGAGAACCGACTCGGAGATAACATCTTGGACCTACTGATAACAAACAGACCCGAACTTCTCGACTCTGTAAGCGCAGAACAGGCAATCAGTGACCATAAGGCCGTTGCAGAATCCCTGAATATGGAAGTAAATAGGAATATAAAAAAAGGAACGAAGGTTTATCTGTTTACCAAGAGTAGTAGGAGGCAGATTTCAGACTACCTAACAGATCAAAGCGAAAATTTCTGTTCCGACACTGACAATGTTGAGTGTTTATGGAAAAAGTTCAAGGCAATCGATAAATGCGTTTTAGACAGGTACGTGCCTAGTAAAACTACGAGGGGCGGTAAAAACCCACCGTGGTTCAACAACAAAGTTAGGAAACTACTGCGAAAGCAAAGAGAGCTTCACTGTAAATTTAAACGCAGCCAAAACTTCTCAGACAAACAGAAGCTAAACGATGTCAAAGTTAGCGTAAGGAGGGCTATGCGTGAAGCGTTCAGTGAATTCGAAAGTAAAATTCTATGTACCGACTTGACAGAAAATCCTAGGAAGTTCTGGTCTTACGTTAAATCAATAAGTGACTCGAAACAGCATATCCAGACACTCCGGGATGATGATGGCATTGAAACAGAGCATGACACGCGTAAAGCTGAAATACTAAACACCTTTTTCCAAAGCTGTTTCACAGAGGAAGACCGCACTGCAGTTCCTTCTCTAAATCCTCGGACGAACGAAAAAATGGTTGACATCGAAATAAGTGTCCAAGGAATAGGAAAGTAACTGAAATCACTCAACAGAAAAGTCCACTGGACCTGACGGGATACCAATTCGATTCTACACAGAGTACGCGAAAGAACTTGCCTCCCTTCTAACAGCCGTGTACCGCAAGTCTCTAGAGGGACGGAAGGTTCCAAATGATTGGAAAAGAGCACAGGTAGTTCCAGTTTTCAAGAAGGGTCGTCGAGCAGATGCGCAAAACTATATGCCTATATCTCTGACGTCGATCTCTTGTAGAATTTTAGAACATGTTTTTTGCTCGCGTATGATGTCATTTCTGGAAACCCAGAATCTGCTCTGTAGGAATCAACATGGATTCTGGAAACAGTGATCGTGTGAGACCCAACTCGCTTTATTTGTTCATGAGACCCAGAATATATTAGATACAGGCTTCCAGGTAGACGCCATTTTCCTTGACGTCCGGAAGGCGTTCGATACAGTTCCGCACCGTCGCCTGATAAACAAAGTAAGAGCCTACGGAATATCAGACCAGCTGTGTGGCTGGATTGAAGAGTTTTTAGCAAACAGAACACAGCATGTTGTTCTCAGTGGAGAGACGTCTGCAGACGTTAAAGTAACCTCTGGCGTGCCACAGGGGAGTGTTATGGGACTATTGCTTTTCACAATATATATAAATAACCTAGTAGATAGTGTCGGAAGATCCATGCAGCTTTTCGCGGATGATGTTGTAGTATACAGAGAAGTTGCAGCATTAGAAAATTGCAGCGAAATACAGGAAGATCTGAAACGGATAGGCACTTGGTGTAGGGAGTGGCAACTGCCCCTTAACATAGACAAATGTAATGTATTGCGAATACATAGAAAGAAGAATCCTTTATTGTATGATTATATGATAGCGGAACAAACACTGGTAGCAGTTACTTCTGTAAAATATCTGGAAGTATGCGTACGGAACAATTTGAAGTGGAATGATCATATAAAATTAATTGTTGGTAAAGCGGGTGCCAGGTTGAGATTCATTGGGAGAGTCCTTAGAAAATGTAGTCCATCAACAAAGGGGGTGGCTTACAAAACACTGGTTCGACCTATACTTGAGTATTGCTCATCAGTGTGGGATCCGTACCAGGTCGGGTTGACAGAGGAAATAGAGAAGATCCAAAGAAGAGCGATGCGTTTCGTCACAGGGTTATTTGGTAAGAGTGATAACGTTACGGAGATGTTTAGCAAACTCAAGTGGCAGACTCTGCAAGAGAGGCGCTCTGCATCGCGGTGTAGCTTGCTGTCGAGGTTTCGAGAGGGTGCGTTTCTGGATGAGATATCGAATATATTGTTTCCCCCTACTTACACCTCCCGAGGAGATCACGAATGTAAAATTAGAGAGATTCGAGCGCGCACGGAGGCTTTCCGGCAGTCGTTCTTCCCCGCGAACCATACGCGACTGGGACAGGAAAGGGAGGTAATGACAGTGGCACGTAAAGTGCCCTCCGCCACACACCGCTGGGTGGCTTGCGAAGTATACATGTAGATGTAGATGTAGAATGATCATTATCCATTAATTATTTACTTAATTATTCACTAATGACTATGCTAATCAATATGCTTCGTAAGTGATCCGTACTAAAATAAGGGTGCAAAACAACAATGCATCACCGAATCCCTTTTGAGCAAGCGAGCCATACTAAAAATTGAAGGTCGTGCGTTTGCCCACTGTTGGTTAGGTAGTAACAAATTGATACTGACAAGGGATTAATGACATTTATTGTTACTAACGCGTTACTGAATCTATGAGGTCTTCTGCTGTGATTTCCCAAAATCTGCTCAGGTACACTCTAACAGAAAAAAAGGACACACCATGAAGGAATTATTCAAATGGGACGGAAATCGGTAGGAAATGGGACGGTAATCGGTGGATGGATTTACACGTGCAGACAAACAGACGTTTACAATTTCATAAAAATTGGATGATGTATTCAAGAGCGAGAGTTTGACAGATTTAGCAAGTCAATAACGCGTTGGTGTACCTCTGGGCCTTATGCAAGTAGTTATTCGGCTTGACATTGGTTGAAAGAGTTGTTGAATATCCTCCTGGCGGATATAGTGCCAAATTCTGTCCAAATGGCGCCTAACATCGCCAAAATCCCGTTGGTTTGTCCATAATGCTCCAAACGTTCTCAGCTGGGGAGAGATCCGGCGACCTATGCTAGCCGAAGTAGGATTTGGCAGGCACGAAGACAAGCAGTACAAACTCTCGCCGTGTGCGGGCGGACATTATCTTGCTGAAAAGTAAGCCCAGGATGGCGTGTCATGAAGGGCAACGAAAATGGGCGTAGAATATCGTTGACATACCATGGTGCTGTAAGGAAGCAGTGGATGACAACCAAAGGGCTCCTGCAGAGAAAAGAAATGGCACTCCAGACCATCACACATGGTTGTAGGGCCGTATGGCGGGCGACTGCTGTCCGGGACGTCTTCAGACACGTCATCGCTATTCATCGGGGGTCAATTTGAAGCGGGACTCATCACTAAAGAAAACTCCACTCCAGCCAATGAGATTACATCCGAAGATGTGTCTAGAGCCATCCCGGACAGCAGTGAGATACCAACCTGACTTTCACCTGCCATATGGCCCGACGACCAGGAATGAGCTGTGGTTTGGGGTACCGTTTCTTTGATTGCAACCTACGGCATCCTTACAGCACAGCGGTATGTTCACGGTATTCCACCCCCAGTTTTGTTGTTCTTCATGGCAAGCCATCCTGGGCTTACATTTCTACATATCACGAAGATAACGCCCACCCGCAAAAGACGAGAGTTTCTACTACTTGTCTTAATGTTTGCCAAACCCTGCCTTGGCCAGCGAGGTCGTCGGATCTGTCCCCAATGAGTACGTTCGGAGCATTATGGGCAGGGCACTCCGGCGAGCTCGAGATTTTGACTATCTAACAATCCATTTCGACGTAATTTTACACGATATCCGTCAGAAGGACGTCCAATAACTCTCTCAATCAATGAAAAGTTTGTATAACGAGCAGAGGTGGACCAAAGCGTTGCTGACTTGCTCAATTTGTGCAGCTCGTTCACTTGAATAAATTATCCAACTTTTCCGAAATTGTAATATTTATTTGTCTGTACATGTAAATCACATCTACCGATTTCCGCCCCTTCTCCTAATTCCTTGGTGGTGCGTCTGTTTTCTCGTCTTCGATTGTGTAGTCGCTGCTATTTCCTTTAACAGGTCACAGCGGCGTTCTTCCCAAATCGTGCCCCATCTCAGCTTGTTGTGCTCCGTCTCCTTGCAGTCGACGGGAACTCAAGATATGATCACCTTTCCTTCCTTATTCTGGAAAGTAACTGTCGGTTTATACGTTACTGTTTCTTGTGTATGGATAGGAACACTTGTTCAGTCATTGCTTGATTCCATTGATTATGTAGCTGATATTTCGAAGTGTTAGCGTTTTTTTGTTTCCTTAGCACTAAGAAGTAGAGATGACATATTTCTATTCTTTCTCGTTCCTAGGAGGAAGCGCTGTGATAGTTATGAACATTTGATGCTCGACCCTTGTCCTTGCGTGCACTACGCAACCATTCGCACCATTTTTACGTATCTCCAGTATGAACCCAAACCTTCAACTAGTCGTTGGGTTCTGTCCATACTTCACAAACTCCGCAATGTTTGTCCGTGAGGTGTGCTGTATTGGCGCTACTGCCAGCGAGCTGCCGGCGAAAGACTGGAATTTCGTTGGAGTCCTCGACAGGGACAGTTTTTCGTTGCCTCAAATGTCCACTAAAGTGTTATCTTAGCATAATTTTGTGATAGCTATTTTGTACTGCTTTTGACAGAGAACAATGGGTTGAGACACATTCCTCTGCAGAAGTGCCAAACGATTTACCGAAATGTTTCGTTCACTATCGTTCTAGTGTTACATATGCCTTGGCTGATTAGCAATGCATGATTCAGCTCAACGTATCCCTGGACATCAGTCTTACATGGAGAGTGAAAGACGAACTTATTGCCACCATCATTAGTATTGTTGTCCCACAAGTCGATCAAGAGTGATAACTTAGGAATCTATAATACAGACACAAAATTAGAGCTCCTTAAAATGTTTAAGTTGTTATTTCTGCAAATGCACACAGTATGCCTTCTATTCGCGTTGATAATGAATGTAAGACTGAACTGAATCTACTCCTACGTGTCATACGTTTACCACAAATTAATTTTTTTGAATTATATTACGGCTGCTGTAACAGCTTCGTCACGAATAAATTTTTTTCGTTGGAAAATTGCATGCAAATAAAAGGCAGAGTGTTAAATGGTAATCTAATTAAAAGAGTTTACCTGAATCCAACTGTTGTTTGTTAGCAGCAGTATAATACCTGAGAGATGGGGTACTGCAGCGTTATCAATTAAAGTTTGTCATAAAAGCTGAAGATGGAATCTCACAACGATTGAAATGAAATTATGCAAACGGAAATACTTTAATAGCGTGCCTCGAAGCAGAAGGGGTGTCTTTATAAGGACTCTACGTGCATCAGGTAGGTAAAATGCAATAAGTATGTTCATTTCACGGCCAACGAGATAAATTTTGAAAAAGTGATTCCACCATGAATGAGATGACAGGAACAGTTTTACTTTTTTGATCACATGCTGCGAAATTAGGTTTATAACAGCCACAACTGGTCAAAAGGGGAAAATATTTCTCCATTTCAGAGAAGGCCTCACACAGGAAACATTGGAGGAAAATCGAACAGCTAGCAGCAGACACACATATCAAGTTATGTAGCTAACGATTGTATCTGTCCTGTATTTTTCCGTAAGAATCAATGACGAAGAACGAGTCATTTATAAAGTATTCTCGATTGTGCCGTTGTTGAAAGGTATATTATCTTTGATCCACCCACTCTGTCCATATCTGATATACGCTGAAAAGCCAAAATATTATCGACAGCGGCTTAATAGCATGTTAATCCACCTTTACAACGCAGTACACAGCAATGTTGCGTGACATGGCCTAGAATAGTCCTCTGTAGACTTACGAAGTCCCCGTAGCCCTAGGAGCTGAACTAGCGACCTATGGCGTCCTAGACGTTTTGCATTAGCGTTCAGATCAGGCGAATTTGGCGGCCAAGACATCAACATTCACTGTCAGGCTTCTCAACTCACTGTGGCACGATTCTGGCCTTGTGACACGGACAGTTACTCTGCCGGAAGATGCCAGCGGCGTCGGGAAATACATTAGGCATGAAGGGTCGCACGTCTGCTCACAGTTGTAGTGGAGCCGAATATTACTACCACAGGTCCCACGGAATTCCAGGTGAATGTCGCTTAACTAGCGACGCAGCCTGTCTTCGCGCGGACAGCATTAAATACACTATTGGCCATTAAAATTGCTACACCAAGAAGAAATGCTGATGATAAACGGGTATTCATTGGACAAATATATTATACTGGAACTGACATGTGATAACATTTTCACGCATGTTGGGTGCATAGATCCTGAGAAATCAGTACCCAGAACAACCACCTCTAGCCGTAATAACGGCCTTGATACGCCTGGGTATTGAGTCAAACACAACTGAGATGGCTTGTACAGGTACAGCTGCCTATGCAGCTTCAACACGATACCACAGTTCATCAAGAGTAGTGACTGGCGTATTGTGACGAGCCAGTTGCTCGGCAACCACTGACCAGACTTTTCGATTGGTGAGAGATCTGGAGAATGAGCTGTCCAGGGCAGCAGTCGAACATTTTCTGTATCCAGAAAGGCCCGTACAGGACCTGCAACATGCGGTCGTGCATTATCCTGCTGAAATGTAGGGTTTCGCAGGGATCGAATGAAGGGTAGAGCCACGGGTCGTAACAAATCTGAAATGTAACGTCCACTGTTCAAAGTGCCGTCGATGCGAACAAGAGGTGACCGAGAGGTGTAACCAATGACACCCCATACCATCACGCCGGGTGATACGCCAGTATGGCGATGACGAATACACGCTTCCAATGTGCGTTCACCGCGATGTCGCCAAACACGGATCCGATCATCATTATGCTGTAAACAGAACCTGGATTCATCCGAAAAAATGACGTTTTGCCAATCGTGCACCCATGTTCGTCGTTGAGTACTCCATCGCTGGCGCTCCTGTCTGTAACGCAGCGTCAAGGGTAAACGCAGCCATGGTCTCCGAGCTGATAGTCCATGCTGCTGCAAACGTCGTCGAACTGTTCATGCAGGTGGTTGTTGTCTTGCAAACGTCCCCATCTGTTGACTCAGGGATCGAGAGGTGGCTGCACGATCCGTTACACCCATGCGGATAAGATGCCTGTCATCTCTACTGCTAGTGATACGAGGCAGTTGGGATCCAGCACGGCGTTCCGTATTACCCTCCTGAACCCACCGATTCCATATTCTGCTAACAGTCATTGGATCTCGACCAACGCGAGCAGCAATGTCGCGATACGATAAACCGCAATCGCGATAGGCTACAGTCCGACCTTTATCAAAGTCGGAAACGTGATGGTACGTATTTCTCCTCCTTATACGAGGCATCACAACTACGTTACACCAGGCAACGCCGGTCAACTGGTGTTTGTGTATGAGAAATCGGTTGGAAACTTTCCTCATGTCAGCTCGTTGTAGGTGTCGCCACCGGCGTCAACCTTGTGTGAATGCTCTGAAAAGCTAATCATTGGCATATCACAGCATCTTGTTCCTGTCGGTTAAATTTCGCGTCTGTAGCACGTCATCTTCGTGGTGTAGCAATTTTAATGGCCAGTAGTGTGTCTATGGCCAGACGACTTGACTGACGTAGAGTATTTTGTACGTGGGCTACGAATAAAATTCAGGGAACAACGGTAAGTAATAGAATATCGTCACTTTCATGTAACTTACGAGATGTAAGCACCACACATCACCAAAGTTGTCTTGAGGTATGAATGACATGTGTTTCAAACCGAACTGGCTCTTGGAGTGACATCTCATGTCAATGATGGGAGCACATGGTGATGCAAGTAATAAATTTACACCAAATATAAATATTGCATGCGAATCACGTGTGTTTGTGTATGCGTGTGTGTGTGTGTGTGTGTGTGTGTGTGTGTGTGTGTGTGTGTGTGTGTGTGTGTGAGTGAGTGATTAGGTATGCATCGTAGTCTGGCTGAGGTGGCAGGAATATAAAAAAAAATAAGGAAAAAACAGACATGATCTATAAGTCTATATATCATGTTACGGCAATCTTGTTGTGAAGCATTGTTGAAACTCACTGCCACAATTTTGTGTCGCGGACTCTTTATGGCAGGCTTCTACGCCGTGACAGGTAAAGAATCGTGTTGCGACTATACCACACTGTCCAGTACTTGCTGTGTGCACTAACATGAAAATGTAAACGTAAAATACACGTACTGAACAGAACGAATGTCACTTGCAATGCAATGTCCAATGAATCACTGAAAAAGCTCTGAACCCCCAGCACTACTGTGCAAGTTAGCTATTTATTAAAGTTTTAATTAGTAGCCCACCATCACGGGCCACAGTGAAAGGTTGCGATAACTTCTAGGAACCAACCGTTCTATTTTCACGTTTGTACAAATCATTTAATAGCAAATCGCATTTACCGATAAAAAATTAAGGCGGGGATTTGCGTAATAAAGTTCACAACTCACAGGGGTTTGAGTTGCACGAAATTGTTAGGATTATTTCCCTTGTGACCGGCTGCAGCAAGTTTAATCAACCTCCAAGTATGAATGTTCATCCTATACGAGACTGTAAATAACGAGGCAGTATCCCAGCTAGGTTTCCACTCACTCCAAAGCCTGGAAAAATCCCAAATTGACTCAGATTTAAGTTCTCAGATGCCAACTGTCAAAAATCACAGGTCCGAATCCACCCTAAAGATCGGCGATAGAATAATGGAGTTCGGAAACATCTCCTGATGAAAAAATACTCGTAAGTCCACAGCTCGAAAATATTACTAAACGTTCAGTGACGACATCTAGCGCACGAACTCGAACTTCAAAGCTATTGTCGCTGTGAGCGGCCACGCTCGGCCTCTACGTGACTCGCTACCGCTCCTATCTCTCGTGTCAAATGCCTGTTCGCGCGCCGACAGCTGTCATACAGACTACACCCTGCTGAGCAAGCTAGCCGGTGGCCGTTCTCGAAGTTCATAAGGCGGCATTCTGGAGGCTGTACCGTCATAGTGTCCACATATAGGTTTGATTAAAGGAAAGCAGAAAGCTGGAAGCTGAGTCATCTGCTACAAAACTTCTGTACATAAACGAATTAAAACTGCATCTAGTTCTATGCATAAATAATTGAAAACCACAGGTTTTGGACTCACATGTTGTACGCTATGCAGTTGTTCTGGAACGATTGCAATGAACTGGATGCCACTTAGGTGACTTACATGTCGCTAAACAGGTATCCAACCGAGGAAAGGGGAGCTAAAGTGTAACGTGGAATCCGAGCCATGTCTCGTTTCTGACAAATCTCCACATCGTCGAGAGGTGAACTCCAGGTTAAAAGGCAGAGTGAAAAAAAAGTAATCCAGCGGGAATTCGATCTAACAACCTTTTGGTTTCTAGCCAAGTGCTCTGCGAATTTTATTTTATTTTTTATTTTTTCAGAGCGTCCATACACCCCTACAGCACTTACGCTCACCAGATATTGCCTTCATCGGCTAGCTTCCTTCTGCTACATTTTCATTCTCTTTAATTAAAGAAATTCTTCTTCTCCAGATTAACTGAGCACTTCTATTTCCTAAAACCAAAATTTCTTCTTCTCAGCAGGGTCCACCCGTCCAGGCGATATCAGCGTCACCTGTCGAGGAATGACTGCTAGTCAGATACACGCTCGGTGCACTTAGTAACAGTAACCGTGCTGTCCGTGAGTAGAATGGGGAAGGCGCGCGATCTGTTTGAGTTTGACCGGCGTCAGATTATGATGGACCGGGGGCTCGGCACGAGCATTTCGGAAACTACACGACTTGTCAGGCATTCGAGGAGTGCTGTGGTGAGTGTCTTCAATACGTTGAAACCACGTCCAGAGGTCGTGGAGTTGGGCGACCATCCCTCATTGCAGGTGTCGGACGTCATAGGGTGGGCAGACTGCTTCAAATGGCTCTGAGCACTATGGACTTAACTTCTGACGTCGTCAGTCGTGGAACTGAGGCGGGACAATGGGACCAGCCCGGTATTCACCTTGGAGGATGTGGAAAACCGCCTAAAAACTACATCCAGGCTGGCCGGCACTCTATCCGTCGCCGTTAATCCGCCAGGCGGATTCGATCCGGGGTCGGCGCGCCTACCCGAGTCCACGAAATAGCGCGTTAGCGCTCTCGGCTATCCTGGCGGGTTTCGGGCAATATGGCGATATGGGGCCTTAATGGGCTTTGAGAGCAGACGACCGACACGAATGTCTCCAGTAAAAGCACGACACTGTCTGCAGCGTCTCTCCTGGGCTCCTGACCACAATGGTTGGACCCTTGCCACCTGGAAGACCGTGGCCTACTTAGCTGAGTCCTGATCTCAATTGGTAAGAGCTGATGATAGCGTTGGAGAGTGGTGCAGAGCCCACGAAACCATGGACCCAAATTATCAACAAGGCACTGTGCGAGCTAGTGGTGGCTCCATAATGGTGTGCATGGAAATGACTAGGGCCTCTGGTCCAACTGAAAAGATTTTTGATTATAAGTGGTTATTTTCGGTTACTTGGAGGCCATTTTCAGCCATTCGTGGACTTCATGTACCCAAACAGCAAACTGGAACGCATTTATTCACGACTGGTTTGAAGAACGTTCTGGATAATTGAAGCGAATGATCTGGCCATCCAGATTGCCCGACATGAGTCCGATCGGACATTTATGCGACGTAATCAAAAGGTCAGTCCGTGCAAAACATCTTGCACCGGCAACACTTTCGCAATTATGGACGGCTATAGAGGCAGCATGGCTCAACATTTGAGCTGAGGACTTCAAGTGACTTCGTGAGTCAATACCACATCGAGTTGCTGTACTGTGCCGGGCAAGAGGAAGTCCAACACGATATTAGGAGGTATCCCATGACTTTTGTCACCTCACTGCACGTTTCATTAGTTAAGTAGGCGGATGACACAGTAACTAACAATACAGGGGAAACTGTATAAGCGTAAGAATATTTATTTAAATGTTTGTGTGGCTCAAGATACAAATGAGTAACTTAAATGAAAATAACGACATCCCAAGAGTTGAGCAAATGAGGTGTATTCTGGAATTGGGTGTGAGTATAAAGGAAAGGCATCCGGAAATGGTCTTTCAATAAAAATAACGAAATTTGGACGAAAAGTAGTGCAAAATAAAATTACAAAATTTTTCATAGAAAGACAATACGCCAAAACTGGAACATGGGTAACTCTTCTTCTTCAGTGAAAATTATATAGAAAACTTAACTGTAGCACCCAGGATAGCATCCCCGGCGGACACCAAAAATTCTTCCAATTTCTACTTTGGCAACTACCGGAAGTCGAACTGCCTGTGTAATGAGCAGTAGATGGCCAGCTAGGGGAAATGGAGAGTGAGTTGTGGCAAATATGGAAGCAATCGCAGCATCGACTGACCACCGAGCGTCCAAGTTTGCGAGCGACGCATAATGACATCATGGAAGACGAAAGATACTGTCGTGCTAGTGAGAAAACAGAGTTTCGTAAGGAAGGCGAAGTACAACGCAACAGTAAGTATTCAGATGTTGAGCCAGTAGAAAAGGGCGTCTGAAGTCTCTAACAGAATTGACAGCGAGGGAAAATCTGTACACATGATGTAATAGCCATCTCCACTGCCGCAGATTCGGAAGCGTCAACGTAAATACCCCACTGTTCTTGACAAATGTCACTGCTGATTACTGAGGGCTGACTGCAGACTACTCAAGCATGGTCTCAGCCTTTGTGTCAGGTGCAGCTATCGAATGGGAGGAGAGGCTGCGGAGGCTGACTCTTGGCACGCCTATCTGTCTTCAGTCGTCTATGGAATCACGAATCTTGCTGCAGCCAGCTGCGCTGCGGACTTCCCACACTGATGCGACGCAGAGGCTGCCGTTACCCTGCATGCCTGCTGGAGGCTTGACCTGCGCGACATGGACGCTGTCTGTCGTTCACCATCGACTCGGGAAGCACTGCGGCTACTCATCCCGTTCCTGAGGCCAACACCGATACTAGTGGCCCCTGTTTCCTAAGCGGGGACTGAAAGCCGACCCCAGTGAGCCAGCGAGTACTTCAGGTGGATCTGGGACGAGACTCCTGGGTGCATATTTTCGACGTCAACGAGACCACTTTGGAGACTGATACATAGAGACCAGAGTCCACGCAGGACCACAGCCGCCCTGTAACATAGCAGCCGCCACCCGCCACTTGGCTGCAATGGTCGTACTACTAGTCGAGCGCACGCCGGCTTTCCGCTGCTCCGCCGGCCTGGCTGTTGTGTGACGCTTTGCAAAACAAACCTGTACTGCACCCTAGTAAGTATGTTGTAATCAATGATGTTTTCTTGGCACTTCGAGCGTTTCTAATCACCGCATCCCACCCAGCTCTCTCCAGGTGACTGTAGGAGCCTGTCATCCCTCCATATGGAACAATACATTGGTTAATATATATTAACCATGGTAGAAAAGGAAGAGAGCACGGATCCCCACATGTTTGAGACTGATCCAAAACCCTTCCGTTTCCAGAAAATCTCCAAGGCGAATACATGACGTTGCCACACATACCATTGATGTCTTGCCTTCATTTCTGTCTATTTTTCAATAATGTGGCGAATTTCGCGAATTCTCTAGAAAACTATCTCATGAAGGGAACCGTTTTCAGCAGCAGCCGTTCCCACCGCAACAGAGGTCGCTATCTTGCATATAAATTATATAAATTCATTCATTAGAGATCCTTTATGAACGATTAGTCATCTAATTATACCGAGAAAGGAGTTCACAAGTGTTTGATAAAATCACGTACACTTACCTTTAATTTCAAATTTAATAATGGAAACGTTCCCTATTTCCTTCCGGGGAAACCTTTAGTTTTACGATTTTTTCACAATCGATTGAACAGGACTTGCTGAGCTAAGTCCGAACATATCTATAAATTTTGTGTAATGTTTGACTATTGTTTCGAAGTGTATCATTATTATTTTGAAATATTTTGAACATTTTAAGAAATATATGAAAGACATCTCTTTCTACCTACCACTCCCCACCATCCTTCTCAGGAAGTCACATATGTAGAGTATACTTTACCAGTGTCCTGCCTTCTGCTGGGACTAATTAAATAACATGAAGCTAGGAAGGGGACTATGTTGTTTCTAATTATTTTCTGTCTTGCTTTTATTACTATGTGTGCTATTCCTTATGAGTGAAGACATGCTATAGTAATAAAATAATAATAATAATAATAATAATAACACTAAAAATGACAATGAAACCTTGGACCTGGCCGCCATGGGAAGCGGGGAGTGGGAGGGGAGGGGTGAAGGCTTTGTGTACTTCAACTATATGGCCAGACCGTAGGTGCCAATCACCTCAGAGAGATAGCTCTGAAGAGGTCACAATAACGTGTGGTTACTGAAGAGGGACAGCAGCCTTTTTAGTATCTGACACGGTAATAGTCCCATGATCGACTGATTTGGGCTTGCAACGTAAGTGCACGTGATCTTGCTGTGTTAGTACTTTGAACAACTGAATGCAAGGAGACACTACACCTATTATATTTCCTGAGGACATGTGGCTGTACTGTATGACTTAGTTATGATGGCGGACTCTTGGGTAAAATATTCCAGAGATGAAACCGGATCCCTTGGCGGGGTATACTCAGGAGAATGTTACCATCAAGTTTATATTAACTGGAGCATGGAATTTTAGATTCCTTTCATTCTACCTCATACCCGAGCCAAGGAAGAACCCACCCTGCCCACATGTTGTTAAGAGAGAAAAATTAATTTATCTATTATTTTCACCCTGACATAATGTTTTAGAATGCTCATCCTGACAATTGACTTGCATCAAAAGAGAAAACCCAGTTACATTTAGTATCAGAACTGTTACATTTGGTGTCAGAGAAAAAACCCTTGGCTCAACATGAGGTGTGAATGACAGTCGCTGAAGGTCCACAGTTAGTATTGTTTAATGTGTGAAAGGATAGAGGTTTGCATAGCAGTCGTAATATTTTCTTTATTTAGAAGTGTATTTTCTTTCATGATTTTAAGAGTTTGTCGAAAATATTTAAACATCTTTTTCATTCAGTGTATTAAGATTGTGTAATTAATAGTTTGTAAAATGATGACACGAAATCGTACAAAGTCAGAGTCAGCACCACAAGCGGTTTCTACTGATGAAGCTATTCAGAGCTTAGTTAATCAGATAGCACAGCTTAGAAGTGATAATAATGCATTATTTAAACAGTTGTGTAAGGTTAGGCAAACCAGTTCAATCCCTCCCACCCTAGATTCCTCAGCAGCAGCCTTAGTAACTCCTTTTTCAGGTAAACCTGACGAGGACATAACAGCCTTTTTTGATGATTTAGTAGCAGCTGAAAAGTTAGGATCATGGTCAGATGAACAGCTCTTACAAATGACAAAGTTAAGATTGCTAGGAGAGGCTAAAGCACACGTATTATACCATGAAAAATTACGGAATGCTACAACATTTGAGGAATTGAAGAAAGGATTACTTAAACGTTTTCAAAAACAGAACAGCTGTAGATTTTATAGGGAACAGTTAAACACTATCACTCAGAGGCAAAACGAGTCGTTAGATAGTTTTGTAGATAGGATTAGAAGAGTTAATATTAACACCTATCAGTTGACAACTAGTGATGAAGCAAATAAAGTTATTTTACCTTCTGAAACGTCCCGTCGTGTCAGGGCAGAGTTTCCTAAAAATTTTGCAGAAGCTGTATCTGTGGCGACGGCTTTCGAAGAAATAGACATTGCCACCAGATACAAGGAGAAGCGAAATGTATTTTCAGCAGGAGTACGATGTTTTAGGTGCGATCGACAGGGACATATAGCAAAAAACTGCAGACAACCTTAATGCACTAATTGTCAAAGAATAGGTCACACATTCAAGGAATGCAGATCTAAGAAAGTTTTTGGAAATAGAAATCAGTTAAACTCAAACGGGAATGTCGGAGCCGCCGCCAGGCGTTCCCAATAAAATTTCATGCCATTAAGGCGAATGTGAAGGCGGAATGCTGGTTATCTGCTACCATACAGGATAAAGAGGCAAGGATACTAATGGATACAGGCGCAAACGTATCAATAGTGAGTAATGAATGCATTGGAGAAAAGAAATATGACCCTCCAAGGTATAGATTGAGTGGAGTAGGAGGAGGTACAGTGAAGTCATTAGGATGTACGTCATTGATTTCTATATTCACGGTGTACAATTTCAAGAAGATGTAGAAGTGGTAACAGGTAACTGACGGGTACGACGCGATCCTAGGACTGGATTTCCTGAATAAACATCACGCTAAAATCGACCTCAGACAGCAAATTGTAGAACTTAGCGGAATAGTGTTTCAGCTAGGTGACGCCGCTGCAAAGGGCCCACAGCCGCAAGATTTCCCCAACCGAAAGGTGAAATCAACTACACTGGGTGCAACGTCCTTGAAGGTTGATTCACGGTATAAGATACCATTTGGCTCAGGAAAACTCTTCTGGATGACCGTTTACCCCGAAGTACCTACAGATACAGTGTGTCTAATAGAGCCATTAGAGGAACATGAGGAATTAGATGTATAACATTGTTTTGTACGTAGAAGTGTTGTACAGGTTCAAGATGTTGAGGGACGGATTACATAATGGTGAGACAGATGTTTGATACTTAGATAAACTGAAAGAATCTGACGTTGTTGAGAGTTTCAAGTGAAGCAATAGGTAGCGATTGGCTGAAATTGGGGGAAAGGAACATAACAGAAGACGAACAGATAACTTTGAGACATGAAACAGTGAACAAACAGAATATTTTAAAATCTGGTGGACTGAAAATTTCTGTAACTTTTGTGGGACATTCGGATAACTAATGTGGAAGTATTGAATCGAATTAGGGAGAAAAAAAATTTATGGCACAACTTCACTAAGACAAGGGATCATTTGATATGACACATCTTGAGGTATCATAGAATAGTTAGTTTCGTAACGGATGGAGCTGTGAGGGGTAAGTTTGTTTTGGTGGCCGTCACCCGTAGCAAGCAAATTAACATTAGTTTTTTAAATAAAATCGTCTGTTCCCAGCTGCAATGCATTTTATTTGTTCCAGAGGAGTTTCGACTTTTACTGTAAGGCATTTTGAGTGGAATCTAGAATGATACAGTTTTTTTTGATATGATATGTTTGTCGATTTATAAAACAGTTTACGACTTGTATTTCACGCAAAAAAGATTGCTTACTGTTACTGGAGTCTTTGGCTGGCGTCTGCGTTTCCACTCATCACGTCACATGCTGCAGATCCCACTATAAATTCACTTACTAAACATAAGCACATTTTCACGTTATGTATTTTATTTTTTCCAGACGCGTTTCTGCTTTTACTTTAAGGCACCTTCACTGGAATCTAGAATGATACGATTTTGATTTGTTACGAGATATTTGTAGATTATAAAACAGTACACGTTCTGCTTTCACATATATACTTTATGCAATTACTCACAGTTATTCGGGATTTTGGCTCGCATCTGCGTTTCCTCCTACCTGATCACATGCTGAAGGTCACACTATAATTTCACTTACGAAACATAACCACATTTTCACATTACGAACCTTTTTCTTCATAATTTTCATGCTCTCTGCTCCTGTTGTTGTGGGGTGCTATTGTTCTTCTGCCACTAGATGTACACTCCTGGAAATGGAAAAAAGAACACATTGACACCGGTGTGTCAGACCCACCATACTTGCTCCGGACACTGCGAGAGGGCTGTACAAGCAATGATCACACGCACGGCACAGCGGACACACCAGGAACCGCGGTGTTGGCCGTCGAATGGCGCTAGCTGCGCAGCATTTGTGCACCGCCGCCGTCAGTGTCAGCCAGTTTGCCGTGGCATACGGAGCTCCATCGCAGTCTTTAACACTGGTAGCATGCCGCGACAGCGTGGACGTGAACCGTATGTGCAGTTGACGGACTTTGAGCGAGGGCGTATAGTGGGCATGCGGGAGGCCGGGTGGACGTACCGCCGAATTGCTCAACACGTGGGGCGTGAGGTCTCCACAGTACATCGATGTTGTCGCCAGTGGTCGGCGGAAGGTGTACATGCCCGTCGACCTGGGACCGGACCGCAGCGACGCACGGATGCACGCGAAGACCGTAGGATCCTACGCAGTGCCGTAGGGGACCGCACCGCCACTTCCCAGCAAATTAGGGACACTGTTTCTCCTGGGGTATCGGCGAGGACCATTCGCAACCGTCTCCATGAAGCTGGGCTACGGTCCCGCACACCGTTAGGCCGTCTTCCGCTCACGCCCCAACATCGTGCAGCCCGCCTCCAGTGGTGTCGCGACAGGCGTGAATGGAGGGACGAATGGAGACGTGTCGTCTTCAGCGATGAGAGTCGCTTCTGCCTTGGTGCCAATGATGGTCGTATGCGTGTTTGGCGTCGTGCAGGTGAGCGCCACAATCAGGACTGCATACGACCGAGGCACACAGGGCCAACACCCGGCATCATGGTGTGGGGAGCGATCTCCTACACTGGCCGTACACCACTGGTGATCGTCGAGGGGACACTGAATAGTGCACGGTACATCCAAACCGTCATCGAACCCATCGTTCTACCATTCCTAGACCGGCAGGGGAAATTGCTGTTCCAACAGGACAATGCACGTCCGCATGTATCCCGTGCCACCCAACGTGCTCTAGAAGGTGTAAGTCAACTACCCTGGCCAGCAAGATCTCCGGATCTGTCCCCCATTGAGCATGTTTGGGACTGGATGAAGCGTCGTCTCACGCGGTCTGCACGTCCAGCACGAACGCTGGTCCAACTGAGGCGCCAGGTGGAAATGGCATGGCAAGCCGTTCCACAGGACTACATCCAGCATCTCTACGATCGTCTCCATGGGAGAATAGCAGCCTGCATTGCTGCGAAAGGTGGATATACACTGTACTAGTGCCGACATTGTGCATGCTCTGTTGCCTGTGTCTATGTGCCTGTGGTTCTGTCAGTGTGATCATGTGATGTATCTGACCCCAGGAATGTGTCAATAAAGTTTCCCCTTCCTGGGACAATGAATTCACGGTGTTCTTATTTCAATTTCCAGGAGTGTATATATTTTATCGACAAGTGTGATTAAAAGTCGCCAACTACTATGTGTTTATCTTATGACCCTTTCTATTAGGTTTGTCTTCGTACATGATGCCAAGCTAACGAAGCATATCCCGAAAATTGAAGTCTGTTCATTTCAGTTAACTTTATATACAGGGTGGAGAAATATTGTGTCACGAAATTTGAATCCTTGGTAGCTGATGCCAGTAGGAACCACAATTACTAATGTTGTATAGGTCGACATCGCATCATTTTTAAACTACGGAAACTTGGCGGCATGCGCTCCGATTGGTCGTGGGACTGCCGTGTTGCCGTTCGTCGGTTGACGGGCAGCGCTATGGTTGTCGGTCCATATATAGAAACGTCTCTCTCCCCGTCACTGCCCCAACGTGATGAGCACATGTGTCAAGTAGGTCTTGCTGTTTGTCTCCACCTCACGTCAGAGGCATTCACACGTAAGCTTCGCTTCGGAGCACACACACGTCACCAGCGATTTAGTCATGGTTTTTGTTTATGGACTAGCCGATGATAATGCGCACGAAGCTCGAGGAACGGTACCCAGCAACACCCCACCCACACCCGCAAACGTTTACAGCAATTCACCAGCGACCTGGCAAACAGGCTCGTTAGCGGGATGTGATGGTGATGCTGTAAGACCTCGAACACGATGGGATGCTGCATTTGAAGAGACTGTTCTTGAGTGCTTCGAGAAAGCATCTATGACAAGTACTCGAGCGGTTGGACACAACATGGGGGTCACTCATGAGTTAGTCTGGGAGTTTTTGAGGGATGACGGCCAGCATCCATTTAGTTTCTATCCTGTCGAAGACCTAAATTCTGTGGTGGACTATGAACACAGGCTATGGTTTTTTGTTCATTCTGAGATACCGAGTCCTAAAGTTAAATGAGCTCTGAAAAATCTGCAGTTGAGATACCAGAAATATTTAAGCATATGGCTTCTTGCTAGTGACGAACCTTTCTACATGTTTGTTTAGACCATTAATTTCAGAAGCATTATAGACAGAAAAGTGGAGGTAATGGACTTGTACCACTATTGAAATAAGCCCTTCATATGATTGCGCCAGTCCGTCTACCGCCTCGATTTACTGGGGCAATTTACTTTCACTTTTTGGAAGGAACTCTACCTGGTTTGCTGCATGATGTTCCCCTGGACATATGGCTATGCACGTGGTTGCGGCATGAAGGGGCGCCCGCACATAACAGTCGTTCTGTGCGCGGATATTTAAATGAACTCTTCGACGGCCGGGTAATAGACAGAGGTGCTCGTAGGAAATGGCCCTCGCTATCACTATACCTCACGCCACCGAACTTTTTCCTGTGGGGATTCTTCAAGATTCTAGTTCACCCACCCAGACGCGGACCACCCGGAAATGAAGAGAAATCAATGGATCGCGTTCAACATGCCGCTAATCACGTCAAGGCAATGCCAGGAAGCTTTGAAACAGTTCGGCAAAACACCGTTCGATGTTACCAAACTTGTGTCGCGTCAGAGGGTCGCCAGTTCGAGCACCTGCTTTAAGTAAACAGTGTCCTAGCTACAAGAACGGCCTTTTTCAGGGACGACACAATTTGTAATAGACTTTCTGTACGTGAACTAACAGCTGTTGACGGGTTTGTTTCCGGTACGTCTTATCGTGAAACTACAATGGATGTGTCGGGACCCCGGCGGGTTCGCCCCCAGAATGGAAGCATGGAGCGCAAACACCGAGCGTGCCGGCCGCCTTGGATACATCGCGATCTCTAGCAGGCAAAGCATTCGTGGTCATGCGTTGTCCAGAACATCCGGCAGCAGAGGCGACACCTTGGCCAATCGGAGCGCGTGGCGCCAAGTTTTCGTATTATAAAAATCGTGCGTTGTCGACCTCCACAACATGAATAACATTAGTAATTTTGGTTCCTATTGGCATCAGCTATCCAGGCTTAAAATTTCTTAACACTATCGATAAAAATGGTGTCACGAAATTAGTAGTTTTTAGTTTTAGTGTGCAGCTGATTTGAGTTTTGTGGAGGGATTCATGGAAGAGTGAGTGTAAAGGCGTTGTGTTTCATTATTATCACAATAATTCCCTGTCGTAGTGTTACTATATTATTTTATCCGTTAATGTAACAGTGAGTTGTTTGTCATGTGTACTTGATAACTCGACAGATTTATCCTTTCTGGGTTGGTTTTGTGTGAGTGGAAATTTTTTTTAGTGTTAGGTGGTATTTCTTATTATTGATTCTAGTTATTTTCATGTTTTTTTTTCTCTAGAAATTGGCTTGTAGTTACGTTCTCTTACATGTTCTACAGATGTGGACTAGTTTGTCCCATACTTACATGGCTCTCATTTGTTCCTTCTGACATTACTTGTTCTGACACCACAAGTGTTACACTGTAATTGATATGTACCTGCATTCTAATATAAGCCTATGCCTTCAGCCAGTTTTGGGGTGTATTTTTGGATAAAACTGTCTGATGTGTACGCTATATTTATGTCCTGTCTTTTGAGAATGTTGGTGATTTTATCTGTGAGTCTGCATTAGTATGTCATTTTGCACCATATTGTGTCTTCTCATATATTTTACAAATTATTCCGTGTAGTTGTTATGGTACTACGTGTTTGTGATTATGCTTGTTTCTCTTGTGTTGTTGTCTGTTCTTTTGCGTTTTCTGTTTTTATTTTTCTTTTATTTTTGTTGTTAAGTTTTGGCACTATTGTAATAATCGTTGTTTACCTTTGAGACTGTGTTACTAATGTAACAATTGTTTTCTGCTAGCTGCATTGACATGTCAAGTTATTTTTGATAGTTTTCTCTGCTGGATGGCATTGCGTTGAGTCTATAGAGCAGGTTTCGAAGTGCTGATTGCTTTTGTGGGTATGGGTAGTTCTAAGTTTTGGGAGGTGATTATGCCATTTGGTATAAGTTTACGACAAATTCTAAAAATTTGCTTACTGTTTCGTTTCTTGATTGTTATATGCCGAAAGTTAATACGGTTATTATGTTCTCATCGAAGTGTGAATTGCATATTCTTACGTACATTGTCGATATCAGTATATAGTTCATTTATTTTTGTTTGTTGTTCCTCTATTAAGCAGAGCATGTCATCCGTATATATAAATCAGTTTGATATGTTGGATTATTTTGTAAATATTTTTCTGAAACTGACCTGTTCATTGTGGTTTGTGAAAATATTCGCTAATGCTCCTGAAAATGGGACACCATCGGTAATATATCTTCTTGTAAATAAAACTCACTACTGAATTGAAAGTACTTATAGTTTTTGTCTGTCCAGCGCTTTGTTAATGTGAGTATTTTATTAATATGTTCATCAAGGAGTTGCCTGAAAGTTTTCAAGTTTTTATTTGTAATTTCTACTGTTTCTGGCACCGGTATTTTGGGGTACAGGTTTTGTATATTAAATGAGAGGAGATTTGTTATGTTTGGGATACTTATATCTTTCATTTGTTGTATTAGTTGCATAGTGTTTCTAGTGGTTCTGTCTTCCTGTACTTTGAAGTTTTCAGAAAGTAATTTTGTCATTTATTCTGTAAGCTTGTAAGTGAGAGACTTCTGGAAATTCAGCATTGACTTCACTGAGATACTCAGTGTATGTAAGTTTGGTTGGCACTGGAGGACAATTGCAGTAGGTTATTCTGTGTCAACATTCTATTTCTGTGCTATCAAGTAAGATGCCTATAGTTTTCCGAGTGTCTGTTTCTTTTGTCTGCAATCTGTTTGATGGTGCCGATTGTAATTTTCTGATTTTATTTCGTGAGATAAATTCTTCTCTTTGTGTTCTCTGTGTATCAGTGCCACTGTGTTCCCCTTGTGTACTTTTTGAAATAACGACATGTCCTTTTTGAAGTTTTTCCCTTAGTTTTATAAGCTTTATAGAATCATTGACTGTGTTGTGTTTTCATGTTCGTTACTATACTATGGATATCTTCTTTTAGTGGGTCTCTAGCTAATCCAGTGCTGACACTACCACTTTCTCTCTTATCTTTCTTTGTGAATATCCTTTTTGCTTCTAGGAGTGCATTTTTATGTATTGCTCATCTGTTTCTCAGTTTACATTGCGTTTTAATCCTTTCTCCAACAGTTGTCTCACATTATTGTTGACTTGTGTGTCTGTAAGGTTCACTAATCTGCGTACAATTTGAGTGAATGGCTTTGTACATCGTGCTTAGTGTTATTTTCTTGTGGTTACAGTTTTTGGAATTCTCTAATCTTTCTTCTATGAAGTGTTTCCGTTGTTTGCATAGCAGCTTATGTGCAATTACCGTACTGACCGGTTGGGAGAGAACTGCGGTACTGTTAATGCTGTTTACAAGTCGAAAATTTAGCTCTTGTTTTGAAGAGTAAAGGGATTTTGATTTCGAATTTTAATCATATTTTCTCAGCAGTATACATTGGTTTTTTAGTGTTGGATGCACTGTTTTTAATTTTTACATTGATGTACAAAGGTTGAAGATTATTACATTTGCGTATAGAGTTGAATTCAGTGTGTTGTATGGTTTTATGTACGTTCATGTGATGCCTTCTGAATGTATCTGTTTTGGTGGCTCATGTCCGCAGGAAGCCCAGAAATGTTGGTTTTATAGCAGAAACCGCACTTTTCTTGCTGCAATATATTTTATTTGATCCAGACGCATTTTAAGTTTTAATGTAAGGCTTCTTCTGTGGAACGTAGAATGATGCGATTCTGCTTTAATATGAGATATCTGTAGATTATAAAACAGTTCACATCCTGTTTTCACGTCAGTGCTCTATATGACTACTTACAGTAATTAGAGTTTATGTGTACCATCTGCGTCTCTTCTTATCTCGTCACATGCTGGAGGTCGCACTATAAATTAACCTATGAAGCATTAGTACATTTTCACATTACGAACTTTTTTCTTGACAATTTTCTAGTTCTTAGTACTACCGTTGTGGGGCACTACTATTCTTGTGTTGCTGTATGTATATACACTCCTGGAAATGGAAAAAAGAACACATTGACACCGGTGTGTCAGACCCACCATACTTGCTCCGGACACTGCGAGAGGGCTGTGCAAGCAATGATCACACGCACGGCACAGCGGACACACCAGGAACCGCGGTGTTGGCCGTCAAATGGCACTAGCTGCTCAGCATTTGTGCATCGCCGCCGTCAGTGTCAGCCAGTTTGCCGTGGCATACGGAGCTCCATCGCAGTCTTTAACACTGGTAGCATGCCGCGACAGCGTGGACGTGAACCGTATGTGCAGTTGACGGACTTTGAGCGAGGGCGTATAGTGGGCATGCGGGAGGCCGGGTGGACGTACCGCCGAATTGCTCAACACGTGGGGCGTGAGGTCTCCACAGTACATCGATGTTGTCGCCAGTGGTCTGCGGAAGGTGCACGTGCCCGTCGACCTGGGACCGGACCGCAGCGACGCACGGATGCACGCCAAGACCGTAGGATCCTACGCAGTGCCATAGGGGACCGCACCGCCACTTCCCAGCAAATTAGGGACACTGTTGCTCCTGGGGTATCGGTGAGGACCATTCGCAACCGTCTCCATGAAGCTGGGCTACGGTCCCGCACACCGTTAGGCCGTCTTCCGCTCACGCCCCAACATCGTGCAGCCCGCCTCCAGTGGTGTCGCGACAGGCGTGAATGGAGGGACGAATGGAGACGTGTCGTCTTCAGCGATGAGAGTCGCTTCTGCCTTGGTGCCAATGATGGTCGTATGCGTGTTTGGCGCCGTGCAGGTGAGCGCCACAATCAGGACTGCATACGACCGAGGCACACAGGGCCAACACCCGGCATCATGGTGTGGGGAGCGATCTCCTACACTGACCGTACGCCACTGGTGATCGTCGAGGGGACACTGAATAGTGCACGGTACATCCAAACCGTCATCGAACCCATCGTTCTACCATTCCTAGACCGGCAAGGGAACTTGCTGTTCCAACAGGACAATGCACGTCCGCATGTATCCCGTGCCACCCAACGTGCTCTAGAAGGTGTAAGTCAACTACCCTGGCCAGCAAGATCTCCGGATCTGTCCCCCATTGAGCATGTTTGGGACTGGATGAAGCGTCGTCTCACGCGGTCTGCACGTCCAGCACGAACGCTGGTCCAACTGAGGCGCCAGGTGGAAATGGCATGGCAAGCCGTTCCACAGGACTACATCCAGCATCTCTACGATCGTCTCCATGGGAGAATAGCAGCCTGTATTGCTGCGAAAGGTGGATATACACTGTACTAGTGCCGACATTGTGCATGCTCTGTTGCCTGTGTCTATGTGCCTGTGGTTCTGTCAGTGTGATCATGTGATGTATCTGACCCCAGGAATGTGTCAATAAAGTTTCCCCTTCCTGGGACAATGAATTCACGGTGTTCTTATTTCAATTTCCAGGAGTGTATTTTACAGAAAAGTGTGATTAAAAGTCGCCAACTACTGTGTGTCCACTTTATGATTCTTTCTATTAGGTATAACGAAAACTGTATGTGTGTGTGTGTGTGTGTGTGTGTGTGTGTACGTGTATGGTTAGTCAGGGCGAGGTATGAAGAGTTGAATTTGAATGTAATAGCTATCAGACAGTGGACTGTAGTTTTAGTGTACAGCTAATTTGAGTTTTGGTTTAATGTTTTGTGGAGCATTTCATGGAAGAGTGAGTGGGAAGGCGTTGTGTTTTTGTGTTGTGTTATTATGACAATAATTCCTTGTTGTAGTGTTACTGTATTATTTTATCCATTAATTACTTTGTCTGTTAACAGTGAACTGTCTGTCATGTGCACTTTATGACTCAACAGGTTTATCTTTTCTGCATTAGTTTTGTGTGTGTGGGAATCTCCTTATAGTGTTTTTTTATTGTTGATTCTAATAATTTTCATTTTTTTTTTTTAGAAATTAGGTTGTGGTTGTGTTCTTTTAAGTCTTCTGCAGGTGTGGCCTAGTTTGAACCATCGTTCTATTGTACTCATTTATTCTTTGCATCTGACATCAAACGTTCTGCCTGTTTGTCCTATGTATCTGCCATAACAAGTGTTACACTGTAACTGATACGTTCCTGCTTTCTGATGGTATATGTTTATGTCTTCTGTCAGTTTTGATTTGTACTTTTAAATAGCATTGTCTGCTGTGTCTGCTATATTTAAAGCCTATCTTTTGAAAATATTGGTTATTTTATGTGTGAATATACGTTGATGGCCCCATCTTGTGTCTTCTCTTATATTTATCTGATTATTCATCGCAGTTGTCATGATACTGAGCGTTCGTGATTGTGTTTGTTTCTATTATGTTGCTGTTTGTGGTTGTGTATTTTCAGTTTCATTTTTCCTCTAAATTTATTATTGAGTTTTCGGACTATTGTAAACATTTTTGTTTGGCTTTGAGACTGTGTTACTGTTGTAACAACTGCTTTTGGCTTGCTGCATTATTATGTCAAGTTCTTTTCGGTAGTTATCCTAGTGGAATGACACTGTGTTGAGCCTATGGAGCGTTTTCGAAGTGCTGCATGTTTTTGTGAGTGTGGGAATTGCTAGGTTTGGGGGCTGATAATGCCAGTTGCTGTGGGGTTTTGGTAAATTTTAAAACTCTGCTCATTGTTTCGTTTTTAGAACTGTATATCCAGAAAGTAAATTCGGTCATTACGTTATCTTTGAATTGTGAATTTTATAGTTTCATGCACATTGTTGATATCAGTGTGTAGTTTTTCAATTTTTGTTTGTGGGTCCTTTATTAAATAGTGGATGTCATCCATACATTCAGATCAGTATAATATCTTGTATTATCCTATTAATTTTATTTTTTTTGTGAAAGTGACCGTTTGAACCTGGTTTATAAAAATGTTGGCTAAGGCTCCTGAAAATGACAGTCCCATTGGTAATCCATCTTCCCATAAATGAAATTCGTTATTGAGTTGGAAGTAGTTTTTGTCTGTTATGCTTTTTATTAATGTATTTTATTAATCTGTCATCAAGGAGTTGCCTGAATGTTTTCCGGATTTTATCCGTGATGTCTATTGCTTTTGGTACCGGTATATCAGAATACAGACTTTATAAATTAAATGTGAGTAGTGTAGTTGTGTCTGAGATACTTATGTCTTTTACTAGTTGCTATACGGACGTCTGAGTAATTTAAGTAGTAATAAACAGTTTTTAACACTTTAAACTAATTTATTACGTTAATTATAGTTCTCTTCAAGCGTACAATTAAAGGGTTTTGTCTTACTCGAGTATTTTCACAGTAATCACGTAAAGTTCGTTTTGTTTACATACCGCGGCCAGGCCGAAGTTTTGAGCTTTCAGATTAAACTTCATACCGCAATTTTAAGTGCATTTACTGATAGTTTAGTGTGCTAAATACGTTTGCTGCCCCTTTATATCTGTAGAGTATCGTCATCTCTTAAGTAATTTCCAGTAAAAAACTTCTGAACCACTGTTTACATTGTCGCGAGTAGGCCTAATTTTTCGTACACGTATTTTCATTGTTTGCCGGTAACTTAATTGTCTTTCTGTCACTAAAATCGCTTTGTACCGTGAGTGTAAAGTGCCTGACGTGCCGTAGAATCGTTAGCTCAGGGGTCTGGTGTGATGGATGTAGTAACTTTTTTCATTGGGGCGATTGTAGTGGCGTGGGAATTGGGAAAATGAGTGAGACTCATCAGTGGTTCTGTAGGCTATGCAGTAGAGATAGAAAGATTGTGGAACAGGAGGGGAAAATTGCTGCCCTTCAGGCTGAGTTAGATGAGGTTAGGCGAGAACTGGGCAGGTTAAGGGGTGAGAAGGGTAAACAGGGGTGGGAAGTGGCAACAGGCATAAGGAACAGGCCATGAAATTCTTCTGACAGCTTTGTTATTAATGTACAAAATAGGTTTGACCTGTTGCCGCAGTCAGAAACTGATGAGCCTCTCACAGAAGTAGATGTAGACAGGGCTCAACAAGCTTTCAGCAGCAAATTGAATAAGAACGTAGGGAAGTCTGCAAAGAGAAAGAAAGTCTTGTTGCTAGGTAGTTCGCATGCTAGGGGTGTGGGCCAACTTCTGCAGGATGAATTAGGGTCAGAATACTAGGTCACAAGTTTTTTCAAACCTAGTGCTGGACTGGGGCAGGTTACAGAGGATTTAGGTTCTCTATGTAGAGGCTTTACTAAGGAAGATACCGTGGTTATTGTGGGTGGGCCAGGCAACAGTATTGACAGAGATCCGGGGTACAGCATAAAGTGTGACCTGGCAAAGATTCCATCAACATCGAGTCATACCAGTGTTGGGTTTGTGTCGGTTCTGGAGCGCCACGACCGACCTCATTTGAGCTCTTATGTCAGGAGAGTTAATTTGGAGTTGGAACGGCTACTTGGATCAGGTGCAGGGTCACACATTGGTGTGGTTCCTGTTGATTCACTCTGTAGGTGGGACTGTACTAGACATGGCCTACACCTCAACAAGAAAGGTAAGGGTAAACTGGCTGGGCTGATAGCAGGAAATTTAAAGGGGGGAGGAACTACATCTCATGGTGGAAACCCTTTTTTAGTGTAAGATCAGTGTCCAGTGGGAAAATCAGCCAGGCAAGTACTAAAGATGTTAAAAACGTTCAAGATACTCAAAAAAGTAAAGTGAAAAATAATGTTAGTATATTTCATCAAAATATTGTGGGATTGAAGAATAAAATTGATGAGCTTCTGCTTTGTTTTGAAGATATAGAAACTGAGAATGTAATAGATGTACTATGCCTGTCTGAGCATCACATTGTCACTGATATGCAAAAGGTTAGCATCAATGGGTACAAATTAGCTGCACATGTAAGTAGAGATAATATGATGAGAGGAGGAGTTGCCATATTTGTCAAAAGCATCCACAGTGTAAAAAATTTAGAAAGTAAAAAATTTTGTGTAGAGCAACATACGGAAGTATGTGTCACTGAACTAAAACTAAATGATGGCACTTTCATAATTGTAACAGTGTATAGGTCCTCCTCAGGGAATTTCCAGCTATTTCTAGAAAACTTGGATGCTTTGTTGTGCTATCTGTCAGACAGGGGGAAGCAAATTGTCATTTGTGGGGATTTCAATGTTGATTCCCTGAAAGAGTGTAATAGGAAGAATGACATTGTAGTATTACTCAGTTCTTTCAATTTGAGCTCCGTCATTGATTTTCCTACTCGGATAACAAGGAACAGCAGGACGTTGATAGATAACTTTTTTATAGACCAAGATAAATTTAAGGACATAAATGCTTATCCTGTTGAGAATGGTCTTTCAGATCATGGTGCACAGCTAGTTACAGTACATGACATTTCAAAGCAGTGCGTTCAATTAACAATATAAATATTGCAAACTTTAGGGAAAGCCTAAAGCAGCTAGACTGGGATTAAGTGTATAAGGAACCCGATGCAAACTTGAAATATAACTTATTTCACGACACATTTTTAAGGGTATTTGAAAACTGTTTTCCCAAGAAAATAGTTAAACTTAATTCCAAGAAAACATATAAAAACCTTGGCTAACTAAAGGAATAAGAATATCTTGCAACCGTAAAAGAGAATTGTATCGAACAGCAAGAGGGAGTATTGACGCTAAAATTGTTCAATATTATAAAAACTGTTGTGCAGTACTAAGAAAAGTTATTAAACAGTCCAGAAGCATGTGTATCATGTCTGAGATCAGTAACTCTCATAATAAAATTAAAGCAATTTGGAATATTATTGAAAGGGAAACAGGGCAACCAAGAGGACAGGAAGACTTTAGTGCCATAAAACTGAATGACAAGTGTACTAACAAACAATCAGAAATTGAAAATATTTTCAATAATCATTTTTTAAATGTTGTGGAGAAAATAGGCTCTAGATCTTCACTAGAAGAGGCAAGGCTTCTAATAGAAGAGGCCATACCTGTGCAGTTTGAAACAACTGTGTTTCCACCAACCTCTCCCTCTGAAATAATAAACTCACTGAAAAGTAAAAGCTCTTACGGAATTGATGGCATTTCCAGCAAGATTCTTAAAGCTTGTTCCCCACAGATAAGTAGGATTCTCAGCCACATATGTAATAACTCTTTGGAGCAGGGTGTTTTCCACGATAGACTGAAATATGCCATTGTAAAACCATTGCATAAAAAGGGGGATATGTCGGATGTCAACAACTATCGCCCAATCTCTCTTCTGACAGCTCTATCAAAAATTTTTGCGAAAGTAATGTATTCAAGAGTAGCCTCCCATATTTGTAAAAATAAAGTACTAACAAAATGTCAGTTTGGTTTTCAGAAAGGCTTTTCAACAGAAAATGCTATATACGCTTTCACTGATGAAATATTAAATGCTCTGAATAACTGGACATCACCCTTTGGTATTTTTTGTGATCTCTCAAAGGCCTTTGATTGTGTAAATCATGGAATTCTTTTAGATAAGCTAAATCATTATGGTTTAAGGGGGGCAGTGCACAAATAGTTTAATTCATACTTAACTGTAAGAATGCAGAAAGTTGAAATAAGTGGTTCATGTAATGTTAAAACAACAGCTCATTCCTCAAACTGGGAGGCTGTCAAGTACGGGCTCCCACAGGGTTCGGTCTCAGGTCCTTTACTGTTCTTGAAATACTTTAATGACTTACCATTCCACATTGATGAAGATGCAAAGGTAGTTTGTTTGATGATGATACAAGTATAGTAATAACATCCAAAAACCAAAAACTAAGTGATGTAACTGTAAATGATGTTTTTCACAAAATTATTAAGTGGTTCTCAGCAAACGGACTCTCTTTAAATTTTGATAAAACACAGTATATACAGTTCCGTACAGTAAATGGCACAACTCCAATAATAAATATAGACTTTGAACAGAAGTCTGTAGCTAAGGTAGAATTTTCAAAACTTTAAGGTGTGTCCATTGATGAGGGGTTAAACTGGAAGCAACACATTGATGGTCTGCTGAAACGTCTGAGTTCAGCTACGTATGCTATTAGGGTTATTGCAAATTTTGGTGATAAGAATCTCAGTAAATTAGCTTACTATGCCTGCTTTCATTCTGGCGCTGCAGTCTGGAACCGCGAGACCGCTACGGTCGCAGGTTCGAATCCTGCCTTGGGCATGGATGTGTTTGATGTCCTTAGGTTAGTTAGGTTTAACTAGTTCTAAGTTCTAGGGGACTAATGACCTCAGCAGTTAAGTCCCATAGTGCTCAGAGCCATTTGAACCTACTTTCATTCACTGCTTTCGTATGGCATCATATTCTGGGGTAATTCATCGTTGAATAGAAAAGTATTCATTGCTCAAAAACGTGTAATCAGAATAATTGCTGGAGCCCACCCACGGTCATCCCGCAGGCATCTATTTAAGGATCTAGGGATCCTCACAGTAACCTCACTATATATGTATTCACTTATGAAATTTGTTGTTAATAACCCAATCCAGTTCAAAAGTAATAGCAGCGTGCATAGCTGTAACACCAGGAGAAAGGATGATCTTCACTATGCAGGGTTAAATCTGACTTTGGCACAGGAAGGGGTAAATTATGCTGCCATAAAAGTCTTTGGTCACCTACCAAACAACATCAAAAGCCTGACAGATAGTCAACCAACATTTAAAAACAAATTACAAGAATTTGTAGGTGACAACTCCTTCTACTCATTGGCTGAATTTTTAGATATAAATTAAGGGAGGGGAAAAAAACCAACTTAAACATTAGTGTCATGCAATATTTTGTGTAATGTAGTATCTTGTACAGACATCTTTTATTAACCTGACACGTTCCACATCATTACGAAGTGTCGTATTCATGATCTATGGAACAAGTATTAATCTAATCTAATGTAATCTAATCTAATTAGCTGTGAAGTGTTTTCAATGGTTCTGTCTCCTTTACTCTGAAGTTTTGAGAAAGTAATTTTAACAGTTATTCTGCAAGCTCGTAAGTGGAAGACGTTTGGAAATTCAGTATCGAACTCACTAGAGTATTCAGAATGTCGATTTTTGGTTGTATTCAAAGAACAAATGCAATCTTTGGTTGACCTTGAATGACAGGTGCAATGGGATTATTCAGTGTCAACTTTCCTTTTTCTGTGTTATTCAGTGTGATGTCAATATTTTACAGGATGTGTCTAAGTTTTGTCTGAAATCTGTTTGTCGTATCTGATTTTAATTTTGGAATAGTATTGTTTGAGATAAATTTTTGTGTTTCGTCAGCATATTATTTTTTTCTCTATAAGTACTACTGTGTTCCTGCCGTGTGTTTTTGAAATAATGACATCTTCATTTATCTGTCTGGTAGAGATTATGAGTTTCTGTTGTTTTTGTGTTGTTATGCTTTCATTTTGGTTATTATACTATGGCTTTCTTCTTTTAGTGGTTTTCTGGTTAATCGAATGTTGACACAGCTGTTTTCTTTTCCATCTTCCCTCCCTAATACATTTCCGGCTTCTATAACTACATTATCTCTGTCATCGTCATCTTTTTTTGGGTTTAAATTGTATTTTAATCCTTTCATCAATACTTGTCTTACATTACAGTTCATTTGTGTGCGTGTAAGGTTCAGTAATTTGGGTACAATTTGTGTGAATGTTTTTGTGTATCGTGTAGTGTTACTGTGTTGTGGTTAGAGTTTTTTGAGTTGACTAATGTTTCTTCTATGAAGTGTTTCCATTCTTTGCACAGTAGTTTTTGTGTACTACCTTGTTGACCACATGGGAGAGAACTGCCGTATTATTGATAGTGTTTGTAAGATGAAAATGTCTCTTACATAACTTTTCTCTGGTTTTTAAGCGTGAAGGGAGTTGATTTCTAATTTTACCCACATTTTCTGGGCATTATGCTTTGCTTCTTGAGTGGTGAGTTATCTCTTTTTAATATTCATATAGATATGTTTAGGTACAAGGTCATTACATTTGCATATGGCGTTCAGTTTTATACATCATGGTTTTTTGAACGTTCAGGCGAATCCTTCTGAATTTCTGGCATAGACAACATGGAAATGCCTTGTATGGCGTGAATAACAAGTCTGTTTGGGTGCCCCTCATCTGCAGGAAGCACAGGTTTTGTAAATAAAAACCGCCTTTTTCTTACTGCAATGAATTTATTTGTTTCGGACACGTTTTGACTTTTACTTTAGTTCTTCCTAAGTGGAATTTAGAATGATACAGTTTTGTTCAGATATGCTGTGCTGTAGATATAAAAAAGTTCACGTCTGTTTCTCACACAATTACTTACGGTTATTGGAGTTTCTGGTTGGCATCTGAGTTTCTTCTCATCTGATTACATGCTGGATGTATCACCATAACTTCACGAAACATAGCAACAATTGCCTACACCAACTTATTTCTTCACAACTTTCACACTCACGCTATTTTCTGTAGATCACTATTATTCTTTTGTAACTAGCTGTAGATATTTTACCAAAAACTGTGCTTTACGTTCGTAGCTATTGTGGTTTACATATACTTTTCTTATTAGGTTTGTTTAAGTACATGTTGCCAACCTAATGAAGTATATGACGAAAATTAAAGTCTGGTTATTTCTGTTACGATTATATGTGGGTGGTTGGATGGATGGGAGGTTGGTTAGGGCAAGTTGTAGGACGTTGAATGTGAATGCAATATCTGTCACAGAGTTGTTGAACATTTTGGTTTTCACCTGATTTGAGTTTAGGTTTAAATTTTTTGTAAATGGGTTCATGAAAGAGTTAGTAAAAGGTGTTGGGTGGTATTATTGTAATAATAATACTGTGTTGGACTGTTACTCTATTATTTTATCCATTCATGTAGTGAGTTGATATTCATGTGTTCTTCATCATGCAATGGAGTTTTCTTTTCTGCTTCATTTTACTGAATGTGCTCACACTCTTGCTGGGTTAGGAGCTCTATTTTATTGTTCACTCTAATTACTTTCATGTGTTCTTCTCAACAAGTTGGCTTGTGATTGTGTTCTCTTTGATGTTCTGCAAATATTGAGTGGTTTGTCCCATAATTGCAGGCTGTCTCTAGTTGAATTCTCCACAAAAAATATGAAACAAAAGACTGTAAGAGTGAAACTATGGGCAGAAACTAAAGTTATACGGGTAGGTTGTTACAGTTATGGTTAATTGCCTTTCCTTCTGCTTGATGTCGTTGTATGGTGTGCAGTTTTGCAGCATGTACCGAAGCCAGTCTGCACGTTCCCCTGCTGCTAGGATCGTGTGTGAGCCGATGCACTGCTGCTGTCTCTTCCCAGTGAGTTGGGCTGCTGATCAGATGTGCACTGTGGTGAGGTGGACAGCTGAAAGAATCTTTCAAAGTATCTAAGAAATGCTCTGTAAAAAAACATTGTTCTGGAAATAGTTTTAGTCTGTTATGAGCATTATTGATGTAAGTATTCCATTAATCTGTTCATCAGAAAATTAAATATGTCGTTTGAGGTTTTTATCTATGATGTCTACTGTTTTTGGTACTGGTATGTTGGGGAGTTGCAGTGCCTGAAAATTTTATATCTTTTGTTATATTGGCTGTATAGGGTTTTGAATGGTTCTATCTTCTTGTACTTTGATGTTTTTGAAAAGTAATTTTAACATTTATCTTGAAAGCTTGTAAGTGTGAGACTTTCAGAAATTCAGTATAGACCTCACTGTTATATTCTGTGTATGTATCTTTGGTTGGCATTGAAAGACAGGTGCAATAAGATTATTTTGTGTCAACTTTCTTTTTTCTGTGTTGTCCAGTACGATGTATATATTTTATATGGTGCTTTTTTACTTTTGTCTCAAATCTGTTTGTTGAGACCGATTTTCATATCGTAATGGTATTTTATGAGATAAATTTTTCTATTTCTTCAGTATATTGTTCATTGTCTATAAGTACTCCTTCATTTTTATGGGTGTTAAATTTTGGGTTTGTGTTGTTTTTATATTGCTTTCATTTTGGTTATTATGCTACGGGTTTCTTCTTTTAGTGGTTTCCCAGTTAATCCAATGTTGACACATTGTATACATAGAATATACTGTATTCTTTCAGTAATATTTTTGTGAAAGTGATCTGTTCAATATGGTTTATGGAAATGTTTGCCAAGGCTCCTGAAGATGGGAACCCCATTAGTAATCCATCTAATGTAAATAAATTTCATTATTGAACTGGGAGTAGTTTTGGCCATTTGTGAGCTTTATTAAAGTGAGTATTTCATTAAACTATTTGTAAATAAGTTGACTTTGTGTTTACAGGTTTTTTATGTATAATGTATATCGTTTCTGGTACTGGTGTACTGGAATACAATCTTTCTACGAGGGTCACTCCAAAAGAAATGCACACTATTTTTGTAAAAATGCAGTTTTTATTCTGCATGTGTGCAAGTTATACAGTATGTAGACACATCCTTCCCGCTTGTTTTCAAACTTAGTTCAATATGTTCCCGTGAGTGGCGCCGTCACAGCATGTCTTCAAGATGGCTGCTACACTTGACGTTCTTCAGAACCAATGTGCTGTCATAGAATTCCTGTGCCGTGAAAACGAGACAGTGGTAAACATCCACAAGAGGCTGAAAAAGGTGTATCTAGATGCTGCTGTTTATCGCAGTACAGTTAGTCGGTGGGCAAGCAGGTTATGTGATGAAAGTGGGCATGGCAATATTGAGGATTGTCCTCGCAGCGGCAGGCGTCATACTGTACACACTCCAGACAGTGTGCAGAGAGTTAACGAATTGGTGAGTTACGTCCCATAGTGCTCAGAGCCATTTGAACGCATTGGTGACTGCTGACAGACGCATCACAGGGAACGAATTGTCACGCTACGTTGGGATAGGGGAAGGAAGTGTTTTCAGAATGCTGAAAGTGTTGGCGTTAAAAAGGTTTGTGCCAGGTGGGTTCCCAGGATGTTGACAGTGGCTCATAAGGAAACATGGAAAACGATATGCAGCGAACTTTTGGAACAGTATGAGAATAGTGGAGATGAATTAGTCGGAAGAAATGTGACAGGTGATGAAACGTGGCTCCATCATTTTTCACCAGAGACGAAGAGGCAATCAATGGAGTGGCATCATGCAAATTCACCCAAGAAAAAAAAATTCAAAACCATACCTTCTGCTGGAAATGTTATGGCTACGGTGTTTTTCTATTTCGAAGGACTCTTGCTTGTGGACATCATGCCAAGTGGAACCACCATAAATTCTGATGCGTATGTGACTACACTGAAGAAACTTCAAACTCGACTGAGTCGTGCACGACCACATCGGCAAAAGCAGGATGTTTTGCTGTTGCACCACAATGCACGGCCACATGTCAGTCAAAAAACCATGGAAGCGATCACAAAACTCGGATGGACAACACTGAAACACCTGCCTTACAGTCCTGACCTGGCTCCATGTGATTACCATCTCTTTGGGAAACTGAAAGACTCTCTTCGTGGAACAAGGTTTTAAGATGATGACTCCCTTGCGCACGCTGCCATACAGTGGCTCCAACAGGTTGGTCCAGAATTTTACAGTGCGGGTATACAGGCGCTGGTTCCAAGATGGCGGAAGGCAGTTAAGAGGGATGGAAATTATGTGGAGAAATGAAAATATTGTTCCTAATGGATATATCGGCACACTGTAAAATTTTCAAACAAGTAGAACGAAAGATAGATTTAAAAAAATAGTGTGCATTTCTTTTGGGGTGACCCTCGTATATCAAATCAGAGGAGTGTTGCTGGGTCTGGAAATGTTACGTCTTCTATTTATTGTATTAGGTATATAGCGGTTTAATAGTTCTCTTTTCTTGTACTTTTAAGTTTTCAGAAAGTAATTTTAATGTGTATCCTATAAGCATGTAAGTGGGGGATTTTTCCAAAATCCAGTATCAGCCTCCTGGAGTATTCAGTTTGTGGGTATTTGATTGGTTTCAGAGTACACATCCATTGTAATTATTCTGTCATCTTTCCTTTTTCTTTGTTATTCGGTATGATGTCTATATTTCAAAGGTTAATTTTTACTTCTGTATGAAATCTGTTTGCTGAGTCAGATTTTAGTCTTGTAATAGTATGTTAGATGAATTCTTTGTTTCTTCAATGTATTGTTCTTTGTCTACAACTAAATTTGCGTTCCTTTTACGTGATTCTGAAATAAAGATATTTTCATTTTGAAGCTCTTTTTCTCAGTCCTCTGGGTGTAACGGATTTTGTGTACATGTTGTTTTGGTGTTGTAGTGTTTCCATATTGGTTAATATATTATGTATTTCCTTTTTTATTAGTTCCCTAGTTAATCCAATATTGCCATTGCTGTTTTCTCTACTGTCTTCCCTTGTCAATACGCTTTCTACTGCTATTTCTCGATATCTGTGTAATACTCATCTACTTCTGGATTTACATTGTATTTCAATCCTTTGTCCAACACCTGTCTCACGTTACTGCCCATTTGTGTGTCTGTATGGTTCACTACCAGGGTATAATTTGTGTGTATGTTGCTGGCCATCATGTTTAGTGTTATTGTGTTGTGGTTAGAGTTTAATTGAGATAACTGATCTTCTTTCTACGAAGTGTTTTCGTTCTTCGTGGAGCAGCTTTTTGTGCAGCCTTGCCTGTCCAGGTGGGAAAAATGCCGATTATTAATGTTATTTGATAGATGGATATTTGTCTTACACAACTCGAAATCTAGGTTCTGTTTTGTAGAGTAAAATGATCAAATTTGTAGTTTTACCCACATTTTCTGGTCAGCATGCTTTGCTTCTTGGTCGCTGGGTGAACTCTTTTCAGTCTTTCCATAGATATATTTAGGCACAAATCATTACATTTACGTATGGTGTTGCATTTTATACATTGTATTGTTTTGTGTACATACAGATGAAGTCTTCTGAATTTTTTGTATAGACAACATGGAAATGCCTGGTATGACGGGAATAACAATTTGTTTTGCGTGCCGTTATCCACAGTAAACACAAATTGTTGGTTTTGTAAATAAAAACCACCGTTTTCTTAGTGCAATGAATTTATTTGTTCCATATGCGTTTCGAGTTTTACATTAATACATCTTCAGTAGTAGCTAGAATGAAACAGTTCTGGTTTGATAAAGGTGCTTGTGGATAATAAAACAGTTCACGTCAGGTGATGTCTTCTGAATTTTTTGTATAGACAGCATGAAAATGCCTGGCATGACGGGAATAACAAATTGTTTTGCGTGCCGTTTTTCGCAGCAAACACAAAAATGTTCGTTTTATAAATAAAAACCGCAGTTTTCTTGCGGCAGTGAATTTATTTGTTCCAGATGCATTTCGAGTTTTACATTAATACAACTTCAGTAGTAGCTAGAATGAAACAGTTCTGGTTTGATAAAGGTGTTTGTGGACAATCAAACAGGTCACGTCGTGTTTTTTACGCAAATAGGTGTTCACTTACAGTTATTGGAGTTTCTGGCTGGCGTCTGCGTTTCCTCTCATCTGGTCACATGCTGGATGTCGCACTATAACTTCACATAGGAAACATAGAGATATGTTCATATATGAACTTCTTCAGAATTTTCGCACTAATTGCTTTGGGGCACTATTAATGTTCTGTCGCTAGCTGCAAATATTTTAGCGAGAACTGTGATTTAAAGTCGTAGCTACTGCATGTTAACATTAGGTCTCTTCCTAATACTTGCAAACCTAATGAAATATATGCTGAAAACTAAAATCTGTTTATTTCTGTTACTGTTTATTGTGTGTGTATGTTTATGTTTGGTTGGTTGGATGGATAGGTGGATGGGTGGTTAGTCAAGGTCAGTTGTACGATTTTGAATGTGAATGTAATAGCTGTCAGAGAGTTATTGAACGTTTCGATTTCCATCTGATTTGGGTTTTTGTTTTGTAGGCAGCTACATGGGACAGTGGGAGGAGGAAGGAAGCAGGAGAGCTGTAGAAGGGATCTTATGAGTTTAACAAGAGATGTTATGCCAAAATTATAGAATGTATAACTATGTAAAAATTTTTGTTGAAACACTAATAGTGTAGAACAATGGGTATGCAAAATGAAAATGGCATAATATAGTGAAAATATAAAATAGGGGCAAAGGGGGATTGAGAGCAGGCAACTAGGGCACATGAGGGGGCAGGGGGGAGGGATAGATAATGGCATGGATGCTATTGATTTCACAAGAGTGGGTCTTGCACCAAAATTCCAAAAATTCCATAACGTAAAAGAACTGTACATTAAAATACCAGCATAGATGCATAAAACTGGAACAGGGGGATAAGATACTGGAGTATAAAAGTGGAAGTAAAGAGCGAAAACTGAATTTGTCTCTGAAGACATTCAAACTGAGAACCTTTGAAAGTATGAAGTCATAAAGATTGTAACATTATGGAGGCCGATTATGTTGAGGATCTTAAACTGCATTCAATGTGATTAAATATTATGAATTTCTCATAAAAATATAAAACCATAAATTGTAAGAGTGAAACTATGGGCAGCAACTAAAGTTAAAGTTAAAGGGCACAGGTTGTAACAGTTATGGTTAGTTGCATTTGTGTCTGCTTAGTGGTGCTGTATGG
Source organism: Schistocerca serialis cubense (assembly GCF_023864345.2). Taxonomy (NCBI): domain Eukaryota; kingdom Metazoa; phylum Arthropoda; class Insecta; order Orthoptera; family Acrididae; genus Schistocerca; species Schistocerca serialis. The sequence continues at coordinate 171,716,088 of NC_064640.1, forward strand.
TACACACTTTTGCAGTATGTATGGAACCCAGTTTGCACTCCAGCCTACTGTTAGGACGGTGTGTGAGCCAATGCCTTGCTGCTTTCTCTTCTCGGCGTTTGCGGCCGTTGATCATACGTGCGCTGTGGTGAGGTGGACAGCTGAAAGAGGCTTTGAGAGTTTATAGAAAATACACTGTGAATAAAATTGTTCTGCTAATTCAATGTGTTGGCAGGATCTTCCAGATGGTGTGTAAAAATCTCAATTTCTTCCAGTATTGCCAGAAGGTGTACCTTAGGTTTATTGTGCAGCACTTACAATGGTGTATCAATAGTTCAAAGAGCATGGTTTGATGTTAGTAGACGCTCACCGAATGCAGTTTCATTCTATGAACTGAAGCATGGTCTTTGAAATGTATTTCAAACGTCCTGCCTGCTTGGCCTAAGGAAACTTTTATACAGTTTCCACACTATAGTTTATATACACCTGCTGCTATGAATGTCGAGACCTCTCCATCCACACAGTATTGTTTAGCGATGTGCTTATGTTACTACTGTAACGTCCGCCCCAGTAGCTGAGTGGTCAGCGTGACGGATTGCCGTCCTCTGGGCCCGGGTTCGATTCCCGGCTGGGTCGGAGATTTTCTCCGCTCGGGGACTGGGTGTTGTGTTGTGTTCATCATCATTTCATCCCCATCCGGCGTGCAGGTCGCCCAATGTGGCGCCGAATGTAATAAGACCTGCGATATGGCGGCCGGACCTGCCCCGCGAGGGGCCTCCCGGCCAATGACGCCAAACGCTCATTTCCACTACTGTAACACTTGTTTTTTCTATCTCCATGTGGTGATAAATGTTGTATGTTGTATTGTTTCATGAACGTTCAGGTGAAGTCTTTGAATTTCTTGTATGGACCTCTTGGAAATGCCTGGCATGGCGTGAATAACGATATTGATTGAGTGGCTTTCATCCGCAGCAAGCAGAGAAATATTGATTTTGTAAATAAAAACTGCCTTTTTCTTGCATAAATGACTTTATCAGTTCCATTCGCATTTCAGACTTTCTTTAACTCATCTTCAGTGGCATTTAAAATGATATAGGTTTGTCTTGATACGCTATATTCGTAGATTATAAAACAGTTCATGTCTTGCCTTTACATAAATAAGTGATCACTTACAAGTAATTGGAGTTTTGTTACTGAGAACTTAATGAAGTGCATGTTGAAAACTAATTTCTGTTCATTTCTCTTTACTTCTTATCTGTGTGTGTGTGTGTGTGTGTGTGTGTGTGTGTGTGTGTGTGTGTGTGTGTGTGTGCGCGAGCGTGCGTGCGTGTGTGTGTTTGTGCATATGTCTGTAGGGGTGGGTATCGTTGTCTGGCCGAGTTGTAGGAGGTTTAATGTGACAATAATAGCTGCCAGCGAATAGTTGAAAATCTTGGTGTTCAGCAGATTTTGGCTTTGGTTTAAATGTTTAATGGTGGGGTTCATGAAAAAATGAACAAAAAGGGGTTCAGCTGGCATTATTATGATGATAATTCTCTGTTGGAGTGTTTACTATTTCATCTATTAATGTAAAATGTGAGTGTTTCGCCATATGTACTTTATCACTCAACATGATTTCCTTTTCTGCTTTGGCTTTTTGTATGTGGTTATTTTCTTGCAAGGTTCGGAGGTGTTTTTATTGTTGACTCCAATTATTTTCATGTGTTCTCTAAAAGTCACTTTGTAGTTTGTTACAGTCATGTATGTCTGTATTTAATTAAGTATCAAACACGGTTGACAGCACTAGCACTTCTGCTACAGTCTTTGGACAGACAAGAAATGTGACCGTTGTTGTTCATCGAAGTGTGCCCTTGTACAATGTGAAATAAACGAAATTGTCAATGGAGTAGTGAAATCTCTAAACCTAAAACAAACAAATGGAACAGTTTATGGGCACGGTTTCGTTTAAGTGTCTTGTGTGAATTAACGTATAGAGACAATGACGAAAAGTTAATAACAATAAAATGTGGTTAGAGTGAAAATGTGTTGTTCTAAGAGCTTCCTCTGAAGTGTGTTAGTGCAAGGAACCGTCGAAAAGAGAGATTTTACGTCCACTAACAAATAAAAGTTATAATTTGAAGTTTAAATGTCGCCAAGTAAGTTTTGAGTAGAGCACAGCCGCCACGTTTTGAAGTTTTTGCGTGGACAGCTGAGTTTTATGTTAAAATATTTGTTTTCAGTAAGTAACTTTAGACGACATAATGTAGTGTGAATTGAAGCTCTTGAGAAATGAATACGTCAAAAGATATTACATCACTAACTGAAGAGCCGGCCAGTGTGGCCGAGCGGTTCTAGGCGCTTCAGTCCGGGACCGCGCGACTGCTATGGTCGCAGGTTCGAATCCTGCCTCGGGCATGGATGTGTGTGATGTCCTTAGGTTAGTTAGATTTAAGTAGTTCTAAGTATAGGGGACTGATGACCTCAGATGCTAAGTCCCATAGTAGTCACAGCCATTTGAACCATTTGAACTAATTGAAGAAGTGGACTGGCCAATTCGGAAAAGAAAATAAGGGATTTGCTGGATTACCATGAAGGGCCACTGGATGCCATTGGTAAGAGATTATTGAAGCCTAAACGACTGGAAGCCGGCGCAACAAATATAGAAGCCAAAAAGCACAAAGAGCAGTCTGATTTTTATGGAAAGGCAAACAGTGATAACTAGCGCAATTAGTGATGAAGTGTATCAAAACGTAATGGACAAGGAAACAGCTAGTGATACATGCTATACCTGAAGGTAGCAGTCTGAAGCATCGTCATAGGATTAGTTGTTCAAAATCTGCACAGACTGCTTCTCCTTTAGCTAGAAACAGGGTGAAGATGTTTCCACCCACATACCGAATCTTAAAAGTTTGCGGAACGATTTAAACAGCGGACTTTAAGCGAAAAACGAACATGTTTTACCAAGTCTTAAGCTGGTTTGCAAAGAGCTGCTAAGTGACAATGGTGGATAATTGTATTGTAAGGAAGTCCAGTACATACTGCATGCAGAAGGCGTTACTCAGAGACTGACAACACCCTACACACCACAGAAAATGGTGAAAGTGAGCGTGAGATGCCAATTATAGCTGAAATGATAAGAACCTTCTAGTACCCAAGTAAAGAAACTGATTGCGAAGCAGCTAAATGGACAGAATTGGTTAGAGCGTCAGTGTACTTTCTAAATCGAACTGCAAAATCATTTGTGGAAGGAATCAGCCACTGAGCTGTGATAAGGCACGAATCCGAGAATGAAACATTTATGCATAACAGGCTCTATATGCTATGTTCAAAGAGGGCAGAAAATGGGTAAGAGAGCTGTCAAGGTTTATCTTGTGGGGAGGATGAGCTTTATAGAATTTGGGGGAAAGGAGAAATCAGAGTCGTTCTTAGTGGAGATATAATCTTCCATGACTGGCCTGCAAGTTGCGAAGGGCAACTCAAAACCACTGCAGGGCATTGAGAAAAGTAATTAGGGAAAGTATGCAGCCCAAGAAGAAGATGAGACAAACCCCAACAAAGAAGAGTCTGAAGAATCAGAGACTGAAGAGCACAGTGCTGTTACCAGGGAAGACAAAACACTCTATCCAACCTCGTCGACACAGTGACATAGCACAACCTTCATGGCTAAATGACTTTCTAATGCTAACTGAAGAGTTGATTAATGAAACAAATGAAGAACCAGGATCATGAGAAGAAGCTGTAAATAGTACATGTAGGGAAGCAGCCTACTCACGCCGTATAAAATTCACATCAGTCTTTCCATTGTGTGCCAGTCAATCCGCTGTAACTAGCTCTGACGCCGTAAGTGTTGCGCAATACTTTAAAAATCAAGTAAATAACCAGAAACGTTTCTAGCATGTCAGGAATAATACTAAATCAATATGTGTTGAATATCAGTTCAATAACTTTAACCATTTTAGAAATTTGGACGTTTTTCTGTAAAAATCATTGGCGCAACAGAAAAGAGCTAGCAACTTAAAAAATTATAATTAGATTCCTTTTGCACAATAATTTAGTAGAAACTTTATTCTGGATCTCGCAAATTAAAATTTTAGTTGAAATTCATGATGTTCTGGTTTTTGTCTTAAAAATTAAGGAAGCAGGATAGATTAAGTAGGCGAATAAATAAAGCTAGGATGTTTAAATTTAAGTAGAAGGGAGATCCGCTATAATCATAAAGATGTGAGAAGTTTCAACTGAATAACTATAAAACTATAGCGATGGCGTATCTCCAAGGAGCAAGTTCAGAGCTCATCTACTGCGTGTAGTATAATTAAATTAATTCTCTCGCCCAAAATATTTGAGTTAGCCACGTCAGACTTTTATTATGATTACTTACCTGTATGCTGATTGCACATTTAAATTGAGAGCTTCATCGGCCATCAGCAAAGGAAGCAATGATTTATTCGATAACTTAAAGTGGTGCATTACTAGCCCAGCGGCTATTCGGGAGAGCTGATTTGATCAGGCGTTCCCTTAGGCGTCCGCACCGCGGCTTTATTTATAAGAACGCTGCGCGAGAGAAAAAGGCCCCAGTTCTCTCCAGACGCTGAATAGCACGCCACCTGTGCCGGGAGTCGCGTCGCGTCGGTATCATTGCATTATCATCAAATTACGGCGAGCATACACTTAAACCTTTAATTTGAACAGTTATAGTTGCATCAGCGCATTAGACTCTGAACTGCTCTGGTAATTGGATTGTGTGGATTCCTTTTTTGGTCTGTGACTTTCAGAATATAGTGAACATTTTAGAGAGAATCGTTTTTGATTATGAATCCCAGACATTCTCCTAATTCCTCAGAGCTATAAGCTGTAGCTATAAGTGTATTTCTCAGATGAAGTGGGCACTAGGAATTCTAATTACAGGCTTCATGTTTTGCTAATCACTTTCTGGTTGCCAATATTGTAGTTAGAGAGCCAGTGTTGAGAACAGCAAAAGACTGCATAAATAATAGGAACATTTAACATTTATAATAACAATAATTCCACCCACCGCCCTACATGTTGCTAATCGGCCGGGAAAAACAAAACATTATTATTAACAATAAATATCCACCTGTCGCCCCACATATGGTGCATCGGCCGGGAAAAACAAACAAAACATTTAAATAAAAAACAATTATTCCACCCATTGCCCCACATATGGTGCATCGGCCAGGAAAGAAACTGTGTAAAAGTGAAACTGATTTTTAAATATTCGGATTCGGGAGGGAAATGCGACACGCAACTGAGTAATAGAACAGTGATAGTGTTACATGTGCATGTGGACGACGCAATTGGATTAACAACGCATCTGGATTGACGCAGGTGGCACTGAGTCTAGCGGCGCTGCCGGCATCGCGAGAAGCCAGTTTCGCTTCACTGCAGTCGTCCGTCGGAGCAACCGGAGCCGCGTCTGCAGTTGCAGGCCACGCAAACACACAGCAGCCGTCGAAGTGCCATCTGCAGTTCAACGCGCCGCGCCGCATCAGTAATCCTGGTACGCCATACGTCGTGCAGAAGGAACTAAGTTAAGTGAAAAGCTGTTGAAATTTTTACTAACCTGCACTAAAAAACTGTCGGCGATGGAACCGCCAGAAGAAACTGATGTTAAACTTAAATCAGAACCTATGTCTGTTGAGGGAACTGCAAATCCAGACAACAGTTCAAGTGTATATATGCATGAAAATAGTATTGTTAAAGTGAAATATGAAGTATTGTCTCCTGACAGTAGTGCTAAAAGGGGCAATGATTCAATAATAGAGACCCCTGTAGTAAAGCAGAAATTAGAAATTGTTAAGTTATTGGATAATAGTTTATATGATGAGTTAAAAACGAAACAGTCATCAAAGGTGGTAGAGTTTAAAAAGGATAAGTTAGATATGACTGATCGATCAGCAGTTTCATTTAGTTTTGATGATTCTGGTATTGGAGCTAGTTTTTTGTCACCTGAGTGTGATAAAAAGCCAGCTAGTGAGCAACCCAAAGATACTGGGGATATTGATTTAAATGTTATATTACAAGCAATAGCTACCAGCAATGCTGAATTAAAGTCTGAAATAACTGAGGTCAAAAGCAGTAATACTGAATTAAAATATGAGATTGTGGCCAGCCAAACTAATTTTAATAAACGGTTTGAGGCAATGGACAATAAATTACAATCCAATAAAGCTGAATTAGAAACTTCCTTCAAGACTGGCTACAATAAGTTGAAAGAAGATCTGGACAGTTTAAATTTTAAAATTGATTACAACCATGAGGATATTAAGAAAAAGGTTGCTCAACAGTTACCTGAGATGTATAAAACAGTAAAATCCAAAGTTGCTGAGGTTCGCAAAGACTTCCAAATGGAAGATGCGGAGCTGGAGCACAAGTTAACAGAAAAGATCGAGGTGGAGTCTGAACTGTGCTCAGATAGGTTTAAAGATGTTAACATAAAAGTAAACATACGTCAAGCAGAAGTAGATGCAATCAAAACTGATACTACTCATATTGTGCAAAAAGTAGATAATGTTGAAATGAGAGTAGAAAATATTTGTACTAACATTGAGAGTAAAGTAGCTTCAGTAACTTCTGGTAACGGTAGTATACAAGTTGTAGCTGCAAACGCCACATTTATCGGGTGTCAGCAGTTTTTGCGGTTCGATCCAGATAAAAATATCCACCCGCTAGATTTCTGGAACGATTTTGAAGATGTGATTCCACCAACTTGGTCTGAACGAGAGAAAATCTCATTTATTAGAAGCCATTTAGCAGGTGACGCCATGCGTTGGTCAACTGATGTTATGTTGAAGTGTAAAACATTAGCGAAAATTAAAACAGCTTTCATTAATGAGTATTGGTCTAGTAACAAGCAAAATGAAGTGTTGAGAGAATTTTGGAGTGGAAAACGCTTCAATGTAGGCAAGGAATCTATTAAAGAGTTTGCCAGGTCATGGATCTCACGTTTGTCACATTTGGCCGAAAAGCTAAAATCTGAAATGATAATACTAGGTCTTGAAGCCAAACTGCCATAGTATTGGCAAACTAGAATTATATCTGCCCCCAGAGACAATCTGGATCGTTTCATTGAATATTTGGAACGTGCAGAGCGTGTGGCTGCCAATGAGGAGCAAGCGTGTAATAACAGAAATGCTAATAACACTAGTAGTAATTTTAAGAAGGAGCAGGATGGCAATGTAAACATCAGAACAGTAGGTGTTCGCCATCCTAAGAGAGGTAGTAATTGGAGAAATAATTATCAGAACCAACAATGGCATCCAAATGATAGTAATTTTGTTCCGAACAAGATTATGCAGGTAAACAACAGTGCAGAAAGCAATGTTGTGCCAGTCAACTATAATGGAAATAAAGGAAACAGTACTAGGCCGAGGCAGGAAAACTAGTTCCCGTCTATGAGGACACTGGCGCTCACCAGGTGGTTACTTTTCCTAAGCCAGTAATTACCGTAATTGGTAGGACAGATCAGAATACTCAAACTGAACATGTGGATGAAGGTTCGGTAGCATCTAAGGATACAGCAGAAATATTAGATCACTCACAGTATTTGATAGATACCGTGTTAGAGACGCTTTCTAAGTGGGAAGAGAAAGAGAAGGCGCAGCAGTGTAACGGTAGGGAAGAGCTACAAAATACTGAATTGTCAGGTGAAGAAGCAGAAGAAATTCATGCTTATATTTACGATGAGGATGATGTGCTCTTATCTAAAGTGCCTGTGGAGGATGTTGGTACTGTACTAATAGATTTAGGACAGGAGGTAAGTGAGAATGTAGAGCATAGCCTGTTGGGGGTCGATGAGCCCAGTAGCTGTGACCAGTTGTCACTTGAGAAGGAACCTGACGATGATGGTGAAAGTGGTTTAGCTGTAACTAGTGTTATGCCCGGTCTGGAGGCGCAGAATCGCTCAGACTACAGTAATTTGGGTCATGTTCAGCAAATTAAATGTAATGAAGTCGTGCGTTGTTTCGATTAGAAATTAATAGAACGACTGGAAAAGGCAGCTGAAAATGTAATTCAGGAAACCCCTACACACTTTGACCTAAATGTAATGAAGACAGATGTCGATCACTTTAGTTGGAGACAAATCCAAAAGGAACTATTGGACGAGTTTGAGGAACCACCTGTACAAACTAGAATAAGCCACCCTATAATAATAGTGAATATGTTGGGTATCAATGTACGTTGTCTCTTAGACAGTGGAAGTGAGGTGAGTGTGATATCTCAGTCCTTCTTTGATGCATTACCTGGTAAAGACAAGCTTACAGTAATGAGGGTATCGGAACTAAGAATAATTGGTGCTACTGGCAAGGTGTCAAAAACGGTAAAGCAAGAAGCTTTGCTGCCCTTTAACATTAATGGTAATTTAATTGATCATCCATGATTAATTGTAAACAATTTCAGTATTGAGGTTTTAATTGGCATAGATTTCTTGTCGAAATATGAGTGTTGTTGACTTTGAAAGAAGCCAGTTAAAATTGGTCTTGCCGATACTCGGTGTAATTACGGTACCTTTTATTGATAAACATGTAGTAACTAATGATGAAACTTGGGAGCTGCCTATACGAGTTCTGAAAAATAGGAGATATTGGGACGAAGGCGTTAATCTTAGTAAATACCAAGGACTTTTCAGGATCATAGGAAAACCACATGCTAATGCATATAGGCTAGAGTACCCTAAGAGTAAAAAGCTATTAGGTCTCAGGAACGTGATCGACCAAAAGAAGTTCATAGGTAGTGAATGAATTCTGTAGGGAGGAGGTTGTTCTGTAACCTCTACACAGTGTGGCAGCTGTGCAGTCCCAGCTGTGTGAGATCTTCTTTCCCATTTCAGATTTCACTCATTCTTCATCTTTTCTATCCACCTAAAATTTCGGCCTCTTCTTTCCAACACATTAAATTTTCCGTTATGGTTATCAAGCCAATAATCTGAAACTAATGAATTCCGTAGGGAGGAGATTGTTCTGTAACCTCTACACAGTGTGGCAGCTGTGGAGTCCCAGCTGTGTGAGATCTTCTTTCCATTTCAGGTCTCACTCATTCTTCATTTTTGCTATCTACAAAAGTTTCGACTTCTTCTTTGCAATACAAAAATTTTCCGTCATGGCTATCAAGCCATGAGTTCTGTAACCATTCTATCCACCGATTAGTGAAGAAAATACCTAATGTGACAAACCTAACAGTGACATAAACAATAGGGAAGTATGATGTAATTAAGATACAAAGGTATTTGAGTAACAAGTATGTATAGAACCCTGGTAATATTATAAGTACAAAGTTGTTGTTTTATTGGAAATGGTCCACCAACAGTAATTTAAAAAGATATACAAATTCGTGTACAAGCTGGATCTGAAGTGGCAGTGAAACCTATTGTATGTTGTAGAGCTAACTAATTAATAGTAAAAGAGATTGCTTAGTGTTACGAAAAATATGCAGATAAGTTGTAAAAATGAACTCACTTTGTGTAGCAAGGAATGGCAGTGTAATAGAATTGAACAGTGTTTGTGGTTGAGAACACGTGTGAAGGACACGTCCTTGAAATATTTATAAGGTTGGAGCTGGCCGTTATTTGGTGTAGTGTGTGACAGGAAACACCTACATGTATTGAGGTTATGAGTTGGAGGCGTGAATGCGACCATAGGTACCCTTATGTTAGATGAGACAGAGCAGCTCATGGTGTCCTATAGGTTTAAGGATTTTAGCATTACGCTCGTCCATAATTACTTAATGCACTTTAGTGGTAGGTCGAGAGAGACTACCTGTGGTTTCAGCGTCCGATCGAGTGGAAATGGATTGCCGCGTGAGCAAACTGATCAGCTGCAATACACTATAGATATGAAATAAATGTGCTATCCTATGCGTTAAATGTTAATATAGTGAGTGTTAAATAAGTACATACACTAGCAACATAATTGAGTAACATAATGGCAGACGTGAAACATTATTTATAGCTCAGCATAAATACACTTCGATTAAGTAAGTACATAATTGCAGATGTGGAACTGACACACCAGCAGAGGACCAATAAGTGGATTTAGTAGTCAACTAAACGTAGTGTGTTTTGAACACTCAGAACTGTACTATTACCACAAGTTACTCACATGTACAAAGAGGCTCTCAGAATATAGTGAACATTTTAGAGAGAATCGTTTTTGATTATGAATCCCAGACAATCTCCTAATTCCTCAGAGCTATAAGCTGTAGCTATAAGTGTATTTCTCAGATGAAGTGGGCACTAGGAATTCTAATTACAGGCTTCACGTTTTGCTAATCACTTTCTGGTTGCCAATATTGTAGTTAGAGAGCCAGTGTTGAGAACGGCAAAAGACTGCATAAATAATAGGAACATTTAACAACAATTATTCCACCCACCGCCCCACATATGTTGCTAATCTGCCGGGAAAAACAAACAAAACATTTATTTAATAAACAATTATTCCACCCGCCGCCCCACGTACACAAAGTGTTCACTGGAAACAAACTATGAAAAATGAAATGAAGTCACTACAAGAGAATCAGATGTAGGTATCGACTATTCTATCAAATGGCTACAGTATGTGAGCGGTTTTTTCGTGTAAAAGATTAATCCCGATGGGAGTATAGAGAAACATATAGTAAGACTTGTCGTCGAAGGGTTTAGTCAATGCTGTGGTGTAGACTACAGTGAAATCTTCTGTCCAGTAGCTAAGCTGAGCACATTCGTTCAATGTTAAGTGTTGCTGCACTTGAGAAGATGCATCTAATACAATCTGATGTGTCTATAGCATTCTTGTACACAGAACTAGAAAAAGTAATATATATGCAACAGTCAGAAGGGTACAGTGATGGCACAGAGATAGTTTACAATTTAAGGCGAAAGGGTTTGTATGGACTTAAGCAGGCTCCAAAAAGGTGGAATAAACATTTCGAAGCATTTCTTTTGTCAGCAGGTTGCAAGGCAATTGATGCAGATACTTGCATATATATCGGAGCAGAAGGCAACAAGAAACTGTTAGTCACTCTTTGTGTAGACGATGAGTTAGTGATGGTGTGTGATCAGCAGGATGCATGAAGTTCGTAGATGAATCAAAGGCTGCATTCAAGATGACTGTGAAACTAGGGTCGTATTTCCTCAGACTTGAGACAAGACGGTTTGATGACGATGCAGGCAAGATAAGTTAGCAAGCCTATGCAAAGAAAATTCTGGAGCATTTCAGTTTTCAACACCGGCTATAGAGGAATCAGATACAATACAGACGGAAAGTAAAAATGCAGAGAAGTGCAACTTTTCCTGTCGACGAGCAGTTGGAGCACTGGTGTACCTGATGCGTGGTATGAGACCTGACCTCACTTAAAGTGTGATCTTTCTGTCTTGGACTCTTGACTCAAGCATCAACAGAAGATGTAGTAAGACTAAAGTGAGTACTCCAGTATGTAGCAGGTAAATGTGACCTAGGCATACTCTACCATTCAACTTTACACAGTGACATGCTCCACTGCTTTAGTGATGTGGCCTTTGGAGGATGCAACGTAACTGGACGGTCGAATCTGGTATAGTTCTTACACATGCGGGTGGAGCTATCTCGTGACTCAGCGTAAGACAGACAATGAGTGCCACATCTACAACAGAAGAACTGGTAGCTGCAACAGAGGCTGTTAAAGAGATAATATATCTGTTTAGACTTCTAGAGGAATGACAAAGTTGTCGAATCCTGAGTTCATCGCACAAAACGTATACAGACATAGCAGTTGTTCATCCGAGAAAAGGTATTGGAAGGTGAATTAGGCATTTAGCATATTTCAGCTGAGGATCAGTTAGGAGATATATCGGTGAAGCCCCTGGCAAAACCGAGACTGTTGGTTTTATGTCATAAACAGTGTCTTCCATGTTGATGTGTTTCTCATTTACTTCTATTTCCTTAGTTAAATAGGGGAGAGTGTTACCGTTATGTATGTCTGCATTTAATTACGTACCAAACAAGGTCGGAAGCACTTCCGTTGTAGAGTCTATGGAGAGACAAGAAATGTAAGTGTGTTGTTTATCGAAGTGTATCTTTGTACAATGTGAAATAAACGAAATATTCATTGCAGCCATTCAATCGTTTAACCTAAAACAAATAAATGTAACATGATTGTGTTCCCCCACGTGTTCTGCAAATGTGAAATGGTTTGTGCCACGCTTCCTGACTCTCATTTGTTCTTTGTGTCTGACATCAGACGCTGTGCCTGCTTGTCTTAGGTATCTCCCATCACATCTGTAATTGATATATACCGGCATTTTGGTATATGTCTATATGTCTATGTTTTTTGTCGGTTTTGGGCTGTATTTTTGGTTAGAATTGTCTGCTATATATATATATATATATATATATATGTGCCATGTCTTTTGAAAATGTTGGTGCTCTTATGTGTGAGCGTGTTTTAGTATGTCGTTATGTACCATCTTGTGTCTTCTGTTATATTTTCCTCATTATTAAGTCAAGTTGCCTTTGCTTAGTTTTTGTTGGTCAGCGGCACTGTGTTGAGTCGGTGGAGCATGTATCAACTGCTACTTGGTTTTATGAGCGTGGATGGTTCGATGGCTGGAGAATAATTATGTCAGCTGCTGTGGGTTTATTGTAAATTTCAAACATATGATTACTGTTTTGTTTTTTGATTGTTATATTTAGAAAAACTAACTCGGCTGTGCTGTTCTCTTTCAGTTGTGAATTTTATATTTTTGTGTACATTGTTGATGTCAGTATATAGTTTTTCGATTTTTCTTTGTGGTTTCTCTATTAATCAGAGGATGTCATCCATATACCCAAGTTAGTAAAACATGTTGTATTCTTTTGCTACTATTTTTGTGAAAATGATCGGTGTAATGTAGTTTATTAAAATATTTCTAAGCCTCATGAGTATATGTATGCCATTGGTGACCCATGTTCTAGTAAATAAAATTCATTATTTAATTGGAAGTAGTTTCCCTCTATTACGAGTTTTATTAATGTGTTTGTCTTTAATCTGTTCATCAGTAACTGAATGTGTGTATTCAGATTTTTGTCTAAGATGTCTACTGTTTCTGGTACCTCTATGTTGGAACACACGCTTTATACAACAAATGAGAGAAGTGTTTTTGTGTCTGCAATTTTTATATCTTTTATTTGATTATTAGCTGTGTAGCGTTTTCTATGGTTCTGTCTTCTTGTACTTTGAAGTTTTCAGACAGTCATTTTAACATGTATCCTGCAAGCTTCACAATCGGCTTCACTGGGATACGTAATTTCTGGATTTTTGGTTGGCTTTGGAGAACTGGTGGAGTGAGATTATTCTGTGTCAGCTTCTTTTTTTCTGTGTTATCGAGTATGATTTCAGTAATTTCCAGAGCATTTCTACTTTTGTGTGAAATCTGTTGGTTGGGTTGATTTTAGTTTTGGAATCCTATTTTATGAGACGAACTCTTGTGTTTTGTAGTGTGGTTTTCTTTGTCTGTAAGTACTGCTGTATTCCCTGTGTCCCCTTTTGAAATGACGACATTTTCATTTTGAAGCTTTTTTTACGTTTTCTGAGTGTTGCTGAATTTGTGTTCGTGTTGTAGCGTTTTCGTGTTAGTTATTATATTGGAAATTATTTTTTTAGTAGTTCTCTAGTTAATCCAATGTTGACTCTCCTGTTTTCTCTCCTACCTATGTTTGTCAATACACTTTCTGCTTCTATAATTAGAGTTTCTGTGTAATCATAATCTATTCCTGAATTTACATCGTATTTTAATCCTTTCTGGAACAGTTGCGTTTCTTTACTGTTTATAGGTGTTAAATTCACTAATCTTGGGTAGAATTTATGCGTGATTTTGTTGGCTGTGGTTTGAGTTATTGTATTCTGAATGGGATTTCTCGTGTTTTGTAGTGTAAAGAGATTTTATTTGGAATCTGAACTATATTTTCTGGGCAGCATTGTTTGCTTTTTGAGTGCTGGGTGAACTGTTTTTAATCTTTAATGTCATATATTTAGGTACAAGATATTAAACTTTCATATGTTGTTGAATTTTATGTGTTGTATGGTTGTATGAACGTTCTGCTGAAGTCTTCTGGTACAGGCCACACGGAGATGCCTACAGTAGCGTAAATAAAAAGTCTGTTTATGTGGCCATCATCCATAGCATGCAGCAACTAATATTTGTGAGAGATAAAATTTGCGGAGCAGTGACATGGTTCTAACGTACACTCCTGGAAATTGAAATAAGAACACCGCGAATTCATTTTCCCAGGAAGGGGAAACTTTATTGACACATTCCTGGGGTCAGATACATCACATGATCACACTGACAGAACCACAGGCACATAGACACAGACAACAGAGCATGCACAATGTCGGCACTAGTACAGTGTATATCCACCTTTCGCAGGCTGCTATTCTCCCATGGAGACGATCGTAGAGATGCTGAATGTAGTCCTGTGGAACGGCTTGCCATGCCATTTCCACCTGGCGCCTCAGTTGGACTAGCGTTCGTGCTGGACTTGCAGACCGCGTGAGACGACGCTTCATCCAGTCCCAAACATGCTCAATGGGGGACAGATCCGGAGATCTTGCTGGCCAGGGTAGTTGACTTACACCTTCTAGAGCACGTTGGGTGGCACGGGATACATGCGGACGTGCATTGTCCTGTTGGAACAGCAAGTTCCCTTGCCGGTCTAGGAATGGTAGAACGATGGGTTCGATGACGGTTTGGATGTACCGTGCACTATTCAGTGTCCCCTCGACGATCACCAGTGGTGTACGGCCAGTGTAGGAGATCGCTCCCCACACCATGATGCCGGGTGTTGGCCCTGTGTGCCTCGGTCGTATGCAGTCCTGATTGTGGCGCTCACCTGCACGGCGCCAAACACGCATACGACCATCATTGGCACCAAGGCAGAAGCGACTCTCATCGCTGAAGACGACACGTCTCCATTCGTCCCTCCATTCACGCCTGTCGCGACACCACTGGAGGCGGGCTGCACGATGTTGGGGCGTGAGCGGAAGACGGCCTAACGGTGTGCGGGACCGTAGCCCAGCTTCATGGAGACGGTTGCGAATGGTCCTCGCCGATACCCCAGGAGCAACAGTGTCCCTAATTTGCTGGGAAGTGGCGGTGCGGTCCCCTACGGCACTGCGTAGGATCCTACGGTCTTGGCGTGCATCCGTGCGTCGCTGCGGTCCGGTCCCAGGTCGACGGGCACGTGCACCTTCCGCCGACCACTGGCGACAACATCGATGTACTGTGGAGACCTCACGCCCCACGTGTTGAGCAATTCGGCGGTACGTCCACCCGGCCTCCCGCATGCCCACTATACGCCCTCGCTCAAAGTCCGTCAACTGCACATACGGTTCACGTCCACGCTGTCGCGGCATGCTACCAGTGTTAAAGACTGCGATGGAGCTCCGTATGCCACGACAAACTGGCTGACACTGACGGCGGCGGTGCACAAATGCTGCGCAGCTAGCGCCATTCGACGGCCAACACCGCGGTTCCTGGTGTGTCCGCTGTGCCGTGCGTGTGATCATTGCTTGTACAGCCCTCTCGCAGTGTCCGGAGCAAGTATGGTGGGTCTGACACACCGGTGTCAATGTGTTCTTTTTTCCATATCCAGGAGTGTAGTTTGCTGGCGGAAGTTAAGCAGAGATGAAGCGGCTTGCACTGGACAGACTATCACGGAGGGTTTCATCAAATCAGTCTTCACGGTGAAGGTCACAAATTATTATTATTGCTCTTATGGGTATTTGTGAGGAAATTTGTACTTCAGTGTTGTGTCTAATGATGATTCTAGTGATGGCTCCCCAGAACTTCCTGTGATGTGAATATTATCGAATTAACGATTCGTTAATGTTAATCGTGTATATACAACAGATACCGGTACGTGGGTGATTGTCGCAATGTTTACCATTAGCAAAGGCAATCCAGAGAGTGTTCAGATGCAGAAGATCCGTTATTTGGATAATTCAGAGATTATATACTAAGACGTAAATTCAGATACTGTGTATAATGGTACATTCGATTTAGGTTGTTAGTCAGTAGGCAGGGTAACTTACTTAGCCTGATTATAAAACAATTTTTTAGTAGATTTATTGCGTATTTGAACTTGGGAATCGTACTGGTAAGTTCATTTTGTGATATAACGAGTTTTATTAGATAGTTACTACGATGGTAAAAAAAATTATATAGATGTGTATTAGAAGACGCTATACCTTTGCATATTGGTAAACACTTTATTTGTTGTATGCTGCTGAAATCCTAAGAGCGGACAACATTTCGTGCAAATTAAATAGAAAAATAGGAGCATCGTTTTGAAGATTGATCTCCAATGTACAAATGTCAGACTTTGGATGAAGCTGTTGTATTCCTTGGTATACCTGTGCACTGTGACACTAGACGTGTTAATTTCGCCGAGTCTTTGGCTACAAAATGTTCTTTCTGCATTACTTCCAAAGTTTTCCCTGTTTGTCCTATGCATTTATGCAGGATGATTTTAGATGGCAATGTTAACAAATGTTGATGGTGTTGGGACAGCAACCAGCCGCGAATTTACTTTCAGTTCCTTTATCCAAAGGGTACCGTTACCGGTTTCGAATCGTTATGATTCATCTTCAGACGGTTTACGTGCTTCAAATAACAGCCACGGTCTCCAACCATGTCTTCATATGACAAAATGGCAATATTGACGTCGGTGTTTTCGATGATAATGTTCGAATTAAATTTTCACTTTTAGCAATGATAACTTCGGGATAGTACTTTGAATAAAAAATTAAAATCGAGAGATCAGTGCTGTGGAATAGAAAATTTAAGGTCTGGGCAGAGGACGAGGGATTGGTCTGGTATAACGGAGCTTACTAGTATCTACAGAGAAGAAAATGCGAGAGGTACATTTATTGTGTGAAACACCATGATTAATATAATTTGTTTAAATGAATATCTTAAGCTACGAACGATAAGAGTAAGGGAAAATTGACAGTCGAATCTGGGACAAAAATAATAAACTGATGTGTGTACCTAAAACTGATTGAGAAAAATACCAAAGGGAAAAGGATGTCTTGAACTGTGAGACAAACTGCAAACATTGAGTACAGCCACAGCACCTGTGTATACCTTACGAAGAGAATGAACAACGTAAGTGAGATCCCACATTTCCGATAGTAGCCTGTTTGTAAGACAGAGGAAACTGGAGTTGGTTGATAGCAGTTCGACAGTAAAAAAAAAAAAAAAAAAAAAAAAAAAAATCCCATGAATAAAATTTGAGAGGCTATAGTAGAGAAAATAAAGTGGATGCAACCAGAGATATTCAATTGAAATTCAACGTAACTCTGTATATTGTGTGTCTTTATGATTCTCAGATAGATTAAAAGTTACCTAACGAAGTTTAAACAAGTGTATGTGTGTTGCTGCTAATGAAAAGTCATATTTAATCATGCAGTCAGCTATAAAAATGAACGTGCTAATTTCTCAGTTAGTAACCGTAAGCCCATTGTTGAGCCAGAACGTAAACGATAGGTTGGTTGGTTGATCTGGGAGAGGGGACCAAACAGCGAGGTCATCAGTCCCATCAGATTAGAAAAGGAGAGGGAAGGAAATCGGTCGCGCCCTTTCAAAGGAACCATCCGGGCATTTGCTTGAAGCGATTGATGGAAATCACGGAAAGCCTAAATCAGGATGGCCTGATGCGGGTTTGAACCGTCGTCCTCCGGAATGCGAGTCCAGTGTGCCAACCACTGCGCCACCTCGCTCGGTCAGGACGTGAATGACGTTAGTTCAATCTGTTACGTGCCTCTTGAAAGTAACAGTAGCCCACGAATTTCTTTGCGAGCTCTCCAAAGTAGATTTAGAACTCTGTTCTTTTACCTGTGGACACTAATATCAGTTATCGAAGTCATGACACGTATTGTGGTATGGTAAAGATGCACAGTTAGTTTGCTAAATGAGGATATACGTTTGAAAGGTCCTTCTTGGATGTCGTGATTTATACTTTCACTATGTACATCAGCAACATTTCACAGTAAGCGTCTGCCAGCTGTTAGTCTTGCTACAAAAGGATATATGTTTAAAAGGTACTTTTTGCATGTCATGACTTATGTAGCACAGTCACCATCTGGCAGCTGTTAATCTTGCTAAATGAGGACATATGTTTGAAAGGTTCTGTTCTTATGCCGCGATTTATACTGTCACTGCCTGTAATAGTAACACGCATCAGTAAGCGTCTGATAGCTGAAATCGTAAACCAGGGAATTTAGCTGTGGTTGCTCACGCACTGACTTCCAACTGGTTGAATCAATTCTAAACGTATTGAAATCACTTACCTGTCAATTTTTTTCTCTGCTGTCCCTGTAGAAGAAAGTGTGGACCGGCGCCATGGCTCTGAAATAAGTTGCTTGTTATAATGTGGTTGGGATGCAAGACATACGAAAGCAGTAAAAGCCGAGATTACAGAAATTTCGACGACAGTGTCGTCAATTACTGCATTTTCAACGTATCAGAACAGCTATTGTTTACATACAAATTTTCCCCTCGGGCCATTACATCGATAACTACAGTTTCTTTTTCATAAATGATTAGTAAACAATCATACAATTCGCGCCTGAGTTACGGGTCTTAAGTTGCTATCATGTCTTGCGTCTCTCGTTGAATGTTGTCCCGCACCCTTAGGGATAATAAATATGCCTTATGTCAAATCATGATAATGATATGTTCCCTACCGCTATCTAAATGTGATCACTACAGCGAGCATCATGCTGCAAGGATAATTTGGAAGGAAGGATATTCTCATTTAATATATGAAGTTGTGGCTAAGATATGTTGCAGTGTCATGGAATGATTTCAAGGAGTAATAGCTAACACTGAACAAACGGAAACTGTCACAAGAGTGTAAAACATGAATCAGCTTCTACAGAATCAAAAGGCTACATGATAATTTGACTAAGAACCGATAGCGCAAGCAGTCACGATCAGAGATACAAGAATGATATTTTTACCTGAGACTTAGGGGAGCTGTTCGTTTCCAGTTATCAATTCTCTCACATTTGATTATTAGGTAAGTAAATTAATTTAGAAAATTTATTATGAAACTAAATAGTACGCTCCTATTGTGGTATACTGAATGGAATGAGTTTCCCTTACCGGATGGGTGCTGCTTAAGCACATCTGCTGACTGTGTGCCCAGAATGATTTTCAGGTTACTGTATGTTGCTTCGCTCAAACCTGATATCGTCCGTCAACGCTCCTTGGACTGTTGGCCGTAGCTTTCCTTGCATTCACTTTAGTCTTACAAAGCATTGTTGAGCTATTTCGCTGGTGCCAAAAATTCTTCTTAAATCTTCTTAGAGCTCAACATTCCAGCTCTTACGAACCATTTTGCCCCAAACAGCCGCTATACCATCCTGTGCCAATGACAATATTCGCAAGTGGGAGGGTGTGGGATCACCACAACGTGCTCCCTGTCGTTGCTCAGCTTCGTAGACTTTGGAGCCGCTACTTACTCAGGAAGCTCCTCAGTTGGCATCATTAGCCTGCGTGCACACCTTTCCAGTCTTTTAATCAATGAAAATCCTTGGCAGTGTCATGAACAGAACCTGGGTTCTCTTCATGGCAGTCAGACATGATGGCCACACAGCTATACATGTGGACTGTCTAGATTAATTAAATTAAAATCTTCTATGATTTCCAAGTGCTATTTTTTCATACACATCTCTATGTTGTTTGGCAGTATCACAGTCCAAACACTATCCTCTTCTAGCAATTTCTGTCATAGCATACTATAGTCTCTATTTTATAATATCACTTTTATCAGACCTGACAATCTCGAGGAAATCTTCTCCATTCCTTCACCTTAAATGAAGTTTCACTTGCTCAGTAAAAGAACGGCGATAAGACTAGAAGCCTTTAATCATTATTACTTATTTATGTTGCCAGATTACATCACTTCAGCCATTTCTTTTACTCAGTTTTGTTGCAGTGTGGGCTACATAGCTTACGTTAGCACGTAAACAAGTATTTCCTTTCCTTCTTAACTATTATTTCCATGTTTCAAATATATGTAGTTCTGTTAGTGGATTCTGCCAATACTTAAATATTTGACCCCTGTCACAAAAATTATGATATAGCCTACTCTATCGAAATCAAAAATATTAATTATTTTTTCAACCATGTCGTCTTTAATCATATTAACAGTTCTTGTGGTAGTAATTCTGCATTTTGCATAAGCTACTGTTATATTTTTATATTTTTAATATTCTTCGTGTCTTTCCGTTGGACGCACCACTCGAAGTCTTTATGGGGCTGTTAAGACGTTTGTGAAAATCGCATGGACATCACATGTCTTCAAGTTTCATTA
This sequence comes from Schistocerca serialis cubense, assembly GCF_023864345.2. NCBI lineage: Eukaryota > Metazoa > Arthropoda > Insecta > Orthoptera > Acrididae > Schistocerca > Schistocerca serialis. The sequence goes on from NC_064640.1 coordinate 171,736,376, forward strand.
TATTCATCCTAAACGTTAGATCAACAGCTGCAGACATTCATTCCTACTCTTAAAGGAAGTGGTGCTCTTCTAAAACCATTTTTTGCAACTTAAATGCTATATCTGTAATAGACTTTACAATTTTGGTTTCTTATATTTATTATTAAGCTTACTCTTCTCTTACTCGTAATTTATCCATTTTGTCACTCTTTCTGTAAAGTTTACATTCTGATGCAAACGAAGTGTGTTCAGATAAAACTTCGTCTCCCTAATTTAGTTCTTGCTGTGACACACGTATCTCATTCTTTTCGTAATTATGTAAGACAATCCATCGATAACAAACACTGGAGTTAATAGGCTTTCCATTTTTGTTAAGGCCTCTTATTTATAAACACTTCTCTCATTCTCATGTTTCTGTTAACTGCGAACGCATTTGCTGCTCTTTATACACTAGATTTTTACTCACAGCACCAAAAATAATTTTCCTTGATTTGTACCTTTTTTGTGAGTCTTAGGATCAGAGAGCGAAAACATATTTGTTATGTCGAGTATGGATAATCGATCGTTTTCTATCTCCTCATATGTCTCTTCACAATGCATAAGACTTCGTAAACATTCTTCTGGAAATTTTTACGTTTTCCTCTATGTGTTTTCTCTATGAAGAGGCGGTAATACCCTACTTTATTTGGTATGAGATTAAATTCTTCTAATTAAAGTATGTTATGATACTAAGAGATGAAATCTTCTCTTAAAAATTTGATTCATTTCTTTAAGGAACTGTAGATTCTACTTGAACACAGGAATCTGTATTCACTCTGTGTGTCGTTACCCTATCTCTTACCAAATTTCGTTGATTAGTTCGCTGGCTCGAGGCTTAGAACTTCTGAGATTTTCCACTTCACTCATTTTCATTGCTCTGTCCCTTTTTTATTTTACTTTGCTAAACAAATATTTCCAACCTGGGATCCCAGTATCCTCTCCTCCTACATTTTAATTAATGTTCCGTTGAAAAACATATTCTCGCCATGTTTCAAAACAATACTTTTATACTGTCTGACAAAAAACGTGAAGCACCCTGAGGAATAGGAGTAACAGAGAGTTTCAGAAGTTGAGAGGGCATTTGATGTTATTTCAGTGACTTCAAAATCGAGAAGATTTTCAGAGAACTTGACATTCTGAGCCCACATATCGGTAAGACGTTGCACCCCCTCCTCCCCCCCCCCCCTCCTCTGCGGCCTGGATGAAGCACTGATTGGGTTGGGAAGGGTGCCACAAAGCTGTTGAACCTTCTTCTGAGAAAATGGATCTGCAACTGGTCCTTGATATCCTGGATACTATCAGTGAGACGCAGCTTACGTCCGAGGTGGTGCCATGCATGTTATATAGGGAAAAGATCTGAGGATCTTGCAGGCCACTGGAGTACCTCAACTGGGTGTCGGGCGTTATTCCTCCAAAACTGACTTGCGCGATGATTACTTGCAAATACGTTGTGGATGACAGTCGCTACAACTCTTTGTCATTAATACTCATCTGGGTCTCTTCAGATTTTTGAGATTGCCGTATTTCAGCGCTTTCTGGAGCAGCTGACTCCAAAAAATTCCATATTGCTCGAATGATTTAGATGACTTAGACGGCTCCTGAAGAACATATTAGCACTCTTCGTACTCTGTTTCAAGTTTAGCAGACACAAATGTATGTTTTTTTTCAGACATAACTTGAGTACTCTCACCTTGTTATTAATAGCCGCATTTCAATTACATTTGCTTGCTATCCGTGACCTTCCACTCTTCACAGTGTGCAGGAATTGCAGTCTATGTTAAGGAAGTTCACGTACTTCATCCGGTTTGTTCCTAACAACTCGGCCGGCCGGAGTGGCCGAGCGGTTAAAGGCGCTACAGTCTGGAACCGCACGACCGCTACGGTCGCAGGTTCGAATCCTGCCTCGGGCATGGCTGTGTGTGATGTCCTTAGGTTAGTTAGGTTTAAGTAGTTCTAAGTTCTAGGGGACTTATGACCACAGCAGTTGAGTCCCATAGTGCTCAGAGCCATTTGAACCATTTGAACCTAACAACTCGTACGTCGTGGCTCTCTTGAATTGCTTGCGGAGGAAGGATGTTCCTTTTGTTTTGGCGCAAGCGTGTCAGTCTGCTTTCCATAAGTTGAAACAGGCTTTGATTAGTGGTCGACACCTTTTTCCTTTTGATCCAGCTAAACCAGTGGTCTTGGCTGTGGATGCTTGCCCTTACGCCATTGTGGCAGTTTTATTGCATAAATTTGGTTCTACAGACAGGTCGATTTCCTTTGTTTCAAAGTTGTCGACAGAAGCTCAATACTGTTTTTCGCAAATCGAAAGGGATGCTCTCTCCATTCTGTATGGTGTAACTGAATTCCACTCGTATTTCTTTGGCTGAAAATTTTACTTGGTGACTGACCATAAACCCCTTCATCTCCTTTTAGCTCTTCTCAGTCAATCCGAGCTCACACAGTGCAGAAGCTGCGACGGTGGGCCTTTCTTTTATCAAATTTACAATATGAGACTGTGTATCGGCCCACTTCTAAGATTGCCTCTCTCCTCTTCCTGTTGGCCTGAATTCAGCATTCGACGAGTCCTATGCTTCTTGTTGCTACTCTCATCTACAAGACGCATATGCTTTGCATAATTTTCCGCTTAATCGCCGGAAAATTGCTCAGGCTACAGAAGCGGATCCTGATTTGCAGAATCTATTGCACTACATCTGCAATCGTTGGCCGCGTTCAGCCAGACAGATTCGTAGCTCTGTGGTTCGCCGAAATTTTGGTCGACAGCACGTCCTTGCCGTACACCTAGGTGTCACTTTGCTTCACACCAATAATAAAAAATCACCTGTTGTGCTTCCCCTGGTTCTCTAACTTAGCGTTCTTCGTTTGCTACATCACGGTCACTGGGGCATCGTTCGCACCAAGCAGTTGGCGCGATGTCATTGCACTTGACACGATCTGGATGTGAAAACTGAACAGTTGACTTCTCAGTGACAAGCCTGTACTGAACATCAGTCAGCCCTGCCTCAGAAATTTTTTGAATGGCCCAAAAATAAAGGTACATTAACAACGTTTGCTCGTGGATTTTGTGGTTCCTTACTGGAATACGCGTTGCCTCATCATTGTTAACGCTTTCAGTAAATTTCCTTTTGTGGCTCCTGTGCAGTCCACTCTGGATCGTTCTACAAGCCAGGCCTTGTCGTCGATCTTTTGCCTCGAGGGATTGCCTGAAGTGATTGTGAGTGATAACGGACCTTAGTTTGTTGCCGCTGCGTTTGATCAATTTTACACTGACTCTTGCATCAATCACATCACGAGTGCGACAGTCCACTTGCAATCCGATGGTGAAGATGAGCGGTTTGTAAGAAGATTTAAGCAGCAGATGGACAAAATTCGTGCCTCCCGCATATGGGCTCAAGCTCTGTTGCTCTTCTTGTCTGTCTACCGCTCCCAACCACGCGACGGTCCATAACTGACGGAGCTGTTACATGGGTGGCACCTCCGCACCCTGCTTCAGTTGCTGGACCAGCCACAGCGGGTGGCACCCACTCCTTCCAGGCAGGCAAAGTATTACACTAACGATTTGGTCTTTTTGAGACTACATCGCTGCCGTAGGCGCTGGGAGTGAGACACTATTGCACGAGCCGGCCCAAGCGGCCGAGCGGTTCTAGGCGGTTCAGTCTAGAACCGCGCGACCGCTACGGTCGCTGGTTCGAATCCTGCCTCGGGCATGGATGTGTGTGATGTCCTTAGGTTAGTTAGGTTTAAGTAGTTCTAAGTTCTAGAGGACTGATGACCTCAGCTGTTAAGTCCCATAGCACTCAGAGCCTTTTGAACCATTGCACCATGTCTTGTACGTTCTATGTTTTTCCTGGAGGGACGAAGAGGGTAGTTGAGACGCCACCAGAATCAAATCCGTCAATGTGAATTGCGTGGTTCTGCCACAGACGTTTTACTTTCAGATTCTGTGTCTGCCTGGACGCAGGGGCCCTGCGCCTTCCACGCCGGTCCTGGAGCCGATGGAAGTCGAGACCCTTTCATGGTCGCCGCCGTCTCAACAGTCACCACTGCCTGCGGATGGGCCCTTCTTCTCGGCGGCTGTTCCACATACTGACTCGAATCCCTCTGCAATCTTTAAATGACTCCGTCTTCGTTTGCCGCTCCGCCTACGGATGTGGGTCGCGCCCTCTGCCCTCTCGGCTGGCGTTTCTGGGCGGGCTCTGGTTGTATGCCGATGTGCGGGAGGGAGATCGGTACCAGCTTTCGTTTCGGCTCCCATCTCCTCATTGCCACCTGCATCCAGCACTGCCCCCTCCCACCACTTCTCCCGCCCCTCCCCCTCCCACTTCCACCGCCGTTCGCTCATCCACATTACACGGTGACGGTGAGAAGGTCAGGGATGTGGCAGACTGAATGATACTCGCCTTCTAAGCCACGCTTTCCGCGGCTTCGAGTTCCTGCGCCCTCTGCCCCCACGATATAGGTTGGTCGGCGGCAGCTACACGCCCAGTATTAGTCGCAGTCTTTGATAATCTTGTCTTAAATCAGCCTTCGGCAGTTCGCTCGTTAGTTAGTAGCGGGAGCTCACACTTCACGACGCTCTTTACTTTGCTTCTTGTAATAGCTGGACTTTATTGCCGTTTGTTCTTTTGTAAAGTTTCTTCGCAACACTTGGAGAAAGCTGAAAGCTACAAGTTAAGTAAAACTTCTGTTTACAATATTTATGTGTTGGCCAATAATTTATGTTCCTGTCCAACTTCCCTACGACGGCAGCTGCTACACCACTCTATAGCCCACCTCTCCTCACAGTTATGTACGAAGTAGTACTCAACAGGTGTTATACGATTCGACCAGCTGGCCAAATGGAGACCCACAACGTGGCCCCTCTGAAACTCTGTCATATGCTGATAACACTGTCTCAGATTGGTACATGGCATCTCCTTATCCATCACAGTGATCGCTTATCCTCTGACGGTGTTCGCGTCTCTTATAGCCCCTACCAGGCTCGGAAACAACACTAAGAAAGAGTAACACTGATGCACTTTGGTGGGATTTCTGCCTATCACAGGGAAATACATGTCTAATCATCTATATACCCATCGAAGGTGTGTAAATGTAGGCAGTTATACTGATATCCAATCATGTCTTCTCGGTGCTTTACTTTTTTGTCAGGCATTATATTTGATGTTTGTTCGGAAGACTACCTTTTTCCTTCTATTTTATTTTGCTTGCGGTATCGTAAGTTTTGATTTGGTTACATCTCTCTTTTACTTGCTCATGCCCTTTCGTTTCCTGTACCATTCGCAAACATTAGGCATTCTATTATGTTATTAGTTTGTACTGTTTTTTCTTGGGTACTGAGTGCTGAATCATACGTAGCTTCTACTCCTCTTGACGTTTTATATGTGGTTTTCACTTGAGGTTCTGTCATATGCATTTTTTGTACCTTAAGCTCTTCTTGAATCAATTTCGTCGACAGGCTGTATGGTTCGATGCTTGAAGCTGAGAATTTTAACTTCATTCATTTTCATTACTCTATCGACTTGAGATCGTCTTATGCTGCACGTTTTCATGATTTTCGTGAAAATTGTCGTCGTTCTTCCTCTACTTGGTATCCCTTGTTCATCATTCTCTATTTCCTTCTGTGCGATTGCCCCCATCAGAGTCTTTTAAGACTATCGTAAGAGTGCCTATACTCTCCAGTATGCTTTAATAAGTAAGAACGAATGTTCATTATTTCGCTACATCGATATTCTAACATTTTATGCAAGGTCATAATTTAGTTTCGAATTTACGTTTGTCTCTTCCTGTGCGTAGATCAAAATCTAATTGTTTAACCTGTCTCACACACTGGCGTGGTAGTAGCAAGAATGTTTTGACTACAGAATTAATCAAAAACTATACTTTTATGAACTTAATGTTTCATGCTAAGCACTACTTGGCGATTGTAGTTTGTAAACTTCATGCTTGATGCAATAGTTTCAATTTTTGCGCAAACATTGGACAGATTTTTCGTGATTTCATTGGAATCAGCAACTGTATATATCCAGGTGATCTAGACTTTTCCGTAAGAGGCGTTCCATAGAATCAGGGAATGAACACTTAACCGTAAGCTACTTTAGTTTGTCCGTTCCCTGTTACCGATTTTTCCCTTTTTGAGTATCTTCATATTGCAATGTCACCTTTTCAGATTTGTTTTAATTCCCATTTCGTTGAAAAAGAAATTGTTCTGTACTGCTCAGTGTTACTAAATGGATGTTGAACATTTTGTGGAAGTACAGGTGTATGTTGTTATTACGAGACGAAAAATTTATTTTCATCCATTTGCTCCATCTCTCGCTTGTAACATACAAGATTCCTTTTGTTCGCAGTTACATTTAGACTAACATGCCACGATGAGAGCTGCAAAATATTACTTCATGCCGATTTTGTCTCTACACATTGCCGTCTTTTATCTCTCCTCGTTTTCAGCTACCACTTACATGTCGAACTGTTTTCTGGTGAAATACCACCAAACGGAAAAATTTATCTTTCTGTACAACTTAACAATCGGTCGGTCTCATACTCAGACAACGAGCGTTGTGAACGCTGACTGCGTTAGGCAAGGTGTCAGTGGAAGTGTCTCGTTGACGCCTTCCTCCGAGCTGTTATCAAGTTTTAAGTTTTCTTCTATATTGAACAGCCAAAGAAACTGCTATACCTGCCTAATATAGTGCAGTGCCCCCGCTAAAACGCAGAAGTGCCGCAACACGACGTGGCATGGACTCGACTAATATCTGAAGTAGTACTGGAGTAAATTGACACCATCAATGCTGCAGGGCTGCCCATAAGTTCCTAAGAGTACGAAGGGATGGAGACCTCTTCTAAATAACACGTTGCAAAGCATCCGAGATATGCTCAATAATGTTCATATCTTGGGAGTTTGGTGGCCAGCAGAAGTGTTTAAACTCGGAAGAGTGTTCGCGGAGCCACTCTGTAAGAATTCTGGACATGTGGGGAGTCGCAAATCCGTCGGAATGGACATTGGGCATGAATGGATGCAGGTGATCAGACAGGTTGCTTACGTACGTGTCAGAGTCGTATATAGACGTATCAGGGATCCCATAACACTACAACTGCACACGCCCCACACCATTACAGAGCCTCCACCAGCCTGAACAGTCCACTGCTGACATGGAGGGTCCATGGTTTCATGAGGTTGTCTCCATACCCGTACATGTCAATTCGCTCGATACGATTTGAAATGAGACTCGTCCGACCAGGCAACATATTTCTGGTCATCAAAAGTCCAATGTCGGTGTTGACGGGTACAGGTGAGGCGTAAAATTTTGTGTCGTCCAGTCATCAAGGGTGCACGGGGTGGACCTTTGGCTCCGAAATACCGTACGGATGATGTTTCGTTGAATGTTTTGCACGCTGACGCTTATTGATGGCCCAGCACTGAAATTTGCGGTGATTGGCGTAAGGGTAGCACTTCTGTCACTTTGAACGATTCTTTTCAGTCGTCGTTGGTCCAGTTCTTGCAGGATCTTATTCGAGTCGCAGCGATGTCGGAGATTTAATGTTTTACCGGATCCCTGATGTTAACGATACACTAGTGAAATGGTGATACGATAAAATCCCGACCCACTTCAGCGCTATCTCGGAGATGCTGTGTCCAACCGCTCGTGCGCCGACTATAACACCACGTTCAAACTCACTTAACTCTTGATAACCTGCCATTGTAGCAGCAGTAACCGATCTAACAACTGCACCAGATGCTTGTTGTCTTACAGAGGCGAGCGCAGCGCAGTATTCTGACTGTTTACATATCTCTGCATGCGTATACCAGTTTCTTTGGCGCTTCAGTGTATGTCGAGTAGGGCACTGCGATTGTGGTGTCTGTGTAGGCTCTTTCGTTTATGTTGTTATGCATGAGTATGGAATGGAACGAATAGAGAGAGAGTCAAAGCTGTTTCCAGCATACACCTTAGCCTTCTTGAGAAATGTGTCAAATAGCTCTGAGCGCTATGGGACTTAACTTCTGAGGCCATCAGTCCCCTAGAACTTAGAACTGTTTAAGCCTTACTACCTAAGGACATCACACACATCCATGCCCAAGGCAGTATTCGAACCTGCGACCGTAGCGGTCGCGCGGTTCCAGACTGTAGCGCCTAGAACCGCTTTTGCGACGATACTGGATGCACATAGTGAAATCTACTGCCGGCCGTTGTGGCCGAGCGGTTGTAGGCGCTTGAGTCCGGAACCGCGCTGCTGTTATGATCGCAGGTTCGAATCCTGCCTCGGGAATGGATGTGTGTGATGTCCTTAGGTTAGTTAGATTTAAGTAATTCAAAGTCTAGGAGACTGAGGATCTCAGATATTAAGTCCCATAGTGCTTAGAGCCATTTGAACCATTTTTGAAATCTGCTGACGTAAGAGCCTTCGACAAGGAGCAGATTCTTCAGACTCGGATCCTGGGAACGAACAGCTGAGAAACGGCGAAATTGGTCGGCTGTTAGCGTGTTACTGTCGTGAGCATCTGTATACAATGGGTGAAGGACAGTAAAACCGCGAGTAGGCAACAAGGTGTTGGACCTCCACGGCTCAGTATAGGACACGCATGTCGGAGGCTTTCCCGCTCTGGCGACCTATGGCGGATCTGACGACATAGTACAGTACTGGTGCACGCGCAAGCGTTTCGGAGCACAAATTTCGGCACAAACTGAACATGGGACTTTGCAGCAGCGGACCCCTACGTGACCCAATGACATCGAAAGTTACAACAGTGGGCACGATATCATCAAGATTGTACCGTTGATCATTTGCACAGCCCTTCTTTGTAAACCGCTCTATATCTCATATTAGCCCAGTCTCCTGGTACGAGTCTCTCATACGTAAGCCGAATTCAAGTACGTGCCGGACAAGTACATTGTATGCAATTTCTTTCATAGATAACCTACAATTTTGCAGTATTGTACCCACGAACAACCGAGCCTATGTGGTCTTTCCATTTCATATCCCTACTTATTTGTATGACATATCTCATTGTAGTTGCCACTCCTTACTCCTGTGGACAAGAGATACCATGCGTCAAGTTTCGTGCACAACTTTACTTTTCTCTACGTTTAGAGCTAGTTGCCAATTTCTACATCTACGTACATAAACCGCAAGCCAACATATGGTGCGTGGTGGAGGGTGCCCTGTACCTCTACTAGTCACTTCCTTTTCTAACACTGAGTCGCCCAAGGATTGATAAGAACCAGAAGCTCATTGTAAGTATTATAAGCAGGTACTAATGTCAGTTTAAAGATAATCTTTTCATTTTACCACACAACAACTGGATACAGGTGGATAATAAGATTATTTGACATAAATGCAGTTTTTGTTTCAATTACTTTTAGAGATGTGGGAAACTGTGAAGTTAAGATACGTAGTTGTTGTAAGATCTGTGCAGATGATGCGTTGATCAGCAAATACAACAGCAGTTGAAAGCTGACAATATAGCACGTGGGAGCAGAGGACGAGGCATGACTCAGATGCCAAAGGCGTGTTCTTCGAGCCAGCTGTGTGAGCGGAGGTTTAAATGGGGCTGTTGGAGCTGGTTGCTGACCCCAGTGACCTAGTGCATGACAGCTCACAAACGATGACGCAGGAAGGGTTGTTGCTTACAAGACGTCCAGTCAACTGGATTACTTCATGCAGCTTGGCACCTGCCAATAAACGATCCAGCTGACCCAGTCCAGTTAGCGATGTGGCTTGCCGCTCAGCGGCTGACTGGCCCGACGGCAACCGTTAAGTCTCGTGTATGTGCATGAACGGAATATTTTTAAGTTGCATCCGGAAGCATCGCTCAGTCACATCATGTTTTGGTCAGCTAAGGATACTTATCAAACATTCTGAGCACTTTTTGTGTGAAACGCTACAACTGCGCCGAGGCCTCTGATCTGAAATTCTTCTCTGTGTGGGGGGCACTACCCCTTGTCGCTGGCGATAAGTCTCGGTACAAGGAATCCCTTTCTGATTCCCTAACGAAGGAATACCACGTTAGGTGATTCCTGTTCCAGTAGCGGTATCATAATTCGCTGTGAGAGCGCTAACTTACAACTACTTATTTTGAACAGTCGAGTTGCAACCTGACATTTGGATTGACATAACGTGGCTTACTACCACCTCGCAGTGACACTGGGAAACCTGTCCTTAAGGGAGAACTACTGTACACACTTCGTACATGAACCTGGACGCCACATGACAACGTCCACTCGTCTTGTGCCCTGAGTTAGGTCCACGGTGCTCCCTCGTCCCTGGAGAGCAGCGACTATCAACTGGTTGTCACAACGCCACCCAAATGGATTATCAATGCACGATGATGACACTTCGGCATGGGCACTGACCGGCTATTGACGCAGTCGCTTGCGACCACAGCGCACCACAACTTTCGCCGTGTGAACTGTTAATCTCCGCACCTCTTCGTGAGTCAGTACAGTGTGTCTTTGTCTTTTGGCGATATATGACGCCATGTGCCCAAACTTCGGCATTGGCATCGATTATTGTCGTGTTCTGGTGGATTTCTTTTATTTCAGATGAACTCAATGATTTTCTGTGTGATTGTATTTTATGACGTGTGACCTTGGCAAATTATGTTATTTTAGGATATTGCACGTTTCTTGGACGACCTTCTTCTCCAGGTTCTTCGCATTAGGTGACTTAATACGTTATTTGCATTATTGTTTGCGTATTTCGGATGTGAAAGTAAAATTGTGCTTAATTTGAAGATATTATTCGTGTTAAAGTTAGTGATTTGCACATTTACTGAATGACCTTCACTGCGCGGGATTAGCCGAGCGGTCTAAGGCGCTGCAGTCACGGACTGTGCGGCTGGTCCCGGCGGAGGTTCGAGTTCTCCCTCGGGCATGGATGTGTGTGTTTGTCCTTAGGATAATTTAGGTTAAGCAGTGTGTAGGCTTAGCGACTGATGACCTAAGCAGATAAGTCCCATAAGATTTCACACAAATTTGAACATTTTTGGATGACCTTCTTCGTTATGGACTTAGCCTTGGGTGATAATTGCCTTGTATATTAATTAATTATTTTAAATTATATTCCCACAGTCTATTAAATGTGAGCAGTCAAATGGAAAGTGTTTCCTTACCATTCCGGTTGACCACTTCCGTCTTAACTATTTGTATCTTGTTAAACAGTTTATGTGTCTGTCATGACACTGTCTTTTCTAATTTTCACACATATTTTAATGTTGATGATTACGTATCGTTTGTTTTGTGGGAATTCTCAAGCATCATTTCATGTCATAATGTAATTATTGTGATTTTGTGATGTGTCATGTAATGTGTTTGGGAAGAGCTTGTGTAATCCTTGTCCTTTGTGAAAAGAAAGAAATCATTGTTTACTTGTGTCGTGATGTTACTGAGAGGTAAGTGCTTGTCTAGACAGCTTGGCTAAATGAGCCAGTGGGTGTGTCTTCAACGGAATAGTTGTTGTCTCAAAGTAGCGAGACTGTCTGACAATATGGGACTGTTGTCGAACAGATCCTGAGCTGGTCAATGAATGAATGTATTTTGCGTTGGTGTTTTTTATCACCAATTAAAGTAAATTTTGCACATATTGTTGGATCTATGAGAATAATGACTAGACCCACATGCCTAGGGCATCAAATTAATAAAGAAAGATAAGACGAACATGGACAGTACTGCTTTTACGTTCCCTCCTTACCCCTCTAGTAACTAACAGAACGAGCGTGGGTGTTAAAAATTTATTTAGTGTACTATGACCATTCTGAGTACCACAACCTCAGCCTAAATTTCTAGTCGCGTCAGAAGGTGATGCAATAAGTTCGACTGTAGCCGCCATGAACTAATTTCGTAATGTGATATGCAGATTTCCTGTTGGTAAACTAATGCATGTGTAACGTGGATTTGGTTTGTACGTGGGGCAGGACTGATGATTGCCGAGGACACTGTTTCCTATTTTGTAATATTTCTTTCTGTCATGAGTTCGTGTGTACTGCCGATGGTAGTAGCTAAGGCGTGGCCGGGGTGGTTCCGTTAGACAGCAGGAGGGGCAGTTGCGACTGGGGGTCTGAAGCGGGCTCGGAATTAAGCTGTTGTGTGGCAGTGGCCGGCAGCTGTGTCATCCTTCCCTCTCAGGTGGGCGGTCAGCAAGCGCCGTTTGAGGGGATTAACGTTTCGGCGAACTGAGTGCACCTAGTTGGTGGGGTCCTCATACAGTCGGATGCACATCCGTGGGGCTATGAGACTTACCAGTGGCGTCTCAGGCTTGCGGGCGACCACACAGAAGCTGAGAGGTGCGACCGGACGTCGAGCAGTGAACAGCGAGCAGCTCCAGCCTGCCCAGCGTGATGAGATCGTTTGAGGGTATTAACGTTTCGGCGAACTGAGTGCACTTAGCTGGTGGGGTCCTCAAACAGTCGGATGTACATCCGTGGGGCTATGAGACTTACCAGTTGCGTCTAAGGCTTGCGGGCGACCACACGGAAGATGGGAGGTGCGACCGAACGTCGAGCAGTGAGCATCGAGCAGCTCTAGCCTTCTGAGCGTGATAAGATTGTTTGATAACGCGTGAAATGCTTAGCACCACCGTTAAACGCTGACGCAGATACTTAGCGCCGCTACTTAGAGACGGTCCACTTGGAGCTCTGGACATGGACACCAGGACGAGTTCTGTTTGGTTGGCGCTCGCAAACTTTAGAAAAAGTTCTGCGGTTCGTCAGAACAGCAACTTCCTGAAGCAGAGGTCTCCCACCACTTGCTTAGCATAATAAGAATGATTCCACTGGCAAAGACTTTAACAAAAGTTTTACATAACAAAAGGAAGTGTTAGAGACATAGAGAAACTGGCCAAGAATGAGACAATCCATCAGAGTGGCTCATGCGTATCGCGAGCGAGACTGAAGGGTATTAGAGATAAGATTTTGAATATTCAGTTTTCGAGAGATGCCCTACGACCTTTCGCAATCCACTACCTGCTTTAGTGACAGCTCAGCATAACAAATGTAGGTCCATGCAGCGATGAGGCGAATCAGTAGCCCTGACTTGGTAACAGGCGCATTTTTATGATTCGCATAACTAGGAACTTAAATCGGCCATACATTGTGAGTTGATACCCTGGCCACGGCTTTTCTGTTTAGTAGCACAGCTTGTCCCCTTCACTTATCGTAATCGACGCAATCATCATGACCAATGAGACCCCGCATTTTCCATTCAATTAAGTACGTCGTGAGTTTATTATCATAATTGCTTCCATTCCCTCCCGGGGGTATCCTTTCTGATCCAGTATCACAAGGGATTAACTTGCAAGGATTCAGATTCCGTCTTGCACTTATCTGCAGTTTGTGTACGGTCAAAATTTGTCATTAAATCAAATTTTTGTTGAATTCTATTTTGATTTCAGTAGATGAACATACGCTCCCCTACACCCACAATTATTAATTTAATACAAGACCAACATCTACGATTCATTTGTCGGGGCCAACCACCTGTTCCTTTTCCTTGCGCATACCTCATTATCATACATCTGAAACGTAGTGGGTCGATCCTCATATCGAGAGGGGATGTTTGATAGTAATCACTGTTTTAATATGTACACGTGTTCCTATAACCCCAGTGTCGTACTGCAAAAGACTGTTAAAAATAATCAACCGATATGGACATGAAAAGAGAAGGAAAAGCGGCGAAGTTAAATGGAAAAGTACAGCTATTGGGTTATGCAAACGAAATTGCAGCCACAGCGGAGTCACAGGAAGAGACGGCAGAAACCGTAGAGGACTTATCAAAGAGCCCCAGTAAGGCTGGACTGACGATTCATACAGACAAGACAAATGATAGAAGAATTCAGAGAAGCCAGTAATAATGCCCCCATTGCAGGTTGGAATATGGAATATAACCATAGTGGAAAATATTAAATACCTTGGCACCTTGTTCAACAGGCAAAATAATTTAAAATAACAAATTAACAACGTATTGTCAATGGGTCTAAAACTTATTTCAGACTGAAACATATAAATTCATTAACAAATCCGTCAGCTAAGACCAAACTTAAAGTCTATAATGCAGTGTTAGTACCAGTGTCGTTACATGGCGCAGAAACGTTAAGAACCAAAAACAAAAAAGAAGAGAGGCTGCTCATCTTTTAACGGATAATCATGAGAAAGATCTTTGGACCAATCTGCGAAAAGAACGCGTAGAGCGTTAGAAAGACCCAGGAACTGTGCGGCCTAATGAAATATCCGAAAATCGCACAGAAAATGAAAGCGCCGAGAACAAGGCTGGCAAGGGACGTTACGAAAAGGTCAAAAACGAGCAGGACTAAAGCTGTGCTTATATGAAAACCTGGTGGAAATCGACGGACTGGAAGACCAAGGAAACGGTGGGAGGATGAACTGCAGAAATACTTTCAGCAGTTGGGTGTCCGTGGGAAATGGATCCAAAGTGCACAAGGCCGCCATCTACGGAGGAACATAGTGAGTTCAGAGCATGATCTTCAGCGTCCGTGATCGCCGATATGTTTGTATAATATGGGATAACGACAAAGTCCCGCAGAAGAAGGAATTCTAGTCTTATTTGCATCCGCGACATCAAGTTATCCGTGATTCTATAAAACGTTGATGGTGAATATCACAGGCTTAATGGTGATCACTTCGAACACCTTCTGTAAATGGACGTTCATGCCACCTTTGTGACCTTCGTTGACCTCCAAAGAACTTACTGTTACACACCATTGGATTCATCTCGATAGTCGCTATCAGAAAATAAGTACCAAGCTATAGCATTCCATTTAAAAAAAACAAAGTTGACATTCATATCTGTGAAGCTACCCCACCTAGCAACAAAAAATCAACGTCATATTATGGACCCCGTTGTCCGATGCAACTTTTGTCCCTCAAAAGTTTCAGCTACTATCATACTTTCGGAGTTATTCTTGGTGGCAAAAGTTAGTGAGTTACCCTGTATATTTTCCTTGTCTGTAACGTCATCAGGCGGCATTGAATCTCATGGTGAGCACTAGCCATGATGTTTTGTCTCGTCAAGGCAGCTACTGCAGACTACTCCCTAGATTTGCCATGGATAATACTAATCTAGTTTCATCTTCCTGAACTGACCATTTCCTTTGTACGGAGGGATTTTGACTCAGATTTCGGCACACTAATGAGAAGACATAAGGATTGCAGTCGAAAGAGAAGATTTTTGTCATGATCCTTATTTCATCTTAAAACGTGCGTTTCTAGTGTGATGAGATGCGAATGAACAGTATAACAATATTAATTTCGGTTTTATCAGCAAACTTGTTCGCATGTTCGTAGATATAAAAGAGGAATGTACACAACATAAAAAGATTAAGATACTACACCAGCAAGGGACTATACGCCAGTACACATGAATTTTTTGACTCGTAACTACGTTTTATTGCTAGAGTTCAATTGAGATTTATATTTTTGTGTTAAACTGACAAGTCTAACAATACTAAAAACGATCTTTGTACGAGTAAAAGAATCACAAAGATACCATAGTAGCTGACAAAAGAGGCCTAAAAATGAGAAAAATGAACAAGTGGTAAAGCGAGTTAACGAATTTAATAAAGTCAGTCGGGTGTGTAATACGTTCGTGGATATCAGAGTAAGACTACAACTGAATGGTGTAATCTACGTAAGGCCATGTTACTGCTCCTGTGGTCATGGCCCATACGTGCAATAGTTATTCAAAATTAGAAAATAGAGCTCCGTAACTTCTTTGCATGATCTCTTGTTAGAGACCTTTTACTTCTTGTGGTAGATCGAACTATTACTACAGACGGTAGTGAACCTGAACTACGTGCGAATACATCACATGACGAAAGAAGAACACTACATTATCTCAAGTCCTACGCTCAGCTGTCTTACGATGAATTTCGAACAGGCATCTGACATGAACCGAACTACAGGTCACCAGTTAGTTCCTAATTAAGATGCATTTTCACGACGTAGGTGACAGACCTTATAGTTTTTTAACTACTACCAATATGTATTTATTCATCAAATAGTTAGCATACTTAATATGTGGTATTAGAATTAGGATAGCGTCACCTTGGATGGACTTAAGAAGACATGAATGATACCAAGACATCTAACAGCTGGATCGTAAAGGGTAGATTACACTCACGCAGGTTAAGATGAACGACACGTTACAGCACAAAAAGTCCTTCTGAGAACCTCGAACGTTTTGAGAACAGAAATAAATTTCTAGTAAGAAGATGACATTCAGTGTCTTTACTGTCGTCGGTAGTGATTTTTATACCAGTTACATATTATTTCATTTTATTTTGAAATAAGTATTATGCTCACTTAAAATTGCTTTACGTCCGTAAACTATACAACGATGATTTCTGATACAGCAGTAATATGCATGTCGAATGGCATATGACACGGATTACAGATAGTCTTGATGAAATAGCAATTTAACAACAATTTGCAGCAAAATCGTACTTGTCTCCGTCATCGATTTTCGCAAGTGTCTCAAAACTGTAAACTGAACCGTAACTCGAGTCTTCACATCTACTACCTTCGACTGGCCAAAGGAGACGAATCTATTTGAACGTAATTTGTTTGATGCTGATTGCGATTCTCAAGTTTCTATTCACATACATGTGCATGTACTCATTATTAACACACGCTGCCATTCCTTTATCGGTCCACTTGCGAAATTTCCTATTCGAGCGCGCAACTTCAAAAATTCAGAATAGGGAAGAACCGTAGGACAGTAAAAACATAAAAATATTGACCGAGGCTCCAGATCGTCGGGTGCCTAGGGTAATGGGGTCCTGTTGCCTTGCAAACCTTGGCGAACCTAATTCTCAGGATCCTATTACCGTAAAAGAGCCTACACTAAACGTGCAGTCATATGACCATCTGAGTTTACGACAATGTCAAGCCGCTGCGTAACCGTTTCTGGTGTTAACTGGCAGCAGTTCCCAGCAGCCGTTGCCAAATCCATGCACTCTGCACCGCCCCCAGAGCAGAGTTGGCACCGCAAGCAGCTTATGCGGCAACACCACACACCCCACCCACGCCACGATACAACTGACACTACAGTTTCCACCAGACATCCTGGGTGTTAACACGTCACGGAGTAACAGAGGAGACTCACCCTTGAATGGCACTTCAGATGATGATGTTTGGTTTGTGGAGCGCTTAATTGAGTGGTCATCAGCGCCGTACAAAGTCCCAATTTTTACGCAGTCCAAGTGTTACACAATCCAATGCAGCCACTGTCACGAATGATGATGATGATGATGATGATGAAATGATCAACAACACAAACACCTAGTCCCCGGACAGAGAAAAATCTCCAACCCTGTCGGGAATCGAGCCTGGGACTCCGTGATCCAGAGGCAGTAACGCTAGCCACTAGACCACGAGCTGCACACGCACCTCAGATGACTTTCATCTAGTGTGTGACTTGAGGGAACAGTGAATGGAGAACGAGCGCTTCAGTATAGTTAGAGCTACAAAGCATTATTTTCTACTAAGAGTAATTTTCTAGCTTCAGTCGGTCTTGACGTTCCCATACCTATGTGAGGGATGACAACAAGGGAGATAATCCACCGATGGGAACTTGATGCAGACTGCCTGCAGAATAAATGCCCTCACCATAGAGACACTAGCTTACTCCCTTCCCTCCACCAAATACGGAGGTATCTACATGACAACTCTGAAATTCGTACTTAGGTTCTCGCAGGGGGTTCGTAACACCACTTTCAGATTATTTCTCGACCACGCAGTTTCGAATTGGACATGGGAAGGGTGAACACCTAAATCTTTCCATGCGAACTTTGATTTCTCTTATCTTATCACGATGGTCGTTTAACCCTAAGTAGGTGGGAGTCAAAAAAGTACTGTCACCGCTCTTCAGTTGGTTTATTGCATCTTGTAACTGTTCTCGCAATAAAACGCAGTCCATTGTTCGCCTTTCCCGCAACATTTTCTATCTATAGTTTCCGATTTAAGCCACTGGTAACTGTCATTCCTAGGTATTTAGTTGAATCGACAACCTTTCAGCTTGTATAATTTATCTTCTAAACGAAATTTAACGGAAATTTTACACATGGCCCAGTCACATTAATGTGACCACTGCCTACGTTCCACGTCAACGTGCGACAACCACTCACAAACGGCTCGCGTCTTGGAAGCGGGAGGGACGCGGAAAACAGTGCAGTCGTTGTCCTGATGCGCAAACTGAGCGGCGTATCTGACGTCCAAAAAGCTACGATCAGTGGTTTTCGAGACAAGGGTGGAAGCATTTCCTAAACGGCTAAGTTTATAAACTGTTCAAATGCCGCCGAGGTTAAAGTATGCTGTGCATGGCAACATGACGCTATCCAAAACATATGCCCCGGGTACAGCGCTGCACCATGGGCCATAGATCACACGGGTGAACGACTACTGCGCAAATACCTACGAGCGAATAAATGTAAAACTGTTGAGTAACTGACCGCCCACATGAACCAATGGGCTAGCAACAGTGTCTCCTCATCGATCGTTCACCGAACATTGCTGCGTATGTGCCTTCGCACTAGGCGCCTGGTTCAAGCACCAATGCTGACAGCTGTTCACCGCAACTGGACGTCCATACGTACACTGGATGGCGACAGGTAGTCTTTTCAGTTGAACTACGTTTTCTGCTTCATCGGACAGCCGTTGGCGTGTACGGCATGAAACGCCAGAAAGCAAATACCCTGCAACATCAGTCGGAAGACTCCAGGTCGCAGAAGGGAGC
Source organism: Schistocerca serialis cubense (assembly GCF_023864345.2). Classification (NCBI taxonomy): domain Eukaryota; kingdom Metazoa; phylum Arthropoda; class Insecta; order Orthoptera; family Acrididae; genus Schistocerca; species Schistocerca serialis. The sequence continues at coordinate 171,755,137 of NC_064640.1, forward strand.
GTTATGGTTTGGGCAATGTTTTCGCGTAGATCATATCGTCATTCTGGAAGCCAAAATGGATCAACACAATTATGTATCTATCCTTGGGGGCCATATCCACTCCTGCGTGCAGTTTGTTTTTTCCTCGGCACGATAGAGTCTTCCAGCAGAACAATGCAACGTGTCACAGTTTGCAGTGTACATGCGTGGCTCGACGAGCACAAGGATGAGTTTAGCGTATTCCCCTGGCCACCAGACTCGTCGGATTTAGACCCAGTCGGGAATATGCGAGACCACCTCGATCGGGATGTTCGCGCCATGGATGCTTAACAGCGAAAGGTAGCTTAGCTGACCATGGCTTTGGTGTCGGCACGGCTCCACATCCCTGTCGGTACCTTCCACAATCGTACTGACTCTCTTCCTGCACGTCTCGTAGCGGTCAGCCATGCAAAAGTCTGTCACTCAGGCTTTTGCGAGATGGTGACATTAATATGACTAGACAGCGTAGTACTCATGTGGAAGACCTTAGACCTTTTATTGTCCAATGTCGATTGCGACTTTCGCAACATGAAAGTATCTTCTGTAAATAAATTTGGAATTCGTAACGATGTAATGACGCGCGTACTACATGATGAACAACAGCACCAACTGCAACCAATCTAAGAGGAAATAGGACTGCTGATATCGTCTCCTACATCGCTAGTATACGTTACGATTAGCAGAGGGCCTGTAACACTTAGGGAACCCCAGATATCATTTCTGTTTCACTCGATAACTTACCCTTAATTACTAGGGACAATGACCTTTTTGACAGGAAATCATGAATCCAGTGGCACAGTTGAGATGATACTCCACAAGTAAGCAATTTTTATGAGAAGTTGTTTGTAAGAGGCGGTGCCAAAAGCCTGCTGGAAATCTGGAAGTATGGAATCGACTTGAGATCCACTGTCAGTAGCAATTATTACATTCTGTGATTAAAGAGCCAGTTGTATTTCACAAGAACGGCATTTTTTGTATCTGTGGTGGCTATGCATCAATAGATCGTTTTTTAGGTATTTCATAAAGTTCAAACACAGAACATGTTCGAAAAACTACTGCAAATCGATGCCAGTAATATGGGTTTATAACTGATCGGATTACTTCTGTTTTCCTTCTTGTGTGTTGTTGTGACCTGTGTAACTTTCCAGTCTTAGGCACGGATCTTTCGTCAAGCAAGAGGTTACGAGGTTGTATATCGTTGCTAAAAATGGAGCTCTTTCTCAAGCATACTCCGCAAGGAACCTAACTGGCACACATTCAGGACCGGAAGACCTGCCTTTATTTAGTGACTTAAGTTGCTTTGCTATACTGAGGATATCTACGTCTAAATTATTGATGTTGGCAGCTGTTCTTGATTCGAATTCTGGTACATCTACTGCATTTCCCTAGGTGAAGGAGTTCGGGGAAACTTTATTGAGTAACTTCGATTAGTTGCACTGTCATAGGTAACGTTACGATTGCTATCCCACAAAGGAGGTATTCATTTGGTCTTCCCAAATTCTCTCAATTTTCTGCCAGATTTCGAGACCAGGTTTCATTGTGGAAATCGCTTGAAGCATATACCATTGAAGTCCGCGCAAACTTTCGAGCTTCTATAAAATATTGACAATCTTCGATATTTTGGGTTCTTTTAAATTTGCAAAGCTGTTTTCGTTGCTTCTACAATACTGCCCTGAACTGTGTTGAGTACCGTGTGGCGATCTGTTTCATCCCTTATTATTTTCTTTGGTATGACTGTCTCAATTGCCATCAAGAAAATTTATTCGGATTGTAGCCACATCTGGTCTGCGGTTACGTATTTAGTTAAGAAGGAACGGAGAGCATCTCTTAGGAAGGTGTCAATACAATTTTGCCTACTTTTTTAGACGGATATTCACGGACTGATAAGAAAAGTGTAGCACCCAGAAGACATGGTCGGATGCCAATGTAATTTCGTACACGTACACAACATCGGTGGGTATCTAAATGATTGGGGTGGTAATTCTCTGTGACAGGTAGGACGACCACAAGAGTGCATTAATGTTGGTCGTCTTTATGTTATTACCAGGCCTGGTGGGGCATACAAGGGGCATGTACAACGTCAGTAGTTGAGTGATCACTGTGAAGAGCATGGACTGCTGATAAATGGCGTCAGAGTGTGTCCGGCGTTGAATCGTAGCTCTGCGCTAGCCCGTAAGATTATCGCCGTGAGACAGCGGTTGAAGGGACTTGCAGAGGATAGAGCAGCACGGAGAACTGCACCAAACTTCGGACGGAAGACCACAACAGTAACAACAAATGTATGTGGGTGGATCTGTAGTTAAGCTGGCTAGGTCACATCAAATGTTATATAGCAGGTAAAGAACGATTTTATTGGTCACAAAGTATGCATGACGCGTTTCGGAATTGTTTTCATCTTTAGAAAGCCAAGTGCAAAGTCGTGCCCTTGTCCTAGGCATTGTCGTTTTTCACTAGGATTTCTGAAGACGGAAGTAATTCCCAAACGAGTCATGCGTATTTTGTGATCAATAAAGTCATTCTTCACCTGCTGTATGACTTTTTATGTGACCTAGGCAGCATAACCGCAAATCTACACATATTTACTAGAATGGTCGCTAGTCTCCTACGTCATTTAACAACATACGTTTTTGACGTGGGTGATACAGGCGTTAGGTACGTTCTTTAGATAACAGACAGTACCATTGAATGTGCGAATCAAAACGTCACCGTTGGTGGTCACCGTCGGACGACGACATTGCTTGTGGACGAGTTACGCTCCATCTGTGTGCTGCCAAAAGATAACATCAGCGTATTTGTTTTTAAGAACCGAAATCATTCGTCACTCAGTCCATCACGCCTAACATTCGTTTAGTAGAGCGCTGCAACTTACTGCTCAGATCATTACCACATAATACATACCGAGCTAACTCCGTACTCTACGACAAAGCACGAGCTCTATTCGGCTCGCAGGCTACGGTATGCACGGGCACCCATTGTTTGCTGGAACGTCCATTGTTCACAACCGTAGTAACTCGGAACACCACCTTTTAAAACACCTGAAAATTTATCTGTAACAATCAAAAATTTGTTTGGATCGTCAACTGTTTTTAGAGGTTTTAACGCCTTTGCGCAACTAAATGTGTCCGTAGTTGATAGGACTGAGATTAGTCGTTGGCGAGAAATTTCAAGTTCATATTTTTCATTGCTCTTGTGCAACATGAGGCTTCATGATAGTTCCATGAAATGCTTACGAGAGGAAGTAATACGTTCCTTTAATTATTCTGAAATGGACGTTCTGGGAATTTGAACAGTTAGCCTGTATGTGACGTGCAAAGTTTTTCAGGTAGCGTTTCTAACTTTCTTTTTGAACGTTTTCTGTTGTGGAGCCAGTCCAGCACTGATCTCCAACACTAAATAATCTAGGAACTACTGTTTTATAAACGACTTCCCAAATGGATTTCTAAACTTCCTTAACAGTTTTCTAATGAACGGTACAATTGGATCCCGCACTCCACAACTAAATTGTTCCATCCTAAATCGCTCCGGATAGACTCCGATAAATTTCACGGTTGTAACTAATTCCGATGACTGATCGGCAGTGGTTTAGCCAAGTAATGCTTTCTCAAATTTACGTGTATGTTTAAATTTCTTCCATCTGACCGATGAAGTCATCCATTGATAAGGTATGTGACCATCCAGATTTAGCATGTAGTAATTCCATGGGTACGTCTTGATCGCTAAACTTTTAACGATCAGGACGTTTCCACGGAATTACTGCATGTCATAGCGTTAAATTGGCGATCATCTGCCAGTTTTTACAATAAGTGTTCATCATCTGCGATCTTCCTTAATTTCAAAAAAAAGATTATGGTAATGCAAGCTCCGTGTAACAACTACGCTGTGTGCAAATACTGTGAAGGTCCCACGACGGGGTATATCTGAAGAGCCACCGCACGCGGTATAGACTGAGCACCCTTCGTAGTTTCGGCAAACACGACACAGTGTGGGCGTATTGACACTGTAGTTGTTCAGTGGACGCCTTGGCATAGTAAAAGTACTTACGTTTCGATCGAGGAAGTTTAACGTAAGCGCTGGAGGAATAACTGAGGTAAGTCTACAAATATTCCTTCAAAACTTGTCTCATTTTCACGGTTAGTTCTTAGTGTATGCTAAATAGTCAAATATTTCCAAATGTTTAAGTAGGTGTATCATCAGTAAGTTCTACTGAACGTTTTTGATTCTACAGCGGCCATCTTGGCTCTCAAGGTCATGAATTTATAACATTCGTCGTCTCACCCCTACAGATCGGGATACAGACGATAATCAACTCTGGTGGATATGCCACACATGTTTTCGTTAGGGATGCTTCCCACACAAATCAAACAACGTAAGTGAAAACATTCCTGTTTTATTTGTATTTTCGTTCAAATGACTTAGCACGCACAAAATTTCACATCCCGACGGCCCGGATTACGACACAAAAGAATAAAAGAAAGTATCCCTAGACATGTGTAAGGAGTGCAGAGAATTATACCTCAGAATAGCAAACACCAATGATTTTTTATGTTGCGCGACTTGCAAGATTTAGTTACACGGACATTGCACAATTTACGATGAGTCTTGTGCAGATTGTGGCCAAGAAAATGCACAGTAAACCGAATGATCTCATTTTGTAAATCTTACTTTTGTCTTTTATTTAATATTTCACCATGATTTATTGTGTGTATTAACCAAAAGTAAATTGATTATATGTCTTAGCCTCAATGTCTTCAACTACCGGTAAGGAAACCAGTGAACTTCTTAGACATATAAATACGATATTAAAAAGACTAACGTTAACACTTCATTGTTTTTCTTCACGACACAATATATTTATAACCCGAAATGTATTTATAAATATGTATATACAGTTCCTGACTTAAAAACAATGTATTTTTGTAGTTTTTAGCATCCGGCTTACAACTAGTAGCACTGGGATACACACCGCAAATTAAAGATGTTTTCATGGTCAAATATTATGTCTAATTTTACATGGAAAAAGCCAAAAAGGGGTATATCATAGACAGCTGATGTGTCTAGCTGTACAAAAAAAAGTTTTACTAGAAGTGCGCCATGGCACATTAGATATGCGATTTTGGAAATGTGTGCCATCTCTCCCGGATTTAAACTACTTCCTTACCGGGCGAAAAAGTGTCCTTTCTCTTTAGTGATGTTTATCACTGAGACCGACGTGAACGTATTCTTCCATCCATTTAAGCAACTGGTCCCAAATTTCATAAACAGGTATTTTCTTTAAAATCAGTGCAGAACCGTGTCGATGGCTTTCCGGGAGCCTTGTGTGTCTCATGAAATAACAGAACCAGCTAAGTTTCTAACTAGTACAATTTCGAAAATCTATATTGATTCTCACGGATAAGTTACTGGGCCAAAAAAAAAAAAAGAAAGAAAAAGAAATGCCGGCCTCTGTGACCGAGCGGTTCTAGGCACTTCAGTCAGGAACCGAGCTACTTCTATGGTCGCAGGTTCGAATCGTACCTCGGGCATGGATGTGCGTGATGTCAGGTTAGCTAGGTTTAAGTAGTTCTAAGTGTAGGGGACTGATGACCTCAGATGTCAAGTCCCATAGTGCTTAGAGCCATTTGAACCATTCAAAAAATATGATCCTAAGCAAGCACATTGTCTGTTCTATGTTTCTACTACAAACAAATATACAGTGAGTACTTTCTTCCATTCAAATGGGACGCTTCGGTGCTGCTATTCTCGAAGAATTATTGTTGCTGATACGGGAATTATTTCTTTCGCAAACTGAGTATAAAATCTCACTGGTACATAAACAAGCATTGTAGCGCGCCCTATGTGGAGAGAATTTAGTTACTTTTGAATCCCACAGTCACACAAATATTAATAACGTTTGAGCCGTAGCGATTATCTAAAGGAGAAAATTCAGTGAGATCTTCTTCTGTGAAGCAACTTCGAAAGACAATATTTGCTTCTGTCACCTTTATCTTTAGCCTCAAATTTCTGTGCTTGTATGATCAACGAGCTGCTGAATGGGCAGTTTTAACCCCTTTCATAGGCTAAAATTCCTTGTTGGTTTTTGAGAATACGGATTTTTATCCTGATGGTATTCTTACCACGTGAGGAGCGAAAACTAGTATTCGTAATGAATCAGATATCTTATGCTGGTTTGTAGTGTTACTGCAGTTTCTTCTCGTCTTACTTGTACAACGGCTCACCTGAGCACATATGTATAACATAACGGCGAAAGTCGGCGACTCAGGTAATGAAGGTACCTCTTCTTATCTCTGTTAATATTCTGCAATTGTTGGGTGCAATTTCCTAATGTTGGGTGCCGAGCCAGCTGTTCAGATCACTCGTAACTGAAATGGGGGATGCTATAGGCTATGACCATGCGAGCGTCTGGATGACATTGAATCAGTATTGACTTTTATACTCTCTGAACTATGCCGTCCTTCAGGCAAGGTTTATTTGGTAACACCACACTCACGTTTACGCCAGCTATACCTGTTTTACGGACTCACTTCCTTCCTTTACAGCGTGAATGTGTTTTCAGTTTCTATACTGGTTCATGTCCTCGTCGTTGTATTGTGAACTAAGATGAAGTCTATATATTGCGGACCAGCCTGTGGATCCTGTCTTCTTCTATATTTACTTTCTTTTGCATTTCTGATTGACACAACACCCATATCGCTGCCTTATGATAACAGAAAGTTTGTAAATGTTCAATTTCTAAATTTTAACTGATTAAAGAAAGAAGGCAACAATTCCGTTTTTGCTTTTATTTAAGTATACATGCATATTTGGAAACACGGAACATCAAGATATTATCGAGGTACACACATCAGATCTCTTACTAGTATTGTAATATGCAGACACAAATGAGGCTAACGTCAACCATAGGTGTTTAAGTGAAACTTACAAAATACTTCAAACGTTTCTACTTTAACTGGAGACAATTCTGTCTACCATTCTTGTTTTAACCTAATATAGAAAGTTTCTAAATGTTTTCCATCATATGGGTAAGTTATTATTTATGGAGACTAACATTGACATCCACAGGGGTAAAAGCAGAAACACCTAATTTACAATTCTCTGAGTTTACATGTCACAACTAATTTGTTAATTTGCAATAAACATGGTACAACATTTAACTTGCATAATCAATATGAAAAGCAGGATTGAAAAAAATTATATTTTCATAAATTTTTGATGCCCCTTCCGTATGACGTGATCTTGAGTGGTAAAATTTATATCTTTCATCAAAAAATTTCTTATGTAGTGCCCTTTTCCGTACTTTTCCTCATTTCCCGGAATTTTTGTTCGAAAATATGTTATTTTTGTAAATAGGAAAACACTCGACATCACTGATATTTTTTCATGAAGAACTATTGTTATCCACGTAGAATAAATTTCTGCTATGTACAAAAATACATCAAACATGCAAATATAGAATATATATTTAATATCGCTTTAAATTACTTTGAAAACGATATGTTCTTTAATTTACCATGTGAACAATGAACACCGATTTTTATATGTTTTTCCTCTCTTCCTTTTTTTATGTGGTTTTTATGTAATTGCTGAGATTCACGGGAAAATGAATGCGTCCACCAACTATACCTTCTTCTTCGAAAGACGTCGATTACTTAGAAATCATTTTTACAACTCTAACGATAGTAGTGAACACAACACCATTTTCCCACGTTTTTCAATTGAAAAATTAGTGGTTTCATAAATTTCTGTTTTATAAATTTCTCTCTTCAAATATCTCATCAATATATGTCATTTAATGTGAAACTGACTGTTGTTGGTGACTGTAGATACCACCAAATTTACATTTTATCAGTATATGGAGAAAAGAGCTGCTTGAAAGCTGAGAAGGTTGAACGCCCCTTTGGGATCTTAGCTGGCCCCGTAGGAAGGCCTGGATAGAGATCAGGGTTTCCATCAACGAGAACGTAATGAGACAAAGCGACCACCTGATCGGCACTCGGATTTGCAATTCCACCACTGCACTCCTGGTACTGCAAATTTTCATCTGCCTCCGGATTCTCGTCAAGGAAATTATCTACCTGAGCACACATCTCGGCTTTGTTCTGTGGACGATCCTTGTTGCGCATTCCGTTTCCAAAAAATATTTTTTTGAACTTAAAAAAGGATTTGAGGGAAGAAGGGAGTGACCAACGAATTTTTACCTCAGTGTTACTTCCATCGCTATCATTGTTATCATCTGTTTCAATATCTGCTTGCGGCTCCGGCAATGTTTCCATAGCCAACATCACACTATCATCTGCTCTCATTCCTAAAGCTTTGTAGCAATATTCATTTGTTGGAGAGTTTGATACCGTCTCGTATTTGGTTTCTCCCCAAGTAATAGTTTTCTTTGCATTGGTTTGGACTTCCGGAATTGAAATTTTTGTATCTAGTTCTCTGCGCTCCCAGCTATATGGAATTTCAAGGGGTTGCATTTCAAAAGACTCTTCATCTTCCAAAATAGGTGGCAGTTCATTGAACGCCCGATCACTCACGGAAATTGTTGGAACATTACTTGGTGTGGGATACTCTTCTGTATTAATATAGTCTTCTTCGTTTGTTGCGAAAGAATTGTCATCATCATCATCAGTAGCTGACATCTCTCTCACTCGTTTGGCACGATACCTGAAATGGTGAGCAACACAAGGTTTGACACGTTAATTGATTCACACTAGGTTAGCATTAATTTCAGGTGTTACTAAAGCAGAAGAGTTTAGAAGCAGAGGATGCAGGCATGTGAAAGCCACTACTTTAAAAAGCGTAGCTGAATGGTTAGACTAGATTTACCATGTGATGATACAGGCCACTACAACAGCCAGCATCACAAGCACACCTACGCACAGTGCTGCAGTCACTAACGGAAAGCTAAAAGGGTCTTCTCTTCCGATGAAGGAATATCCAGTCTTTCGCTTGTCCCCAAGATAAAATCTTAAATCGATTGTATAATCTCTGTCACAGGTAAAATAAGCTTTGTCCCAGGTCCCATCTTGTTGACATACCACCATCGTCTTAATGGACTCTGAAAAATAAAAAGTAAGGAAGGAAGATTAATCACTGAAAAAGAGATCAATTACAAAATAAATTAGAAAAAGCGAGAAGTGAGACAGTTGTGGATATTGCGCAGCGCAGTTGTCTCTCGTATCTGTGGAAATGAGAGCCAAATCTTAAGAGTTAATAACAGGAGAAACCTTCACGAGCATAACAACGGAAAAGTTACGAGGCAGGCAGACGGCACCAGACCACAACTGAATTACATAAAAGTCGGATACTTCAAGTCGTGTTGAACGAATGCTTCCAGCTGGTGGCGCCATGGGACGCCAGCCGCACTTAAGAAATAACACTGTAAGCTGCAGCTACACGGAGGAGCCAAATAAACTGGTACACCTGTCTAAAATCGTGTAGGGCCCCGCGAGCACGCAGAAGTCCCGCAACACGAAGTAGCATGGACTCGAATAATGTCTGAAGTAGTGCTGGAGGGAACTGGCACCACGAATCCCGCAAGGCTGTCCATAAATCTGTGAGAGTACGAGGGGGTGGAGATCTCTTCTCGACAGCACGTTGTAGGGCATTGCAGATATGGTTACTAATGTTCGTGTCTGGGGAGTTTGGTGGTCAGCGGAACTGTTTAAAATTCAGTAGAGTGTACCTGAAGCTACTCTGTAGCAATTCTGGAGTTGTAGAGTGTCGCATTTTGCTGCTGGAATTGCCCAAGTCCTTCGGAATACACAATGGATATGAACGGATGTAAGTGATCAGACAGGATGCTTACGTACGTTTCACCTGTCAGTCGTGTCTAGATGCATCATGGGTCCCATATCACTCCAATTGCACACGCTCCACCCCATTACAGAGTCTCCACCAACTTGAACAGTCCATTGCTGACATGCAGAGTCCATCGATTCATGAGGTTGTCTCCATCCCTGTACACTTTTTAACATTTTGAAATGTTCCGGATAATAAGTTGCCGTCTCTTTATCTAAGAATAGATGATGAATGCAGCTAGCCGCTATCTCTGTGTAATGTCTTGTCTGTATAGACGTGTATCTGTTGCCTTTAAGATCCCTTCACCTTCACACATAAATCTATACAGTAAAGTAAGGCCCTTCCAGTTCTCGGCTGATCCGTGATAAGACAGGCGAAAAATTAGACTAATGGAGGATTATTAGTATTATCTCTATTTTCTTTCGCTCTCTCTCTTTCTCTCCTTTATTTGTGTATAGTTTTTAATATAAGATTTCATTACGTTGTATGGGGATAAAAGGAATCAGCCAAATAGAATCTTTGGTGGAGTCCTTTGTCTTGGTAATCAGCGGCTGGCTTGCTATGAGAGATCTTTACATTTATTATTACTGTTAAACACTGCAGTCAGTCGGGAGAATCAATCGTTTGGACAATTTGTTCCTTTTACGAAAGATTGCGAATTCCAGATGTGTACGAAGCCTTTTTGGACGATTTAACACAGACTCAGTGGTTGCAGGCTCTCTTCGACACAACTGAAACTTCCCCACTAATTACAGGGCCAACGTGATCAACAAATGATTCAGAAAAAACTCATTCGTTCATTCACTCCAGAACAAAAAGTCACAAACCTTATTTATGGAGGAAATCGTATATTAAATCCATCTCCATTACATGTCCAGATCTCCGGTGATTCCACGCCTTAATTATTTTCCTTTTACAATCTCTTTGTCTTCAAAAGAAACCGCTAGCGGCACAACTGTTAATTGGCTCGCTTTAGCGAGAAAAAAAGCAGAATATGTCTCTCTCAGAAACACGTCAATCCCTCAACAGATACTCCAGAAGCTGTCCTAGTTACCACTCTAACAACCATGGAGAATGCATATATGCATCTCTGTTATTTCAAAGAATAAACGCACTAGAAAATACTTTGGCGTCGACGAGCTGTCGCCACATATATTACGAGAAAATCAGATCAGATAACTTTTCCAAAGTGAATGAATGTGGATGGTTTGATGGAAAATGATTAATTGGTGCGTGGTAGAGGGTATTTGCTGTGGGGACATTACAACTTCCATCCGCTTGATTCAATTTGAAACGAGACTCGTCCGACCAGCCAACATGTTTCTGGTCATCAAAAGTCCAATGTCGGTGTTGACGGGTACAGGTGAGGCGTAAAATTTTGTGTCGTGGAGTCATCAAGGGTACATGGAGTGGGCCTTTGGCTCCGAAAGCCCGTATCGATGATGTTTCGTTGAATGGTTCGCATGCTGACGCTTATTGATGGTCCAGCACTAAAATTTGCAGTAATTTGCTTAAGGGTAGCACTTCTGTCACGTTGAACGATTCTCTTCAGCCGTCGTTGGTCCAGTTCTTGCGGGATCTTTTTGCAGCCGCAGCGATGTCGGAGATTTGATGTTTTACCCGATTCCTGATATTTGCGGTATTCGTCGTGAAATGGTGATACGGAAAAATTCCCACCCACTTCATCGCTACCTCGGAGACGCTGTGTCCCATCGCTCGTGAGCCGACTACAACACCACGCTGAAACTCAGTTAAATCTTGATAACCTGCCATTGCAGCAGCAGTAACCGATCTAACAACTGCGCCAGACGCTTGTTGCCGACCGCTGCGCCGTACTCTGCCTGTTTACATATCTCTGTATTTGAATACGCCGGCCGTTGTGGCCGAGCGGTTCTAGACGCTTCAGTATGGAACCGTGCGACCGCTACGGTCGCAGGTTCGAATCCTGTCTCGGGAATGGATGTGTGTGATGTCCTTAGGTTAGTTAGGTTTAAGTAGTTCCAAGTTCTAAGGGACTGATGATCTCAGATGTTAAATCCCATAGTGCTCAGAGTCATTTGAATCATTTGTATTTGAATACGCATGCCTATACCAGTTTCTTTGGCGCTTCCGTGTATCATTTCAGAGCGAGAGGAGTGTAATATGGGAGAGAGACTCTGGACGAGACGCGTATACGTCATGATGAGCCTATAGTAGATCTAGGGCATGAATTTACGACAGAAAGTAGCTCAGAGAAACTAAATGGTGGCAAAGCCGTACACGCGGACATTATTACAGTAAACAAACCCACAGTTAGTCAACGGCTTTGCCGCAATGGTAACACCGGTTCCCGTCAGATCACTGAAGTTAAGCGCTGTCGAGCTGGGCTAGCACTTGAATGGGTGACCACCGGTCCGCCGAGCGCTGTTGGCAAGCGGGATGCACTCAGCTCTTGTGATGCAAATTGAGGAGCTACTTGGTTGAGAAGTAGCGGCTTCGGTTGCGTAAACTTGCATACGGCCGCGAGGGTGGTGCGCTGACCACATACCCCTCCATATCCGCATCCAGTGACGTATCTGAGGCTGAGGATGACACGGCGGCCGGTCGGTATGGTTGGGCCTTCATGGCCTGTTCGGACGGAGTTCAGTTTTTTTTTTTTAATTTTATTTTATGCACAATTAGGGTAGTAGACTGTGCCACTGAAAATGGTGTGATAGTGTTGCGTAAAGTTAAGGAAGAAATTAAAACAGTTAATAGGAACATCTGCACAGTCGTGTTTCTTAAAGAGGAGTATTCCCACGTACCGTACAGTTAGAGCAGATGAAGCGGAAAGGCTTCGATGAAAGGGTGATACCAGCGAAGCAGTAAGTTCATTAGGAGCGGTGAAAATACCCCTCAGTGTGAGAAGGTTTGGGGACGTTGAAAATACTTTTCATGTTTATGGGTCAGTGTTAGACATCTCATATTGCGGGTTGACTGACAGGGATTTTCTTACACAGCATAAAGTAAAATTAGAGTATGCATAAAAGTGTTAAGTTTACCAGGGAAATACATACCCTTAACAGTGGAAAAGGAACCGAAAGGGTATGAATTCGAGACTGATCAGGAGACCGAAGAACAAATCGGACCATGTGAGAAAAAAATATTGTGGCTGAAAGTGGACGGCAAGGTGACGCGAGAAGTGGAAAAGGAAATGGTTATCCCCAAACGGGAAGTTTCAAAGGTGTGTACGTTCCGGAATCACTGGTGACAGTGCGAAATGGTAGGTGCATAGTGAGTGAATTATTTCTGTCAGAAGGGAAAGAGCAATTAAAGAACGTCAAGTTAGTGACGGAAGAATCATCGCAACTAGCAAGGATACGTGAATTTAATAGCAGCGAGGAAGTCATAGGAAAAGCAGGAAATAGCTGTAGCATTTTGCGGAAACAATTGAGAATGCATTATTTAAATGCCAAAGAATGTGGACTACGGAACAGACTGTAATACTGACATCAAAGCAAGTATATCACAAGGAAAAGACAGTCATATCAGATAACGAAATAAAGACAATATGGGATATAGTGGAGGAGGAGACCAGTAGAACCAGACATGAAGATGACCTCAGATGTTGAGTCCCAAAGTGCTCAGTGCCATTTGAACCATTTTTTAACAAACAGTTTATAACTGTTACTGAAAAGGTGGTGTTGTCAGGTTCTGTAAATGCTGTCATGGGATACTTCAGACCAGACATTTCAAGTAACTTCCATAATATGAATTTGACCTTCACTACCCCAGCAGAGGTAATGTACATCATAAAATCTTTAAAATCAAAAACATCTAGTGGGTATGATGGAATATCAACAAAATTAATAAAAGAATGTGAGTTACGTAACATATTAAGCTATCTGTGTAACCAGTCGTTTATCAGTGGAATATTTCCTGAATGGTTGAAATATGCTGAAGTTAAGCCACTGTTTAAGAAGGAAGATAAAGAAATAGCATCAAATTTCCGTCCGATTTCACTTTTGCCAGCATTCTCAAAAATTTTAGAAAAGGTAACGTATAATCGCCTTTATAGCCATCTTATCAGACATAACATACTGTCAAAGCCGCAGCTCGGATTTATAAAGGGTTCTGATATTGCCGGCCGAAGTGGCCGTGCGGTTAAAGGCGCTGCAGTCTGGAACCGCAAGACCGCTACGGTCGCAGGTTCGAATCCTGCCTCGGGCATTGATGTTTGTGATGTCCTTACGTTAGTTAGGTTTAACTAGTTCTAAGTTCTAGGGGACTAATGACCTCAGCAGTTGAGTCCCATAGTGCTCAGAGCCGTTTGAACCATTTTTTTGGTTCTGATATTGAGAAGACTATCTAGACTTACAGCGAAAACGCACTTAATTCATTAGACAAAAAATTGCAGGCAACTCGTATATTCTGTGATCTGTCAAAGGCATTTGACTGTGTAAATCACAATATCCTTTTAAGTAAATTAGAATATTACGCTGTAACAGGACATGCTGCAAAATGGTTCAAATCTTATATCTCTGGCAGGAAACAAAGGGATTTATTAGGAAAGAGACATGTATTAAGCTATGAGGCATCATCCAGCTGGGAACTAATTACATGTAGGGTCCCACAAGGCTCCATCGTAGGGCCCTTACTTTTTCTTGTGTATATCAGTGACCTTTCATCAGTAACCTTACCAAATGCCAAGTTTGTTTTTTGTTTGCCGATGATACAACCATTGTAATAAATAGCAAATCAAGTGTAGTCTTAGAAAGATCGGCTAATAAAATATTGGTGGACATTAATCACTGGTTCCTAGCCAATTCTTTGTCTCTAAACTTTGAAAAAACACACTACATGCAGTTCAGAACTTGTAAGGGGTCACCCACGAGTATATGCCTAGCAAATGATGACAAGCATATGGAATAAGTGGACAGCGTTATATTCTTGGGATTATGGCTTGATAATAAATTCATTTGGGAGGAGCACACCACAGAACTGCTGAAGTGTCTAAACAAATACCTATTTGCAAAGCGAGTTCTGTCAGACATAGGGGATATAGAAACGAAAAAGCTGGCATACTATGCTTACTTTCCCTCCATAATGTCATATGGGATTATTTTTTGGGGTAATTCATCAAGCCAAGCTAATGTTTTCTGGGCACAAAAACGGGCAATAAGAGTTATATGTGGTGTGAGCTCAATAAAATCACCTCAGTTCATGGAATCAATACTAGAATTAAGAATAATCTTCACAAGGATTTAAAGTCAATTACTCTTGTTCAAAAAGGTATTCATTATTCAGGAACACACATTCTCAGTAACTTGCCAGCAGCCATAAAAAGCTTAACAACCAATGAAATTCACTTTAAAATAAGCCTAAAGGATTTATTGGTGGCCAACTCCTTCTTCTCTATTGATGAATTTCTCAGTAGCAGTAGTATATATATATATATATATATATAGTATATATATATATATATATATATATATATATATATATATATATATATACTACTGGTTCCTGCTACGACACTATATATATATATATATATATATATATATATATATATATATATATATATATAGTGTCGTGATGGTGGGGCTTGCGTGATCAAATGATCCTGAGAGCTATGCCGGCGGTAGCTTAGCTACCGGCTGGGCCTCCCAAGCCGCACAGGTCGAAGGTGAGGTTACAGACTAAATGGGATACCCTGGTCCTCCAGGTTGGGGGCTGGGCGTGGGGCTAACAGCCCCACCTCGTAAAACCAGTCGTGTTACGAAAACTAGAGAGAAGCCAGAACAGACACCCAGTACAGCGAACTAAGCATAGAAAAGGACTACGATTTGGAACATGGAATGTACAGTCTCTGTACAAATCCGGGACAGCAATAACTATAGTTAGAGAATTGAAAAAGCAGAAAACGTCGGTGGTGGCCCTGCAGGAAGTTCGGTGGGAAGGTACAGGGCCAATAGACGTAGAAAATTACACAATATTCTATGGGGAAGCAGTAAAGCACAGTTTTGGAACTGGTTTCTATGTTAACAAAGACATTGTACCAATAGTAAAGAATTTACGGCAGTGAACCCAAGAATCTCAGTTCTAACATTATCAGTGAAAAACCACCAATTTACCTTTGTAAACTGTTATGCACCAACAGAAGAAAGCGAAGATCAAGTAAAGGATATATTCTATGCAGAGCTGGACGTTGTTATGGATTCCATCCCTAAAAACAGCTGCAGAATTCTCATCGGCGATTTTAATGCCAAGATTGGAAAGGAGACCAGCTTTAGAATGAAATTTTCACTCTACAGCGGAGTGTGCGCTGATATGAAACTTCCTGGCAGATTAAAACTGTGTGCCGGACCGAGACTCGAACTCGGGAACTTTGCCTTTCGCGGGCAGGCTTCTGTGAAGTTTGGAAGGTAGGAGACGAGTTACTGGCGGAATTAAAGCTGTGAGGACGGGGCGTTAGTCATGCTTGGGTAGCTCAGTTGGTAGAGTACTTGCCCGCGAAAGGCAAAGGTCCCGAGTTCAGGTCTCGGTCCGGCACACAGTTTTAATCTGTCAGGAAGTTTCGAGACCAGCGTTACTCCCACAATAGGGCTTCATAGTCTGCATGAAAATAGCAACGACAACGGAATAAGGCTAATTAGCTTTGCTTCGTCCAAGGGCATGTTTATCAGTAGCACTAACCATCCACATAGACAGGTGCACAAAGGAACACGGGTATCTCCAGATGGGAAAACAGTCAACCAAATAGACCACATAGGAGTCAATGCAGAAACCAGGAAGTTGGTTATGAATGTAAGAAATTCCCGTGGGGCTGAGTGAGTGTGGTTCCGAAAATTTCTTGGTTAAAAGTCAACTCAAAGTTAGCCTGAAACCAACAAAGAAGTAAACTAAAGAAAGTGGCACGTTTAGAAATAGAAAAAGTAGCACAGGAAGAAACCAGAAATGAACTTCCAGTACTGCCGGAAACAGAGGACTCAGATGTAAATCAGCAGTGGGAAGGAATCAGAAATGTGGTTACAAAGGCTGCAGGAGCAGTCTTTGGAAAAAGAATGGCGAGGGAGAAGAAATGGCTCAATGAAGTCTGTGAAGAGGCGGTCGACAGGAGAAAAGAAGCCCGTGACAAGCGGTTACAGTCAGCAACTGATCAGACCAGTAAGGCAGAATTTGAGTCCGAAGAGAAACACAAGCGATATTGCGGAGAGAATAGAGGAAGTTCTTGGGTGGGGTTATTACAGAAGCGGAAGAAGACTTCCAGGGAAGGAGGATGAAGAACGTGTAGAAGTCTGAGGAAAACCTATAAACTCACGGAAAAATTCATAAAAAATGCCAAAGGATAGACGCTGACAAATGAATATCGAACTGCAAAGAGATAGGAGGGATATTTCAGTGACTTGTTAAGTTGTGAAGACCCAACGACACTCTTTAACATCCCCCTACCACAGACAGCAGACCCTGAATACCTACCGCCAACTGTAGAAGAGATCAGGAAGCAGATAAGACGACTTAAAAAGGACAGAAGCCCAGGAGAAGATGGCATCCATGCCGAAATAATTCAGGAAGGAGGTGAATAGCTTGTCGGAAGGATTCACAAATTAATAGAGACCATGTGGAACACTCAAAACATTCCAGAAGACTAGAGGACTGCACTAACCTGTCCCATCCACAAGAAGAATGACCGAATGGTATTTGAAAACTATCGTGGTATCACTCTGCTCAATATTTGGTGGAAGATCTTCTATATCGAATGCAACCGTTGACAGACACCATTATTGGAGAATATCAAGGAGAATTTCGTCACGGGAGATCTACTATCGACCAAATCTTTGTCCTACGTCAGATCGTAGATAAAAGGTGGTAGTTTGGCCAAGAACTACGCATGCTGTTTGTCGACTTCAGAAAAGCATATGACTTCATTCATCGGGAAAGTATACTAACGTGTCCTGAAGAGTTCGGTTTTGCCGATAAACGAGAAGCCTCACGAAGGCCTGCCTGATGGATACTACAGCAAAGGTAAAAATTGGAAATAAGGTGTCTTAAACATTCAAAATAAAAACTGGGCTACGGCAGGGCGATGGGCTATCACCCGTTCTTTTCAAACTCGCATTAGAGAAGGTAATGCGAGAGATGTCATCTAATGAATTCACAGGAGTCCAGACCGGGGCTGTGAGTATCAAGTACCTCGGATATGCCTATGATATAGTGCTAGTATCTGGGCTGCAAGAAGAATTAGGGGAAATGGCTGACATTCTGGAAACAACAGCGAGGAAAATTGGACTTCAAATCAATCGTGACAAGACGGAATACATGGTTATACATCTCAAGATCCACTTCCACCCTTACAGACAACTGAAGGTTCTTACCGTTAAGACAGGGAGTTCAAATACCTGGGCGCAGTATTCAGAGACGAACCATCCAGTAAAATGGAAATACAGAAAAGAGTACAGGCAGGTAATATCTATTACCACGGCCTTAATGCTTTCCTCAAAACCAGAAGTTTGTCAAGGCATTTCAAAATAAACATCTACAAAACACTCTGAACAAACTAATGATATTTGAAAGGAAAGTTCTTCGGAAGATTTTTGGACCATTTTACGATAATGAGAGTGAAAAATCGAGGATTCGTCACAATACAGAGTTGAATGATATTTACAAAGAGCCGAACATCGTGGCTATAATGAAGACACGACGACTCCAGTGGGCAGAGCATGTTGCTCAACTGCAGGGCAACCGATGGCTGAAAACTGTACTCAACACCAAGTCAACCGGCAGAAGTCTCATAGGAAGACCTAGAACTCAATGGAGTGACTGCGTATCCAAAGAACTTCAGAGAGTGGGACTACTGGAAGGATGGCAGAAAGGAGCCGAAAATAGGCTGAAGTGGAGGCAATCTCTCAAAGCAGCGCGCGGTCAATTGGGCTTGATAGCGTAAACTAAAGTATAAAGTACAATCTAACTTCTGCACCATTTCAGTGCAGTAATGTGTTCGTTGTAAATAAGTATTATAGTAGTTCTATTATATGTTTATTATCTTATAAAAAAAGCATTTACTTTAATTTTAAATTCAGTGCATTAATGCGATCTTAGTAAATGAGTGTTGTAAAACGATCCTTTCATATAGAGTTCCTTAAAAAAAAGACGATCATTCCACATGGGACCTGTGGAAGGTACATTAGCTTATTTGTTTTAGTTGTAAATATATGGCATGTATTGTTGTTCTTCTGACATGTTCTACATCCTGGGGGACTTCCTCACTACGAATCAATTGGAATGAAAGTAAATCTAATCTAATCTAATCTGAAAGAAGTGCATTAGTAGAAGGTTGCACATCGTATGTACGAGTATACTGAGGTAACAGAAGTCATGAGATAGCATATGCACATGCAAGGTGCAAACGGTATAAGCTGCAAAAAAAAAAAAATCGTGTTAATAAAACAGAAGTAATTAATTTAAAAGTTATAGTAACATATCTGTCCATTTTCTAATGTTCTCCTAGAAAAAGCAGTTCATCTGAGGACAATGTTGTTGGACAAGTAGACACGGGCAGTGTACCCGGATTAGGCGTGACGTGTGTAAACATTATGCACAGTAGACTGGGAGCATCCATTGAACAGGATAGGAACACTACGGGGTGCCTGTTACGACCCCTCCAGATCCATTTATGTAATCAATCAATTCGCGTTATTTACCACTGCGTGTACTGACATCGCGAGCATGAGTCGGAAACACGTAGGCAAGTACGGCCTGCGTGGCTGAGTCATTCCAATACGTCGATAGTCGACAGTCGTCTAGTTACCTGTGCAGACGTTATTGCAACTCTGTTAAACCTTAGGATGGAAGAGAGATTTACTATCGCGAAGCTATACGATATTCATTTAATTTACGGCGAGGAAAAATGTGTTGCCGGCCGTTGTGGCCGAGCGGTTCTAGGCGCTTCAGTCCGGAACTGCGCTGCTGCTTCGGTAGCAGGTTCGAATCCTGCCTCGGGCATGGATGTGTGTGATGTCCTTAGGTTAGTTAGGTTTAAGTAGTTTTAAGTCTAGGGGACTGATGACTTCAGATGTTAAGTCCCATAGTGCTTAGAGCCATCTGAACCATTTTGAAAAATGTGTTGTGAGGGCAGCTGTACATTTGTATCGAGAAAGCTTTCCACAACAAAAATTTCCTGCACGATCGACATTTTTTGCTGTTCACCAAAGGCTTATATCATCATAATTGTCTTCTTTTACTCGATTATTTTGCGATTCATTCGTGACGGTAGTTATCTTTACCTTTTTACATTTAATTCTGTATGCGAAACATATTGTTTGTTCTGATATGCTTTCATTTTATTATTAAATAAATCATAATAGAAAACTACTTACGAGTACGTATTTAATTTGAATAGATTGAGAGATACTGTCTCATTACTTTTACATTGGAAGCTGAGGAACAAATTCTGGGCCGCAACCACGGAGATCCTACTGAGAGAACTACAAGCATCGTCTGCCAAGTGGGTGTACCGTACACGGTCGTTCATCGCACTTTGAAAGAGGGGCGTCTGCGGCGTTATCACATTCAACGCGTACAAGCGTTGGAAGAGCAAGATTTCACTCTGCAACGAGTGCACAGCATGATTTTGTAAACGAAGTACTCGTCAGAGTATGCCCTTCCTGCCGCCACCCCGTACCCCCCAGGACGGAATCAGTGTACCCCAAATGTCTGCGTCTAGTGTAACTCGTGAAATAGTGCGGACATGTTTCAAATGTCTGCGACGCGTGTAACTGAGGCGGAACGTGGGGACCAGCCCGGTATTCACCTAGCGGGATGGGGAAAACCGCCTAAAAACCACATCCAGGTTGGCCGACACACCGGCCCTCGTCGTTAATCTGCCGGGCGGATTCGATCCGGTGCTGGCACGCCTACACGAGCCCAGGAAGCAGCGCGTTAGCGCTCACGGCTAGCCTGGCGGGTTAATTGATGATTACATTATTGGGCTTTAAGTTTTACCTGAACGGTTGACTGGTAGCAAATACTGACCATTTTTAGAGGAAACATTGCTACTAACTGTATTAGAAGATATTCAGTTAGCTTAATCATAACATTTTATTCCCGCACAAAGGTGGACCACCCCACATTAGCCAGAGCGTATGTAAGATTATTGAATAGACGATTTCCAGAACGAAGGATAGGATGTTTTGATCCTCGTCGATGGCCAATACACAGTACTAATTTATATCCGTTGGTCTGTTACTTTCGAGGCCATATGAAGGAACATTTTTATGCTCAGCAAGTAAATAATGCATACGAACTCACGCAGAGGATTTTCGATGCTGCCAATACCATAAAGGCAAATGTGCATGTGTGTAAACGAGTGCGCCGTAATGAAGCACGTGTCGAATCTAATGGTGGACATTTTGAACACTTATTGTAGTATTGGTGTCAGAGGAAACTTCTAACGAGGCGGCGCAGTGGTTAACACGTCGTATTATATTGTATTGAACTAGGGACCTAGAAATGACGGAGAGGCTTCGTCCCCGCTGTAGCCCTCAGTGGTTCACAACCCCACGACAGGCTAGAGCAGTCCACTCACCCCACCGCCGCCCCACACCGAACCCAGGGTTACTGCACGGTTCGGCCTGAGTGGATCCTCCGGGAACGTCTCACACCAGACGAGTGTTACCCAAAATGTTTGCGTAGTAGAGTAATTATGGTGTACGCGTACGTGGAGATAGTGTTTGCACAGCAATCGCTGAAATTGTGTAGCTGAGGATGAATAAGAGGAACCAGCCCGCATTCACCGAGGCAGATGGAAAACCGCTTTCAAAAACATCCACAGACTGGCCGGCACACCGGGCCTCGACACTAATCCGCCGGACGGATTCATGCTCGGGACCGGCACACCTTCCAGCTCGAAAAGCAGTGCGTTAGACCGCACGGCTAACCAGGCGGGCTTAGCACACCGTACTCGCATTCGGGAGGACGACCATGCTGGTTTGGGTTTTCCGTAATTTTCTTAAATCGATTCAGGCAAATGCCGGGATGGCTCCTTTGAAAGGGCACGTCAGACCTCGTTCTCCAGTCTTCCCTAATCTGATAGGACCTATGACCTCGTTATTTGGTTTCCTCCCCTAATCAACCAACCAACCAATCGCGTTCCGTCAGTTGACAAAATAAGGAATGCGTCTACTGTCAATCCTACAGATATCTGTCTTTCAAGAATACAAAAATAAGGAGTAAGAAACAATGTTATTTCATTAGCCTTTTTTGTCAAGCATATCGAGATGTACCGCCTCGATAAATTTGACAGCTTATACCGTTCACATGCTGTATACAGGCAGTATCATGTACACAAGGTATAAAAGGACAGTGCATTGGCGGAGATGTTATTAGTACTGAGGCGATTCATGTGAAAAAGTTTTCGTCGTGATGATGGCCGCACGACGGAAGTTAAGACTTTGAACGCAGAATGATAAATGGAGCTAGACGCAAGAGACATTGCATTTCGGCGGGAATTCAGTATTCTGAGATCCACAGTGTCAAGAGCGGGCCGAGAATACGAAATTTCAGGCATTTCCTCTCACCACGGACAGCGCAGTGACCCACGGTCTTCAGTTACCGACCGAGAGCAGCGGAGTTTGGGTACAGTTGTCAGTGCTAACAGAGAGGCAAAACGGCGCGAAATAACATTAGAAACCAATGTGGGACGTACGACGAACGTATCCGTTAGGACAGTGCGGCGAAATCTGGCGTTACTGGGCTATGGCACATACGACTGACCCCAGAGCCTTTGCCAACAATACGTCATCTCCTGCAACGCCTCTCCTGTGCTTGTGAGTATGTCGGTTAGACCGCTGGCGACTGCAAAACGGTGGCCTGGTCAGATGAGTCCGACTTCAGTTGGTAAGAGCTGATAGTAGGGTTCGAGTGTGACGCAGACTCAGGAAGCCATGGATCCAAATTGTCAACAGGGCACTGTTCCAACTCGCTGTGGCTCCTTAGTAGCGTGGGATGTGTTTACATGGAATGAATCGAAAATGGACTGGGAATGGTTATGTTCGGATACTTGGAGACCATTTTCAATCATTCATGGACTTCACGTTCCCAAACAGCTATGGAATTTTTATGGATGACGATTCGCCCTGTCACCGGGTCAGAATTGTTCGTGACTGGTTTGAAGAACTTTGCTGTCCATGGTGAGAAGTAATGCCTGGAATTTGTTATTCTCGGGACACTCTAACACTGTGGATCTCAGAATATTGAATTTCCTAACTATTTCCGATTTGGAATGACCTATGCATCTAGCTCTAACTACCAGTACACGTTCACACTCTGCCAATTCCCGTCGTGTGGCCATAATGACATCAGAATCCTTTCCACATGAATAACCTGAGTGCAAATGAGAGCTCCGCGAATGCATTTCCCTTTTCTACCTTGTGTGCGCGAGACTACTGCCATCTGTATGGGTGCATATCGGTACCAAATGACTTTTGTCACCTTACTGTATACCTATGTGATGAACAGTAGTACTGTATACGTTGTATTTTTATTTTCAGATGTCTTGGTTTTATGTTTATTTTGGAAATGTCTTATGAACAGCTGTGACGTTATCACCACGTCCATTGTGATTTGTGTTCTTCATGTACTGTTTAATTCTTTTGATCTTTCTTTACTAGTGCATATCTTGTATCGATATATCAAGGACAACGATATGTGAGAACAGTTGACTGGGCTTGAGACGCTTGCCCACAACTGAAAATGGAAGATCCCCGCAAAATACCACATTAGTGAGTGAAGTGTTTGTGTCACTATAAGAGAATGAAGGTGGGAATTTAAGGAGATGGGACCCGGATAAACTGAAAGAACCAGAGGTTGTGCAGAGTTTCATGGAGAGCATAAAGGAACAATTGACAGGAATGGGGGAAAGAAATACAGTAGAAGAAGAATGGGTAGCTTTGAGGGATGAAATACTGAAGGCGGCAGTGGATAAAATAGGTAAAAAGACGAGGGCTAGTAGAAATCCTTGGGTAACAGAAGAAATATTGAATTTAATTGCTCAAAGGAGAAAATATAATAATGCAGTAAATGAAGCAGACAAAAAGGAATACAAACGTCTCAAAAATGATATCGATGGGAAGTACTAAATGGCTAAGCAGGGATGCCTAGAGGACAAATGTAAGGATGTAGAGGCTTATCTCACTAGGGGTAAGATAGGTAGTGCCTACAGGAAAATTAAAGAGACCTTTGGAGAAAGGAGAACCACTTGCATGAATATCAACAGCTCAGATGGAAACCCAGTTCTAAGCAAAGAAGGGAAAGCATAAAGGTGGAAGGAGTATATAGAGGCTCTATACAAGGGCGATGTACTTGAGGACAATATTGTGGAAATGGATGTAGATGAAGATGAAATGGGAGATATGATATTGCGTGAAGAGTTTGACAGAGCACTGAAAGACCTGAGTCGAAACAATGCCCCCGGAGTAGACAACATTCCATTGGAACTACTGAAAGCCTTGGGAGAGCCAGTCCTGACAGAACTCTACCATGAGGTGAGCAAGATGTATGAGACAGACGAAATACCCTCAGACTTCAAGAAGAATATAATAATCCCAATCCCAAAGAAAGCAGGTGTTGACAGATGTGACAATTACCGAACTATCAGTTTATAAGTAAAAAAAAATGGTTCAAATGGCTCTGAGAACTATGGGACTTAACATCTATGGTCATCAGTCCCCTAGAACTTAGAACTACTTAAACCTAACTAACCTAAGGACATCACACACATCCATGCCCGAGGCAGGATTCGAACCTGCGACCGTAGCAGTCGCGCGGTTCCGGACTGAGCGCCTAGAACCGCTAGACCACCGCGGCCGGCTAATAAGTCACAGCTGCAAAATACTAACGCAAATTCTTTACAGACGAATGGAAAAACTGATAGAAGCCGACCTCGGGGAAGATCAGTTTGGATTCCGTAGAAATGTTGGAATGCGTGAGGCAATACTGACCCAACGACTTATCTTAGAAGAAAGATTAAGGAAAGGCAAACCTACGTTTCTAGCATTTGTAGATTTAGAGAAAGCTTTTGACAATGTTGATTGGAATACTCTCTTTCAAATTCTGAAGGTGGCAGGGGTAAAATACAGAGAGCGAAAGGCTATTTACAATTTGTACAGAAACCAGATTGCAGTTATAAGAGTCGAGGGGTATGAAAGGGAAGCAGTGGTTGGGAAGGGAGTG
The DNA here is from genome assembly GCF_023864345.2 of Schistocerca serialis cubense. Classification (NCBI taxonomy): domain Eukaryota; kingdom Metazoa; phylum Arthropoda; class Insecta; order Orthoptera; family Acrididae; genus Schistocerca; species Schistocerca serialis. The sequence goes on from NC_064640.1 coordinate 171,780,139, forward strand.
AGACAGGGGTGTAGCCTATCCCCGATGTTATTCAATCTGAATATTAAGCAAGCAATAAAGGAAACAAAAGAAAAGTTCGGAGTAGGTATTAAAATCCATGGAGAAGAAATAAAAACTTTGAGGTTCGCCGATGACACGTAATTCTGTCAGAGACAGCAAAGGACGTGGAAGAGCAGTTGAACGGAATGGACATTGTCTTGAAAGGAGGGTATAAGATGAACATCAACAAAAGCAAAACGAGGATAATGGAATGTAGTCAATTAAGTCGGGTGATGCTGAGGGAATCAGATTAGGAAATGAGTAGTAAAGGAGTTTTGATAGTTGGGGAGCAAAATAACTGATGATGGTCGAAGTAGAAAGGATATAAAATGTAGACTGTCAATGGCAAGGAAAGCGTTTCTGAAGAAGAAAAATTTGTTGACATCGAGTATAGATTTAAATGTCAGGAAGTCGTTTCTGAAAGTATTTGTATGGAGTGTAGCCATGAATGGAAGTGAAACGTGTACGATAAATAGCTTGGACAAGAAGAGAATAGAAGCTTCCGAAATGTGGTGCTACAGAATAATTCTGAATATTAGATGGGTAGATCATGTAACAAATGAAGAGATATTGAATAGAATTGGAGAGAAGAGAAATTTGTGGCACAACTTGACTAGAAGAAGAGACATATTCCGAGGCATCAAGGGATCACCAATTTAGTACTGGAGGGCAGCGCGGAGGGTAGAAATCGAAGAGGGAGACCAAGAGATGAATATACTAAGCAGATTCAGAAGGATGTAGGCTGCAGTAGGTACTAGGAGATGAAGAAGCTTGCACAGCATAGAGTAGCATGGAGAGCTGCATCAAACCAGTCTCAGGACTGAAGACCACAACAGCAACAACAAGAGAGTGAAGACTTTTGTTTTCCTTCTCGAATTGTGTATCCTATGGGCCAAGTGAACACAGGTGGACCACTTTGCGATGACTTTCAAACTTCTGTATTAAAAGCTTAAAAGTCTTGACAAGGAGCTGCGTGATAGCACCGCTGGTGGCCACTTTCGCCGACTCACAGCGGCAGCATCCCAGCGCGATGGAAAAATCGGACCCCATAGAGCGAGCGCCGAGGTCCATTCTGCATGGGGTAGGCAGCAGGTGCCCTAACCTAGGTTAAGAATGAACACCTTGCGAAGAGTCTGGCAGTTAATGAGAAGCATGCCGAAAACTAATGAACCCCCGCAGTCACTGGGACGGACCATAGACACAAAAGCATCAAGAACGCACACGTGGAGGGGTGAGAACCTTCTGCCTCGCAGCAGCCGTTTTTAACTGCTTCAGGAAGCGAGAACGTGTCTACATTTCCAAAACCTCACAGGCACTGGTACGGAACGTAGATAAAAGGCGAAGAATACGCACATGGAGGCGTGTGATGCCAAAGAAATGCAGAAAAAGTCACCCTGCTTAAAAATATGATTGCTGGCCAGTAAGGAGGTTATTTATAAATCACAAGCGCCAGTAGAATCTCAGACGAAGCACAAACATGAAACTGTCCAGGCCTCACGCAGGAACACCGGTCACAAAGAAGTGTTACGTGGCTGCTTTCACAACAACTGAGGAATGCAGGAATACATCGGAACACTATGCGACCAATCCTGGGAACAGCCCTACCCTGAAAAAGTGAGAAAGATGCTGATTGCCGAGGCACACACTAGTCCACACAAGGTAGAAAACTATCAGGTTGCACTGCGAAGCGTGGTCATGAAACGGCGATAAGTCACTGGATGGCATTGCAAACACCCTCCCGCATGCAAATCTAGTCCGCCCGTGACAACGCTGAGACGAGTCGTTGAGCTTCGCTAGGTGTTGGGAAGAGACAAACGATGAAACAGTGCAGAAGGAAGAGGACATGGGAGCCCTTCAGTCCATCGCCAAGATTAGTCTCCCGACACCTTGATGTCGCAGCTTAGGCCACACAAACCGCAACGAGCAGCCAGTGCGGACACCGATCCGGGCTTCGCAGCAAAGCCGCGACACCGAGGGGAGCAGGTGACTAGACACCGCACAACTAGTGACCCGATGCGCCGGACCCACTAGCGCCTGTCGCCGTCATTATTCCTCGACAAGTGACCAGCAAGAATGATGAGTCGTGTTCCCGCCCAGGCAAATAGTCCGTGAGATGCAGTGTGACAATTATTGACCTACGAGGGTTATTCGGAAAGTAAGGAACGATCGGTCGCGATATGGAAAATATAGTGAAAATCTGATGAAGCTGTGCACAGATGGGTTGGGCGCTGTGTCTAGTAGATAGATCGCATCATGTCCCTCTTTTCAGTTCTGAGTTCATAGTGAGAACGTAAATATGGCTAGAAATTAGCACCTCCCGCCAAGTATGAGGGTCTGGCGAAAGATTTCCCCTGAAGCTATGCAGTTCGCATAACATAACTGTCATACGGTTCGTTCTGCACAACAATTCTCGGACGCACTCTTCAGGGGCAATGAAGATGTTCCTGCAGCGTTTTCGATGGGAACTGTTTGATTACCCACAATACAGCCCGTAACTGGCTACTCCTGAGGTTCATCTCTGCTCAAATGAACCGCTGGCTATGAAGACAATATTTTGACAAAGACAACGAGCTGCAGTCCAGAGTAGAAAATTGTCGAAAAGCACTGGCAGCTGTCTTCTATAACGAGGGAATTGAAAAGTTGGTAGAACGCAACGACATATGTCTAAGTCTGAGCGGCGACTCTGTAGAGAAGTAGCTGGAAGGTGTAGCTAACCGTTGCAAATAAAACAGTTTTGATTTTCACTGTGGTTTCCAATTTTGCAACCTGTCGTTCCTTACTTTGCGAACAGCCCTCATATATGAAAAAAAAACATAATTAGTTACCAAGAACGGCGTGCACATACTTTATTCAACATGTAAACGTCACTACAGATTTTAGGATTTAGGTTAAGACATGTTCTATACACCTGCCATAATTGGCGATGACGTGGCGCAAAATTCTGCATGATGCGCTGAAGTGTCGGAATATCAATGCTATCCATGACCGCCTGAATGGCTGTTTTCAGCTTGTCTTTAATATAACCCACACAAAAAGGAGTCGAACGTGTTCATATTCGGTGAATATGGCGGCCAATTGAGGCCAATGCCGGTGGTCTCTGGGTACCCCGGAGCCAGAATGTGGTCCCAAAGTGCTACTCCAGGACGTTAAGTACTCTCCTGCTTCAATGGTGTCGAGCTCCGTCTTGTAGCAATCAGGGTCACCTTGGATAATGGGGATGAAATCATCTTCCGAAACCTTCACGGATCGTTCGGTAGTCACCGTGCCGCATGGAATATCGCACCGCTTATTCCGTGACTGCACACTGCACACCTCACAGTCACCCGTTCAGGGTGAAGAGACTTCTCGATGGCGGAATGCGGATTCTCAGTCCCCCAGATGCGAAAATTTTGCTTATTGACTAACTCATCCATATGAAAGTGGGCTTCATTGCTAAGCCAAATCATACTAATTCCCATCATGCCCCGCGTCCAATCGTGCAGTTTGAACTTCCTAATGCAAACCGTTCAGAAGTTATGACGTCTTTATTTCATGTAGTTCAATAACTGTCACTCTCTATGTAATGTTAGTGTAAAAGGTAATGAAATAAAAGCAATCGTTTCATGTTGCAGTCATCTAAACAATCTGTTCCATTCGCTTGTCCATCCCTTAATCTTATCACCTTTTTGCTTTTTGATTCTACTTAATTAATGATGTCACTTGATTATTGGCTCCCCACATTGGGCAATACTACTAGTAATGTGTATGTCAGTTTATGCAAGCGATGAAAGAATTCTCTATTTACTATAGTACATTCCGATGTGTTGCACAATGAGACATTCGTTTTCATATATGTGGATCTAAAAATCATTCGATCCAATTTTGCTAGAGAAGCTTTCGTCTTGAATGTGTATCGGGAATTTCATGCTGACCTCAACGTGCAGCATTGTTCTTCACCTTGTAGGGCTTGTCCAACATTTATCGAAGTAATGCCCCCAATACTGCTCGGTATTCACTGGTAGAATTAGGAAGTTTTCGTGATGCTTGCCATAGTGCTTGCTGGTCTATACGAGCTGACATTAAGTGGCATTTCACAAGCCATTGCACAGTCAACTGCTTGAACTTGTGCTGTGGCATTCATTCAATTTCATGTCACAGTCATAGCTCCAAATAAGTACCATATGTCAACATGAATATCCTCGAAATACGCTTTCATGAGACTTTTTGACTTCCTCGCATCATTTCCATCACAGCAACTGGTCAGATTGTAGTGCGAGCTGCAAATGCTGTCAGCACTGTTGGAGATTTCGCCCGGCGTCTCATGACAACGAGCCATAGTGCTTTCCCCTTCGTTCCCTGCGCTTTCCGCTGATAATCAGGGTAATAAAATTAGATATATTAACGAATCTATAAAGTGATACGACCTTAAGAGACTTCATAGGTAATTAGGCATTTGTTTACCATAAGAGAGTTCAAAAGTGAGGAGGTATCATGTGACAGAGACAGAACATGCTCTTAGCACTCCGTCATGAGCCAGAAATGAATTTATTCTAGTCCTGTGATGCAGAATGTAACAGATATTAAGCTGATGATGAGAGAATGCTTACAGAAAATATAGCCTATGTCATACTGTTGGGGCCGGCCGCGGTGGTCTCGCGGTTCTAGGCGCCTAGTCCGGAAACGCGCGACTGCTACGGTCGCAGGTTCGAATCCTGCCTCGGGCATGGATGTGTGTGATGTCCTTAGTTTAGTTAGGTTTAAGTAGTTCTAAGTTCTAGGGGACTGATGACCGTAGATGTTAAGTCCCATAGTGCTCAGAGCCATTTGAACCAGTTTTGAACCATACTGTTGGGCAGATTTTCCACCAGAACTATGAATACTTTAGCGACGTGAAGATTTTTCTTTGCTCCGGTTTCTTCTGTCTTCGAAAATAACTCATATAAAGGGGTGTAATCTACATTTTGCGTGAGAAATTTCTGATGTATCGATAACAATATCAATGTCTCGGATTGGGTAAAATAGATCTTTTAATCTGGGGGGGAGTCTATGTTTGGGGAGAACTGCAGTTAGTACTAAACGTCCAAGTCGGGCCTGCTTGTATTGCAATGTGTCACGGCCAGCGATAAGAGTGGTCACAAAGTTTCGGCCAACTGGAAACTGAAGCTTAGCCTCACAAAAGTGTTGCGTGTATTCTCTGATTTTTATGTGGAAATTTGAGAAGACTCAATACGGCGAGTGTTTGCAGTGGACGATTATTCCCCTGATGGAGATCTGTTGGTTGACAGCTGGGAGGTCACAGCGACAGTCTCTCCCGCCTCAGAGGATCTACATCTACATCTACATCCATACTCCGCAAGCCACCTGACGGTGTGTGGCGGAGGGAACCTTGAGTACCTCTATCGGTTCTCCCTTCTATTCCAGTCTCGCATTGTTCGTGGAAAGAAGCATTGTCGGTATGCCTTTGTGTGGGCTCTAATCTCTCTGATTTTATCCTCATGGTCTCTTCGCGAGATATACGTAGGAGGGAGAAATACACTGCTTGACTCCTCGGTGAAGATATGTTCTCGAAACGTCAACAAAAGTCCGTACCGAGCTACTGAGTGTCTCTCCTGCAGAGTCTTCCACTGGAGTTTATCTATCATCTCCATAACGCTTTCGCGATTACTAAATGATCCTGTAACGAAGCGCGCTGCTGTCCGTTGTATCTTCTCTATCTCTTCTATCAACCCTATCTGGTACGGATCCCACACTGCTGAGCAGTATTCAAGCCTTGGGTGAACAAGCGTACTGTAACCTACTTTCTCTGTTTTCGGATTGCATTTCCTTAGGAGTCTTCTAATGAATCTCAGTCTGGCATCTGCTTTACCGACGATCGACTTTATATGATCATTCCATTTTAAATCACTCCTAATGCCTATTCCCAGAATTTATGGAATTAACTGCTTCCAGTTGCTGAACTGCTATATTGTAGGTAAATGATATGGGATCTTTCTTTCTATGTATACGCAGCACGTTACACTTGTCTATATTGAGATTCAGTTGCCATTCCCTGCACCATGTGTCAATTCGCTGCAGATCCTCCTGCATTTCAGTACAATTTTCCATTGTTACAACCTCTCGATATACCACAGCATCATCCGCAAAAAGCCTCAGTGAACTTCCGATATTATCCACAAGGTCGTTTATGTATATTGTGAATAGCAACGGTCCTACGACACTCCCCTACGGCACACCTGAAATCACTCTTACTTCGGAAGACTTCTCTCCATTGAGAATGACATGCTGCGTTCTGTTATCTACGAACTCTTCAATACAATCACACAATTGGTCTGATAGTCCGTATGTTCTTACTTTGTTCATTAAACGACTCTGGGGGACTGTATCGAACGCCTTGCGGAAGTCAAGAAACACGGCATCTACCTGGGAACCCGTGTCTATGGCCCTCTGAGTCTCTGAGGATCTGGTACGGCTGGAGATGTGCAGACAACTGCCGCAATGGAAAACGTGGCAATAGGTCTCTTGTACTCTCCACGGCAACACGGTCGCTGCTCCCCAGCAGTCGTCGGCCAGCGCGCGCTTGGCGATTGCGTGTATGTACAGTTGGACAATATTTTCGTCAGATATGTTTTCCGTAAGGTGGAAACATTGGGGTTGAGGAGGGTGCTTGTGTTCTAAAACGTCGGTGCACACAAGACCTCGGATATATTTAGCGCTATGATCTAATTGTTGCTGAAATTTAATTACTTGATTTACAAAGTGTTAGTATGTGGTTCTCAAACGTTGAACATAAGTTTTATTATGAAAAAATATCATTTCAAGGTGGTAGTTCGTATTTTAAGTGATCTATTTGACTCCTGTAAATTGTTAAACATTTAATTTGACGTGGTAGTGCAAATGAACTATTTCCCGCCGTTTTTGATATCGCAATTGCGCTAGCCCTCCCGTTGTCTCCAGCATTAGACAATAGAAACACAGTATCCGGAGGAGGAGTGAGAACCTCTGCCTGCATGTTTGGGCATGTTGGTTCATGCATGTGTTCATACAAACAGGAAACAAGAAAATAGGGTGTCCACGATAGATTGGCCTGCAATGTCTTCAGATGGTAGTATATTAAGATGAAGCTCAAAGGAAAGATAATATACAGGGTGATACATTGATAGTGACCGGGCCAAATATCTCACGAAATAAGCATCAAACGAGAAAGCTACAAAGAACGAAACTCGTCTAGCTTGATGGGGGAAACCAGATGGTGCTATGGTTGGCCCGCTAGATGGCGCTACCATAGGTCCAACGGATATTAACTGCGTTTTTTTTTAATAGGAACCCCCATATTTTATTACATATTCGTGTAGTACGTAAAGAAATATGAATGTTTTAGTTGGACCACTTTTTTCGCTTTGTGATAGATGGCGCTGTAATAGTCACAAACGTATAAGTACGTAGTATCACGTAACATTCCGCCAGTGCGGACGCTATTTGCTTCATGACACATTTTGACCCGTGTCAAAATGGACCGTTTACCAATTGCGGAAAAGGTCGATATCGTGTTGATGTATGGCTATTGTGATCAAAATGCCCAACAGGCGTGTGTTATGTATGCTGCTCGGTATCCTGGACGACATCATCCAAGTGTCCGGACCGCGTGCCGGATAGTTACGTTGTTTAAAGAAACAGGAAGTGTGAAACGTCAACCACGACCTGCAACAAATGATGATACTCAAGTAGGTTATTTAGCTGCTGTCGCGGCTAATCCGCACATCAGTAGCAGACAAACTGCGCGAGAATCGGGAATCTCAAAAACCTCGGTGTTGAGAATGCTACATCAACATCGATTGCACCCGTACCATATTTCTATGCACTAGGAATTGCATGGCGACGACTTTGAACGTCGTGTACTGTTATGTCACTGGGTGCAAGAGAAATTATGGGACGATGACAGATTTTTTGCACGCGTTCTATTTAGCGACGAAGCGTCATTCACCAACAGCGGTAACGTAAACCGGCATAATATGCACTATTGGGCAACGGAAAATCCACGATGGCTGCGACAAGTGGAACATCAGCGACCTTGGCGGGTTATCGTATGGTGCGGCATTATGGGAGGAAGGATAATGGTCCCCCATTTCATCTATTGCAATCTAAATGGTGCAATGTATGCTGATTTCCTACGCAATGTTCTACCGATGTTACTACAAGGTGTTTCACTGCATAAGAGAATGGTGATGTACTTCCAACATGATGGATGTCCGGCACATAGCTCGCGTGCGGTTGAAGTGGTGTTGAGTAGCATATTTCATGACAGGTGGATTGATTGTCGAAGCACCATACCACGACACGCACGTTCACCGGATCTGACGTCCCCGGACTTCTATCCGTGGGGAAAGTTGAAGGATATTTGCTATCGTGATCCACCGACAACGCCTGACAACATGCGTCAGCGCATTATCAATGCATGTGCGAACATTACGGAAGGCGAACTACTCACTGTTGAGAGGAATGTCGTTACACGTATTGCGAAATGCATTGAGGTTTACTGACATCATTGTGAGCATTTATTGCATTAATGTGGTATTTACAGGTAATCACGCTGTAACAGCATGCGTTCTCAGAAATGATATGTTCACAAAGGTATATGTATCACATTGGAACAACCGAAATAAAATGTTCAATCGTACCTACGTTCTGTATTTTAATTTAAAAAACCTACCCGTTACCAACTGTTCGTCTAAAATAGTGAGCCATATGTTTGTGACTATTACAGCGCTATTTATCACAAAGCGAAAACAGTGGTCCAACTAAAACATTCATATTTTCTTACGTACTACACGAGTATGTAATAAAAATGGGGGTTCCTACTTAAAAAAGCGCAGTTGATATCCGTTTGACCAATGGCAGCGCCATCTAGCGGGGCAACCATAGCGCCATCTGGTTTCCCCCTTCAAGGTAGACAAGTTTCGTTTTTTGTAGTTTTTTTTTCATTTGGCGCTAATTTCGTGAGATATTTGGCCCTGTCACGGTCAATGGACCACCCTGTATACTTTGAAGCAACTGTCATATAAAATCAGGATGATAAGGAGATCGTTACTGAGAGAATATGCCGAAAATCTCGTGAAAAGCATGCCAAAAAGGTGACAAGCTATAATCGATAATGATGGCTATTGCATTAACTACTAAGTAATTGTGCAATTAGCAATAACATGTATTTTCGTATATTTATAATAGTGTCCCTTATTTCGAACAGATAACGGCGTACACTTTCTTGTGGTTGCCAGAGCCTCGTTTTTTAAAATCACTTTTCTATTAAATCTTTTGGTGGGTGGTGCTGGGTTTTGCTAGATGCGCTTTTGTCTTGAATTCGGATGAAGAATCGCATGCAGACTGCCAAAGCAACAAATTTTTCTCCACCCAGTACAGTGTTAAGCAATAGCGTTTTTTTCATTTTATGAAGAAAGAAATGCAACATGGTCCTCCGGTAAAGTAATATTATCACACTGGGTTTGTTCAGAAATAACGTTTCTGCTACTAGTCATGATTTTATTTTTATTTATAGTTCACATAAAGCCTTTTGGGAAATGATTGCTATTTTCAGGTGCTTCTTTATCTGTATACTATGCCAATTATCCTTAATGTTTTCACGTGTGAGCTTCTGCACTACTCTGTTGCCGTTACTGCAGAATATAAAAAACACATTATTTTAGTTGATTATCGAGCTTTATGTATAGTTATTGGCGAAATTTGGAAGTACTTGTATTTACAGTTTTCTTGCGGTCAATATATGAAGAGTGCCACACATATTAAACATCAAACACTATTTTCTGTGCGCAGTATACGTTGACAATAACAAATTACACACACAAATTGTTACAAACATGATTTTACATATAGTCAACAGAGGTTATGCTGTAGGTCTTCCACAGAGTATGATATGCTTTTGTACAGAGGGTGGTTATCTTAGCCATGTGGGTCATAATTTGCTTATATCTATTGCTTATTTCTATGTGTTACTAATTTTATTTAAGTTTACTGTCAAAGCATCTGAATAAATCGCTGGTTTACTTACAAGTTCCTGCTTGAATAGTTTGTCTTCACATTTTTTGTAACGTAAATGTATCTCCAGTTATTTTAACCGATACATTTTATGCCCTTTATTTAGTCGATGTAGTATTTGACATTTTTCTCTGCATTTTACAGTATTGTATTTGTGTGTGGCTATTGCTGACTTTGTGTGTGTGTTGTATGTGCGTATGTAGGCTTTAATGTGCTCTGTAGATCTGGAGTTGAAAACTCGACTTTTTTGTCCTAGGTAGAACATGGTACATTTCTGACAAGTTTTCTTGTGTAATCCAGAGTCTGAGTATGGGTCATGATTACGTTTTACGATATGCATTAGTTTTTGTTGTAGTTTAGAAGATGTAGAGAACCCAATTTTTACTTTGTAGTTTCTCAAAATATTTTTTATCTTCTGTGATATATTGTCAATGTATGGGTTGCTAGACATACATTTGTTTTTATCTTTTCTTTGGATGGTGTGATTTCTGTCTTGGTCTTTTTTCACTATGTCTGTTACTGTGTCAACTACGATATAAACACTGCCAACTGCAATCTGTTTCACAGTGTTTATTTTCTGTTGCGTGTTTTCTTGGTTCACGTAGCATTGTTAGCCTGTTTATGGATGTTTGGGTGACCTGATGTGGCAGACATTGAGGTGTCAGTCGTTGTGTTTTCCCTACGAATTTTGAATGTGCATATGTTGTGTCTGGTAATATTTAGGTCCAGATCTTGCTCATGTTACACTAGAAACGCAATTTTCTCATATAGGATATTGAAGCAGTTTTGAATATCTTTTATGTCTATGGCATCCCCTTTCACTAGCAATAGTCTGTCATCTACATACCTCCTGTAAAATTCAATTTACTTTAGGCAAGTCCTTGGCAGTTTAATAATTTTGGTTTCAACTGATATACGTGTATGTCACCTATGGTACAATATATGTGATCCCACTACTAGACAAAGACATAACTGATGTTCTAAATTGTTCAGTATTCCACATGTGAAAATTACCTTTACAGCTGAACATGAACGAGAAAAAGCATCAATTACCTAGAACTAAATAGTTCAAGACGGAACAACACATGCACATTCAAAAATCTGTAAGGAAAATTCAATGAATGACACCAAAATTCCAACAACCTAATGTCAACCGAACATCCATAAAAAGGCAGCATACGAGTCAATACTACATAGGGTGACTAAAATACCTTTGAACCAAGTAAACATGCAACAAGAAATAGACATAGTGAAACAGTTCGCAGCTGCCAATGATGACAGTTTTATGGCAGTCGCAGTACTAGACAAAGTGAAGAAATATCCAGACACAAATCACATCACACAAAAAAAGACAAGAAAAAATGTACGAGTATATTTAGCACCCCTACATCGGCAATATATCACGGAAGAATAAAATATTTTCAGAAATACAAATTAAAAATAATAAACTACAATAAAACAAATACATAACATAAAGTGTAATAATAAACCATTGTCAGACGCTGCAATATACAAAGTAACATGCCAGGAAGGGTCCATGTTCTACCTGAGACAAAAAGCCGGAGATTTCAACACCAGGTACACAGAGCACATTAAAGCCTACACACACATCTACAATAGCAACACACGTATGAAATACAAAAGACCCATTTGGCAAAGTAGAGCAAAATGTCGAAGTACTCTAATGACTAAATAAAAGTCATAAAATGGTGCTGTTAGAGGAACTGGAGATGTACTCACATTACAAAAATATATGAAGATAAAACATTCAACAAGAAACTTGAAAGTGAATCAGTGAATTTCTTCAAATGCTTCGAAAGTATACTTAAATAAAATTAGTAACACATTAAAATAAGCACCACTGTAAATAATATAAGCAAATTATGATTCAGACTGTTAAGACAACTATTGCCTATACAGAAGTATACGTACCCTGTTGAAGACCCATACCAGTACCTCTGTTGACTACATGTAAAACATCTTTCTGTCTGCTTGTTAATGCAAGTTTGTTATTGTGGATGTATACTGTGCACATAAAATTGTGTGTTATGTTTAATATGAGTGAGACTATCCACAAATTGACCACAATAAAACTGTAAGTACAAGTACTTCCAAATTTCGCTAGTAACTACACATAAGGCTAGATAATCAACTTAAAATGGTGGGTTCTTAATTTTTTGCAGTAAAGGCAACAGAGCAGTGCAAAACCTCACACACCAAAAACATTACCAAAAAATGGGATAGTATATAGAGAAAAACGCTCTTGAAAATGACAATCATTTCCCAAAAGGCGTCGTGTGAAATACACATAAAGGAAGGTCATGACTGGTAGCAGGAAAGTTATTTATAAACAAACCATTTGTTTTCACAGTCGCTGGATTTCACAAACCATTTGTAATGGATCAGTTCAGAACATCATTCAGCGCCCGACACAACAGGCGTAAGAAATATGCTAGAACGGTACCTTTTGGATGGTGACACAACTGACATTCAGCACCTGCTAAGTGCATGTTATTTCATAGGAATAAGCTTCAGCAGCGGTGATGGACTATGGAAGATTAAATATGAATATCGATATCCTTATCACGTGATAGAGGTAGTGAAAAGTCTTTAGAAAAATACATGCATTTTAATAAATACAGGTAGAAATTGATCAGAAGAAAATAAATATTAACGAAGATGTTAGCCAATGGTGTAGACTATCACCTACTTTTAATATTTACATTGACTTCATTCTTCGTAATTGGAAAGATAAAGTAAACGACGGAATTAAGATAACGACTGAGAAATACATGAATGTACTTTTGTTTGGAAATGACGTCGTTATTGTTCAAAAGAACGAAGATGACTTCCAAACCTCCATATATCAGCCGAATGGACTACGCCAAAAATGCAACTTTAAAATTTCTAGTAATACAACGTACATAATGGCATTCCGAAGGAAATATCCAGTCAGATCAATAACTGTTTTGTAGACTTCAGTTTTAGAACAAGTCTCCCAAATCTCGTATTTAGGCTGTGCTATAAACTTTGATTTTGACTCTGATATTGAAAAGAAAGTACACAAAATACACGCTGTCTGTGGTGTCAGTTGCAGAAGATTGGGCCTTAAAGTACAAAAAGAGACCATTAAGAAATTCTATAAAGCGATGGCGGTTCCTGTGATATTTTATGGAAGCCAAAGCTGGTTACCACGAAAAAGAAAACAAGACAATAAAATTCAAACAGCAGAGATGAAGTTCCTAAGGAAGACTAAAGGCTGTAGATCAAGAGACATGATTGGAGATGAAGATATTGGAAAAAAATTAAATGTTTTCAACATGAACGCAAAATTTTAAAAATGCCGTGAAGGTTGGAGACAATGCCTCATGTGAAAATCACAGAACTCCCAGGAGATCCTGAACTACAGGCCGAGTGAATACAGGTAACACACTATTCCTGATGATGATGATGATGAGGAAGTTCCAATAATTTCCTGAGCGTACTCTGATTTACTGTTTGGTGCAAAAAGTGCCTGTTACCTGTATTATCACACCCCCAAGAGTGTACTGAAAACTTCGGTATTACAGAGTAGCTGCGTGGTATAAATCTGTGCAGAAAACAATGTCTATACATAACTGATACGTGGGATAAAGGTACAACAAAAAGCAGATCTATTACCCGACCACGGAATTATTGCACTTGGCAGATATCATAAACATGTCGTGACGTTAGAGTAAGTTAATACAGTGGTGACTACGGAAAACGTATCGCTCTGTCAATGTTTTCAGAGCAGTTATGCTCATAGTATCAACCACTGTTACGCGCTGGCTCACGATAATCTGACCGAAGTACCTTCCATCCCAGGTGCAATAGTATTGTGGTCGATTAATATAAGTCTGCTCTGCGATGCAAGTGGCGGAAACCTACCTTGAGACATCATGTAGCCGTAGTCACACTTGTATTCAGCAGTAGCATTTATAGTCGATGACCCGTTAGTAAGCTCGCTCTCGGCGTGGGGATACTGGTCCGGGTTACCGCAGGTAATCTCTGCAAAATAAAAATTGTCCTCTCAATAAACATTAAGAACTGGAAAAGTTAAGCAGAAATAAAATCTCTGAGTTACTGATGTGTTTTACAAAAGGAAAGCTGCTTTTGAAAGTGCACTGTGTGCACCCCCACCTCAAAGAATATTGAAAATTCCTGGCAGATTAAAACTGTGTGCCGGACCTTTGCCTTTTGCGGGAAAGTACTCTACCATCTGAGCTACCGAAGCATAACTCACGACTCGTCTCCACAGCTTCAGTTATGCCAGTATCTCGTCTCCTACCTTCCAAACTTCACAGAAGCTCTTCTGCGAACCTGCAGAACTAGCACTCCTGGAAGAAAGGATATTGCAGAGACATGGCTTAACCACAGCCTTGGGGATGTTTCCAAAATGAGATTTTCACTGTGCAGCGGAGTGTGCGATGATATGAAACTTCCTGGCAGATTAAAACTGTGTTCGCAGAAGAGCTTCTGTGAAGTTTGGAAGGTTGGAGACGAGGTACTGGCAGAATTGAAGCTGTGGGGAAGGGTCGTGAGTCGTGCTTGGGTAGTTCAGATGGTAGAGCACTTGCCCGCCAAAGACAAAGGTCGAATCTCGATCCTGCACACAGTTCTAATGTGCCAGGAAGTTTCATATCAGCGCACACTCCACTGCAGGGTGAAAATCTCATTCTCAAAGAATATTAATTTGTTCGTATTCCAGATGGGGTTTCATTCCGTATGACAGTAGTTTTATACTCCCTTAAGAAAATAAATTAATTTTATATGGTATTCCTAATATTTCCCTACTTTTTGTGCCCATAACGAAGTCGGTTTATCTAGGAGCTGTATATTTGCTGGAACCGCATACTACGAGGGTTGCTCGGAAAGTAAGGAACGGTCGGTCCCGAAATGGAAACCACAGCGAAAATCAAAACTGTTTTCTTTGCACATTTAGCTACACCTTCCGGGTAAATCTCTACATAGTCGCCACTCCGACTTGGACATTTGTCTGAGCGTTATACCAAATTTCCAACACCATCGTCATAGAAGGCAGCTGCCTGTGCTTTTCGATAACACTCTACGCTGGTCTATAGCGTATCCTGCGCCCAAGTGTTGTCTTCGTATCCAGCGTTTCATGTGAACAGAGATGATACTGAGGACGAGTCAATTAGGGCTGTGTTGAGGGTGATCGAACACTTCCCATCGAAAAGGCTGCAGGAGAGTCTTCACTACCCCTGCAGAGTGCGGCTAAGAATTGCCATGGAGAAGGAAGGGCGTGGCAGTTGTGTTAGGTGGGCTGCATTCATTAAGGCGAAGCGTCTCAGCGGACCCTCCTACTTGGCGGGAGACATCGTTGTTCTAGGCACCTATACTCGCTCACATTGCGCTCACAACTGAAAAGAGCGTCTTGATGCCATCGACGGGCATACTAGAGACACTGCCGAAAACGTCTGTGAAAAGCCTCGTTGGATTTTCACAGTGGTTTCCATTTCGGGACCGATCGTTCCTCACTTTCTGAATAACCCTCGTATTATTGTATCAGGAGGAGTCCAGCAAAAATATGCGAAAAACATTTATTCGTTTGAAAGTCAGTCAAGAAACCTTTGCCTATAGCATAACCTACTGCTTTATTTGTACAGAGATACGTTTGCTAGGTCGCGATGATACGTTCAATGCTGTACATGTAAACGATAGCAGTTCTTGTCTCGTACGGTTTATTGCAGGTACAGTGTGAGAGACGTGTTTCTTTTTTGCAATAGGTACAGGCCTGTTGCTAATGGCAAACAAGTCGGTGTGGAAGAACAGCATATTTCCAAAAGATTCAAGGCTCGGCTCTGAGCACTATGGGACTCAACTGCTGTGGTCATAAGTCCCCTAGAACTTAGAACTACTTAAACCTAACTAACCTAAGGACATCACACACATCCATGCCCGAGGCAGGATTCGAACCTGCGACCGTAGCGGTCGTGCGGTTCCAGACTGTATCGCCTTTAACCGCTCGGCCACTGCGGCCGGCCCAAAAGATTCAACCAATTCAACAAAATTATAAGTTCAACATGAATGAGGACAGACATACGTGGTAAATTTGAATTTATGCATCAAAACTAGAAGTTGTAACGTGTCTGTTTATGCAGCTGCCGGTAGGAGTCATCCTAGTGCAGGTTTCTCGTTCGTTATCTCTTGTGCGTTGACTAGAGACTGAGGATAGCACAGCAACAAATGATGGTTTACGATCTCCTGTACAGCAGTTGCAATTCAGTTACAGTTGTGCGACGTGATTTTCATGTGATGTGGGACACTGCACGTCTTACAGCCGAAGCTTTCGACGATGACAGCTGTAGGTTCAAGCGACTGGTAGTTTATGCAAGGGGAAGTCCGCAGATCGCCCTCAAAATATCATGTGTTTCGTGCCATTTCCCGAGAAAAAGATTTGCGAGCTGTTCCTCATTGTGGTGAAGATGGTTACATGAGTCACATACCTGGATATGTTGGAGTTATGGCTCTTTCCTCAGTCTCGAGGACAATCGGAAGATGTAATTTTTGAACGAGACGAAGCGCAAGGCTCTGGAACCTGCATGCAAGAGTGT
Source organism: Schistocerca serialis cubense (assembly GCF_023864345.2). Lineage (NCBI taxonomy): Eukaryota > Metazoa > Arthropoda > Insecta > Orthoptera > Acrididae > Schistocerca > Schistocerca serialis. The sequence goes on from NC_064640.1 coordinate 171,796,800, forward strand.
TTCCTAACGATGGGCTGCCTCAGCAATAGATCTCACCGTGGACTATTGGCCTCCAAGGTCACCTGGTATCACGGTATACGATGTTTTGTGTAATTTAGTGAAAGACCCCACCTATGTACCGTCCCTCCCATAAACCCCGCATAGCTACAGCAAGGTTGCACTAACGCCGGACATGCTCGCAAATATATGGGAAGAGTTTGACTACCGCCTGGGTGTTTGTCGTGTGTCCAGTGGAGGTGACATTGAACACTTGTAATAAGGAAGTGGCAACTTCGATTCCAAAGGCAACTGAAAAGAGCACTCCCAGATCGTACGTGAATGCATAAGTCATATCCTTGAAACAACGAATAGTTCTTTTTAAATTAAAAAGTTCGTAACCACTTACTTAAGTTAATATTCGCGCTGTATATTCCTCTTTAAAGCGAATAAACATTATAAGGTGAACACTAGGCTACACCCACGATAAGAGCATGACAAGCTACCTTTCAGAAGAGTACGTCTGAAGCATAGATAATAAAAAGTCTCAGTAGTATAAAACACACAAAATTTGACTTAAACTGTGTGGTATTCCATACAGTCTCTTATGAAGCGCCTGAGGGCTATTCGCTACACAAGAAACATTAACAGCAAATTTTAACAGTAACTGTACAGTCAATTAGTCGCTTTCTCATACTGCATCGAGAACTCGTCAATAGTCCCTTCGGTTCGACAAACTTGTGGCACATCCTAAAGCATTTATCCATGAAACGCTGAAACGTGCTTATACATTAACTGCTGAGTCGGGCGGTACTGTTCCCCCACCTTGTGTTTTTCACCATTTACTTCATAAACAAGGTAAAACTGAGGTTGTGGCCATAAAGACGTCGTAACTTAATTTCAGATATGCGGCATGCATCGCGTCCACCTGCAACATAGGCATCACGCATGACAGAACACAGATACGGGGTGCCTTCATCACAGTGAGTGAAATGAAAGCAGATGGTGGATAGTAAAATTGTTCCATTCGACAACGATGTCGTTCCAAAGACATCACTGGAGTGCACGTTCAAGATGTAGCGGTGGGACTTGTAGTCCCATACCACCATCTGACGGTAGAAGTTCAAGTCACAGGCAAATATTAAGTAACTGCGAAGGACACTACGTATCAACAGTGGTGGTTTACGATGGTCGATACCCATCGAGTGGTCAAGTCAACACTAACGCTACATCAGTGGTCATAACAGTGCTATCGTTAGCCATGGTCAGAATCGGAGTCCTCAAGGGTGGTGAGAGGAACAGAGTGTCTGTGCTGGGGAGGCGTTGTGCCAATGTTTTGTAAGCCAGCGACCGTGTCGCGTACGGCTTCTACTTTGACATAAAGACGCCTTGTCTTCTCTCGCATGGACGTTGTGAGAGTGGCCGTGTCTGTTTCCTCGTGGAGGGTACCTACCATCGTGAGGGGAGGGGCATGCAGGCTCCACAGAAGCACCTTATTCTGCAGGCGCAGGAGTGTCTGCATCCGGGAGGCACTAATCGTAGCCCACGCAGTGGAGCCATAGGTGAGGGAAGGGTGGACAACCATCCGGTACAGCCGGAGCTATTGCAGACGTCCAGGTTCCCTGATACCAAATACCAGCCGGTGGCTGTGGCCGTGCGGTTCTACGCGCTACAGTCTGGAACCGCGCGATCACTACGCTCGCAGGTTGGAATCCTGCCTCGGGCATGGATGTGTGTGATGTCCTTAGGTTAGTTAGGTTTAAGTAGTTCTAAGTTCTAGGGGACTGATGACCTCAGAAGTTAAGTCCCATAGTGCTCAGAGCCATTTGAACCATTTGAACCACATACCAAGGTGTCCGGATAGATAAAAAACTGCTCTTCCATCGCCATGCAGAATACGTAACCCAAAAAGGGCTCAAGCTGATAAAAGCGTTGTACCCAATGTTCACCAGCAGGGATCAATCTCGTCACCAAGCTCCGGCTGTACCGGGTGGTTGTTCACCCTTCCCTCACCTATGGCTCCACTGTGTGGGCTACGATTAGTGCCTCCCGGATGCAGATCCTCCTGCGCCTGCAGAATAAGGTGCTTCTGTGGAGCCTGCATGCCCCTCCCCTCACGAGGGAAGCTACCCTCCACGAGGAAACGGACATGGCCACTCTCAAAACGTCCATGCGGAAAAGATAAGGAATCTCTATGTCAAAGTAGAAGCCCCACGCGACACGGTCGCGGGCTTACAAAACATTGGCACAACGTCTCCCCAGCACTGGCACAGACACCCTGTTCCTTTCACCACACTTGAGGACTCCGATTCTGACCATGGCTAACGATAGCACTGTTACGGCCACTGATGAAGCATTAGTGTTGACTTGACCACTCGATGGGTATCGACCATCGTAAACCACCACTGTTGATACGTAATGTCCTTCGCAGTTACTTAACATTTGCCTATGACCTTAACTTCCACCGTCGGAGGGTGGTATGGGACTACAAGTGCCACCGCCACACCTTCAACGTGTACTGTAGTGATGTCTTTGGAATGACATCATTGTCGAATGGAACAATTTCACTGTCCACCAAGAGAGTAAGACCGTGAGCCACCGGTGGAGCTGTATTTCAACCTCCCACAAAAAAAGGCTAGAAGGTAGTTTGACACGCCGCCCGGACTTGTAGGGATGTCAGCCCGACCGGAACATCCACACGCTTCATCTGATGGTAATCCCGGATTGTCAGGAGTGGCAGCTTCGGACTGTGACCCAAGAGTGTCGTGTAACGCTCGTCTGATCTCCCTCGACAGTTTTGTGGTAATGCGCTGTCGACCCCTCCCTAGTAGTTGTGTTGCCATCTTTTCCTTGATGGGCTTTCTCGAGCGAAAGACTTACGGGGAAAACATTCTGTTGTTCTACTGTTACACGATCCGAAGTGAGATCCATACTTTGTTTCTTGCTTAAATTGTGTTTTCTTTCGACTACTTTCTCGACATCAGCAATGTTCTTGTTTTTTGGTCTTTCCTAATAAAAACAGACTGAGTAATATCGTTCGCGTTTGGCCTCTGCTGCCGCAGATACAGCAATATACGTATTATTAACGGCGTTCTTACGGATACAGTCTCGTATCGAGACGCCGATAAGCCGTAGGCGTAGAATTTGAAACAAAATATGACAGTGAGGGGGCAGAAACTCGGCTCCACATCTAGGCAGCACATCGAACTTTCTGTGAAGTTAAACGGCGAATAAATTTTTTTGACAAAAATCTTTCATCTATGATGGACAAAACACTTTATTTTGTCCCGTTTCTAAATATCTCATTTTGTTCCCAATCTCTCAGTCAACTCTGCTAGCAAAACATATATTCTAATATTCTGCAAAGCTGTGGCCGCTCTAGATACTTTCGCTCTCTACTAGTTGGTGTAATTTTAGATATATAATAGCGGACGGTCTATAATAACGGCTACGTCTTGACAATATGATCGCTTAAGAATACATACGTTGTAGCCCATGATCATAAAGGGATACAATGTAGAGCGATGCATTCTTTAATGCTTTCATAGGGCTGTACAGTCCATGAAGAGATGGAGGTGTTCCACGCAAGGCCCTCTACCTCTGCTCCCGTGTAGTTTTCTGATATTAGTCATAGGTCCCGGCAGTGATTTCTTGCGAGAATCTGAGCTGACAAGAAAAAAGTAAACTGCCACTGGAATTTTGAAGGTGTTTATGTCAATCCTCTTCGAAGAGACGCAGGAGGCGGGACACAAATCAATGCCCACATTGTTACATCATGTCATACCAGACCAGATGCACTAAGAAATAGAGTGAGCAGTGGTGGTGGTGGTGGGGAAGGGGGAGGGGCGAATGGAACCTGGTATCATTTCGAAAGCAAATTAATATACTGGGTCTGTGGCTGAGAATAAAAGGGAAATCTTCAATCGAGACATACGATATTTACGATCTGGTGAGCTATGGAATCAGATAGATAGTAAATTCTCTGGTAAAATGGTCTGGGTCTTGAGTGCGCTGTCAGGGCAGGAGGCCTAGAAGAGACATCAGATGTACCAAGCACTACAGTGGTCTGCCAACGAAGCATGGAGGGAAGGAAGATTGGGATTAATGATTCCGTCGACGACGGGGTCATTAGTGACAGAGTGCAACCTCCAAATTGACTAAGGAATCATCCCAATATTTCACTTCGACGATTTTAGGAAACCACGAAGTCCTTAATCTGGCTTGTCTGAAAGGGACCTGAACTTCCCAGATGTGAAGCCAGTGTCAACCACCGTAACACCTCGCTCTGTTTCTACGAGATTTCTACATTAAGTGATTGCTATAATTTTCGTAAACTTTTCACCTACAAAAGTGTTGCTGCAACATACCTTAGAGTGTGGTAATTTTACAGGTACCAATTCAGTTGCAAAATAGGTGAATACGCACCCAAAAATAAATAAACAAATAAACGCACCACGAAGCAATTATGCAAATGGGACGGAAACATGGAGAAGAAATGCTCGTGTACAGGCAAAAAAATGCTTGCACTTTCAGAAAATCTGGGTAATTACTCAAGATAAAGAGCTTCACAAACTGAGCACGTCAATAATGCGTTGGTCCAGCTCTGTCTCTCATGCAAGCAGTTATCGTGATATCATACCAACCGTACAACTGGCACGTTAGATTGTCAAAATCCCGAGCTGATTGGAGGGCCCTGCCCATAATGCTCCAAATGTTCTCAATTGAGGTGAGATACGGCAGCATTGCTGGCCGAAGTAGTGTTTGGTAAGCACGAAGACAAGCAGTAGAATATCTCGCCGTGTACGGACGGGCATTATCTTGCTGAAATGTAGCCCCAGGATGGGTTGCCACCGAGAGCAACAAAACAGGGCATAGAATATCGTCGACGTACAGTTACGCTGTAAGGATGCCACGGATGAGAACCAAATGAGTCCTGCTATGAAATTAAATGGCATCACAGACCATTTCGCTTGGTTGTTGGACCGTATGGCGGGCTACAGTCAGGTTGCTATTCCATCGCTGTCCAGGACGTCTCTAGACACGTCTTTGTTGGTCATCGGAGATCAGTTCGAAGAGGAACTCATCACTAAACACAGTTCTACACCAGTCAATGAGATTCCTCTTGAATACATTGTGCAACTTTTCTGAAATCATAATATGTTGGTATGCACATGTACATCACATCTACCGGTTTCCGTCCCATTCGGGTAATTCCTTCGTGGTGCATCTATTTTATTTCTTTCCTCTTTCTTTGAGTGGATTCTTTTTACTGACGTAAGACAATATTTAACTCGCCGGTGTGGTCCAAGATGGATATGCTAAGCAAGACTTGTATCTTAGCCTTCAAGATCACGTGACCTCAGTCATCGGTTTTTTTCTGTCTGACGATATCTCGAAAGTGAAGAGGACATCACTCCGGTTAATAGCGGAGCAGTGAAATGTAGAGCCCTGTCAAGATTTACGAGATGATCACAGGGTTTGAAAAGGATTTGTAACACTGCAGAGACGAGTGCAGTACTGCTTTCAAATACTATGATTACACGCGCAACGCTTCCTTTCGCAAGTACGGGTGTACAGTTAAATAGTGACACGTAATGTACTGTATTTATTGTTAAGTTAGATAGTGGGTGAAATTGGAACCCACATAGATGTGGACTTAATCCGAAAAGTTTACATTTCAGATAAGTTTGTTCTAATTACGACAATATTTAAAACAGTACTCAGAGGTGGCTCATATCCACACAGCGGCAATTACCTCACAGATGACTCGTTTGGGAAACACGTGCAAGGAAAAATATTTGCTTCTGTTGTGTCACACTTTCACTCGCGCCAGTTTTCTCTGTCAATTGTGATACATCCTGTATACCAGATGGATTACTCAGAAGATACTGAAAGAACCGTGGCCGACAGATCTATTGTGGTGATCACTACTCGTATGCTCCGTAACTGTCAGTAACGCATATAGCTCTACACAGTACATCGTGACATGGTTAGAAATGAGAAGCCTGAGATGAGGGCCAGAGAAAACGAAATTCTTCATCCACCGGCCCGCTCCCCCTCCATAAGACTTTACGTAAGCAGAATTCGCTCAGATTCAGCTTTCATCTAAGTTATTGTAATATGGGGATTTAAAATAATGTAAAATGCAAAGTAATTATGTGTCTCCTGATAAGCCAAGGAAGTTAACATTCTCAACACTCACGGTTGAAAGACTGTGCGTAAGATTGAGTCACCGTGACACACTTTAGGAGCCTCCTTACAGAAACGAAAATTCCTTTTATACGATTAAAAAATTGCTTCATGGAGAGGTGAGCGATAATTTGTTCTTGGGTTGGTTAGACGGAATTTCTTCACACTGTTGTCATATCAAGTACGAAGTACCTAATGTGAAGTGACATTATACACCCACATGATCACCACAGCAAGCGGCCTCGTACTAAACCTGCTTGTGGCAGGCATAGGTCCCTCTTTGTCAAGTACAAGTGCAATTATAATAATGCCATTATCACGCAAAGCTTCTCGAAAGATTAAATGTTTGTTGGCTCTTTAACTTCCGCACCTATTTCCCATTTTAAAGAGCAGTAATATTTATTTTACAGCTATCTCTAAGATGCTGACGTAGCTAACTTCAATATACATGGATTCTCATACAGCAGCAAACATTTTGCTCAGCCACTGCATCCAAAAATCAGTCTATGCTAAGCTGTTGGCCATCGGTCAATCACGTTCTTGAATGGTTGAGAATGCCACGTTGTTCCTTGTTCGCAAGAAAGTCAGCCATTACTGTCAGATCACAGTCGCATTACAGTAGCTCCTCAGTCGTCAGGGAGCTTCATTACGTTCGTTTTTCAATGTCTTGAGGTGCTAAGACATGTCTGCTTTCTACACTTAAACTTGAGGAGCATGCTGTTTTGATGAATCAACTTTTGTTTTACGGCCAGCCGTGGTTTTTAACAGCCATTACAGTATGTATGATGACTGGTAAGATTAATCTAATTTATGCGCTGTGTTGAAGAATGTTTTACAGTTTGATGTTACTCAGATCACTCATTTGTATTGTTCTGTACAGTCACACGCAGTGGTGTAGGCTTTAGGAGATTGTGAATTACTGATCACTTGAAAAATGTTTTCGGCATCATTTTAAGCTCGTTTCATCCTACACTGAAGCGCCAAAGAAACTGGTATAGGCATGAGTATTCAAATACAGAGATATGTAAACAGGCAGAAGACGGCGCTGCGGTCGGCAACTCCTATATAAGACAAGAAGAATCTGGGGCTGTTGTTAGATCGTTTATTGCTACTGCAATGGCAGGTTATCAAGATTTAAGAGAGTTTGAAAGAGGTATTATAGTTAGTGCACGAGCAATGGGACACAGCATCTCCGAGGTAGCAAAGAAGGAGGGATTTTGCCATATGACCATTTCACTCATTGTACCGTGAGTATCAGGAAACCGGTAAAACATCAAATCTCGGACATTGCTGCGGGCCGGAAAAAGACCCTGCAAGATCTGGACCAACGACGACTGAAGAGAATCGTTCGGCGTGCAACCCCTCAGTCCGCAGCTCGTGGTCGTGCGGTAGCTTTCTCGCTTCCCACGTCCGGGTCCCCGGGTTCGATACCCGGCGGGGTCAGCGATTTTCTCTGCCTCGTGATGACTGGGTGTTGTGTGATGTCCTTAGGTTAGTTAGGTTTAAGAAGTTTTAAGTTCTAGGGGACTGATGACCATAGATGTTAAGTCCCATAGTGCTCAGAGCCATTTGAACCATTTTGCAACCCTTCCGCAATTTGCTGAAGATTTCAGTGCTGGGCAATCGACAAGTGTCAGCGTGCGAACCATTCAACGAAACATCATCGATGTGGGTTTTCGGAGCCCAAGGCCCACTCGTGTACCCTTGATGACTGTACGACCGAAAGATTTACGCCTCGCCTGGGCCCGTCAATACTGGCATTAGACTGTTGATGACTGGAAACATGTTGCCTGATCGGACGAGTCTCGTTTCAAATTGTATCGAGCGGATGGAAGTGTACGGGTATGAAGACAACCTCATGAATTCACGAACGCTGCATGGTAGCAGGGGACTGTTCAAGTTGGTAGAGGCTCTGTAATGGGGTGGGGCGTGTGCAGCTGGAGTGATATGAAACTCCTGATACGTCTAGATACGACTCTGACAGGTGACAATACGTAAGCATACTGCCTGATCACTTGCATTCATACATGTCCATTGTGCCCGACGGACTTGGGCACCTCCAGCAGGACAATGCGACACCCCATACGTCCAGAATTGCTACATAGTGGCTCCGGGAACACTCTTCTGAGTTTAAACATTTCCGCTGACCACCAAACTACCCAGACATGAACATTACTCAGCATATCTGGGATGCCTTGCAACGTGCTTTTCAGAAGAGATCTGAACCCCCTCGTACTGTTACGGATTTATGGAAAGCCCTGCAGGATTCATGGTGTCAGTTCCCTCGAGCACTATTTCAGACATTAGTCGAGTCCATGCCACGTAGTGTTGCGGAACTTCTGCGTGCTCGTGATGGCGCTACACCATATTAGGGATTTGTACCAGTCTCTTTGACTCTTTAGTGTATAACATCTTCAGTTCTCCCATGTTAAGAGTGACAGAAGTGCAAGTCTGTTCTGTGTGAATCGTACTGGATTACGTTTACGACGATAGAGGTTTGGTTTTGTAACGAGTAGTATGAACATATTTCCAGCACGAGATTGTAATATGAGTTCACGTTTATGAGAAATAATTCACTGATTTCTTAGAAAATAGCTCGTGTTGCACAATGATTTAATAGAAAGGTGATTCCTTATATTTATACTTTACTTAAATGTACTTCAAAGAGTTGGCTGCCATCTTGCGTGAATTTACCCAGTAACTGACAAGCTGAAAAGCGTTGTGATGATTAGGTTTATATAGCATGTGGCACGATTTAAAGCAGATGATAGAACTTTGCACAATCTATTTGTGTACTAGTTAGCTTTTAGGAACTGAGTAAGGTGAGTCGACACATAGGCCGCCAGCTGGACGCCGAAGAGACTTACTCAGTCATTCACTTAAGTCGACCAATATAACTAACCATCCCTCAGAATTCTAAGTTCAAAATGGCCACCTTAATGCTGCAATTGCGGAATGAATGGATCGTCGTGAGGTCGTTGCGTAGCACGAATATTCCAAGGGTAGCCATTCAGAGCCCTGCTGGCCAGCAGTATGACACACTGGTCTATGCCGAAATCTTTGCCCGCACATGAGACACAAAACAACTTGCCACTGAACAAGACCAATGAAGAAGCAGATCAGAGTAGACGTCAGGCACAAAAATTCGAGATACAGCTAGGTTCCCAATACTCGAGCTCACTACACCAGCAGAAGTGAAGATGTTCATCAACCGAATAGAAAATGATTCCACCCCTGGTGCAGATGGGATAACTGACGAGCAATTGAAGCATCTCACAAGAAAGCCACCGATACTGCTTATACGCATCTACAAAAAGTAAATGCTGCTAGGATACTTCAAATCCGAATGGATAATAGCTCAAGTCGTACCGTCACCAAAACCAGGAATGGACATCACACTATCCGCCAAGTACCGACCAATTAGCCTGCTGTCGACACTATCAAAGATCCTCGAAAGAATCATACACAAGCAAATCAGAACAGTCTGTCTTGAAAATGACATTTTTCGCTTGGTCCAGTCTGCATTCCAGCCCACACTGTCGGTTGATCTGGAGCTGTTCTGCGTATCAGAATACAAAGCTTATAATTTAAATGTCTCCAGCAATACTGTGGGAAAATATCTGCATGTGCTGAAAGCCTTTGATGGAGTCTGGAAGAATAAATTACTGCTCAAGCTCTGGAACCGACGAACTTTACCAGATTACTGTATGCCACTTACCGATAGTTTACTTCAGCATTAGAGAATCTTTGGTAAAAATCGATGGGCAACGTTCCAGTCTCAAACAGCTTGCCGCCAGGATTCCACAGGGGTCAGTCCTCTTACCACTGTTCTTGTTCATAGATGTAAACAATCTCCTGATCTTACCATACGTGGTACTTGCTCAGTTTGCTGATGACGCGGCCCTTCTCACCAGTGGTCGACGAGTGACTGCAGCTGTCTCACGCTTACAAGGGTAACTGACAGTCATTGAGCGATGCACCAATTATATCTCTCAATGCCACCAAAGCAATAATTTTTACTCAGAAGCATCCACTGCTATGCAACTGACGGATCCTCAACGACTGAGAAATCTCTTGGGCTATCCATTTCAGGTACTTTGGTGTCATACTTGACGCTAAACTACTGTTTAACCTTCACAATTAGAACAAACGACAGAAGATTTTACGGCTCTTCGACCAACTCCAACCCCCACTAACAAGTACAAACAAGCAGCCGTGCAATAAGCTTCATCTATACTGAGAAACGGTCCTTCGAGCAGTACTCAACAGGTGCTCTACGGGGGGGAAAAGCAGTATCTCAAACCTCAAGCCCATTCAAAACCAGCAAAACCTCTGCCTCTTCATAATCCTACATGCACCCAGGTTGGTTAGGGTTAGAGACCTTCACGACGAACTAAATCAACCCTCGATCCAGGTCTCTATCGCCCACTCCATACAAAGACTCATCAAGAAAAGTTAGGGTACACGTCCCACCTCTCGTCATCTGGAATACACAGCCTCTGTCCACCCTTACACCGGGCTCGACTGCCTTGTGCTAGCACAGGAGTTCCTCAGTGACATGCAACTTATGGAACAACTAACATAATGTAACGGCTCAAGAGCAAACAGTCCACAGGCTTTACGATGAGCAAATGAACATAATACACTACTGGCCATTAAAATTGCTACACCACGAAGATGACGTGCTACAGACGCGAAATTTAACTGACAGGAAGAAGATGCTGTGACATGCAAATGATTAGATTTTCAGAGCATTCACATAAGGTTGGCGCTGGCGGCGACACCTACAACGTGCTGACATGAGGAACGTTTCCAACCGATTTCTCATACACAAACAGCAGTTGACCGGCGTTGCCTGGCGAAACGTTGTTGTGATGCCTCGTATAAGGAGGAGAAATGTATGCCATCACGTTTCCGACTTTGATAAAGGTCGGATTGTAGCCTATTGCGATTGCGATTTATCGTATCGCGACATTGCTGCTCGCATTGGTCGAGATCCACTGACTGTTAGCAGAATATGGAATCGACGGGTTCAGGAGGGTAATACGGAACGCCGTGGTGGATCCCAACGGCCTCGTATCACTAGCAGTCGAGATGACAGGCATCTTATCCGCATGGCTGCAACGGATCGTGCAGCCCAGTCTCGATCCCTGAGTCAACAGATGGGGACGTTTGCAAGACAACAACCATCTGCACGAACAGTTCGATGACGTTTGCAGCAGCATGGACTATCAGCTCGGAGACCATGGCTACGGTTACCCTTGACGCTGCATCACAGACAGGAGCGCCTGCGATGGTGTACTCAACGATGAACCTGGGTGCACGAATGGCAAAACGTCATTTTTTCGTATGAATCCAAGTTCTGTTTACAGCATCATGATGGTCGCATCCGTGTTTGGTGACACCGCGGTGAACGCACATTGGAAGCGTGTATTCGTCATCGCCATACTGATACATCACCCGGGGTGATGGTATGTGGTGCCGTTGGTTACACATCTCAGTCACCTCTTGTTCGCATTGATGTCACTTTGAACAGTGGACGTTACATTTCAGATGTGATACGACCTGTGGCTCTACCCTTCATTCGATCCCTGCGAAACCCTACATTTCAGCAAGATAATGCACGACCGCATATTGCAGGCCCTGTACGGTCCTTTCTGGATACAGAAAATGCTCGACAGCTGCCCTGGTCAGCATATTCTCCAGATCTCTCACCAACTGAAAACGTCTGGTCAATGGTGGCCGAGCAACTGGCTCGTCACAATACGCCAGTCACTACTATTGATGAACTGTGGTATCGTGTTGAAGCTGCATAGGCAGCTGTACGTTTACACGCCATCCAAGCTCTGTTTGACTCAATGCCCAGACGTATCAAGGCCGTTATTACGGCCAGAGGTGGTTGTTCTGGGTACTGATTTCTGAGGATCTATGCACCCAAATTGCGTGAAAATGCAATCACATGTCAGTTCTAGTGTAATATATTTGTATAATGAATACCCGTTTATCATCTGCATTTCTTCTTGGTGTAGCAGTTTTAATGGCCAGTAGTGTATTACCCATCTACCTCAAATACGGAGGTCCAACCACAAAAACGGTAGCATTTCGCGCGCGCCACACACACACACACACACACACACACAAACAGGGAAAAAAGGCCGGATATATGCACGCTCTAGCAACATTGTAGGATATGGAGATGCATGGAGGAAGCATAATTGTTCTTCGTGAGCCGTTTCGGAGCTGTATGTGTTAGTGGCCTAGTGACGCTGGTATGGTTGCTCGGCGCGTTCGGTCAGAGAGCTTCTGTAGCGAAAAATAAAAAAGAAAACTTAGTGAAATATTCAACGATGAGATGCAAGGGGTCTCATGAAGTCCCCCCATACCAAATGACAAGAGTGACGACGAACAAAATGAAGAAAAAAATTATAGTTGTTGTGTAATGCAGATATAAAGTAGAGGCTTCGAGACTCCTCGATGTCTAATTTTTTTAAATCGTATTTCTGGTGTCTGCTGAAATTATGTCTGATGGAACCTCACAGATATCTCGCTTCACTGTCTAACCCATCAGTAATAGCAAAAGCTTCCAGAAGTAATTCTTCCAAACATCTCGTGGTTGCGTAAAGGTCAGAACGGTTCACGCTCGAGAGTTTCCCTTCAGTGGCCAGCGGCTACACGTCATCCGCCGCCTAACGCCAGACGCCGTCCGACCAGACGAACGGTGCTCGGTGCTGTGAGTGTATTTCAATTGCCATTTTCTCATTTGCAACTCTGGTATTTATCTTGCAGTTACTTATTGGATTTTGTATGCCTGAAACTTACTAACACTGTTCGAGAGATGTAAAATTGAATCGCAAATGGAAAAACTGTAACATTTGCTACATATTATTCGCTATGTGTTTAATAGAGGAGTGAAGGCGAGAGAGGCAAGTCGAAACCTTTGCACTGTCCGTGGAACGTGCGCTTTTGGGAAGACAAGTCAGAAAAGGGTTTTATTGTTTCAAGAAAGATTGTTCCTCTATGGTTAACTTTCCACATTCAGGAAGTCTGGATAATAGATATATGTGATTATCTGCGTGCATTTAAACGTCGTGCGACATTTGCATTCAGTAGTAAAGGTTCATAATTCGGGTGTAGGATCACTGATTTCTCTAATTCAACGAAACAAAAGTCATGGGATGACTATTGCTGCATTTTTGGTTGAACTTCATCAGATGGCTCATTGAAAATTCCTATGCAGGATTGTTAGTGGTGATGAGCGTGATCAGCGTGGCTGATTGCTATCCGAAGGGGCCGGGTTCGATTCCCGGCCGGGTCGGAGGGTTTCTTCACACGTGACAGGCTATTGTGTTGTCCTTCCGTTCGTATCGTCGTAACTGACATGAAAATCGTCTCCCACATGCGTTCGTATCGTTTTGCCATTACTGAGATGGTTGAATGGGCACGACCCGAAAACCAACATATGCTAACTTCTTAAGAAGAAATTATTGCCTGAGACGTAACGAAATACAATACTCGAGCAAAGAGAGGTCTCAACATAATACATTGCATCTGGTGCCTCAAAAAGGGTTTTGCGCAATACAATCTCCTCCCCCCGGGGCGTACCGGTCGTAAATTTTGTTGCTAACAAATAAGACACTTCATGGAGGTATGTTTCGCCTATGCAACTAAATGACAGGCAGTTTGTTCTTTGCCATACGCGTTTCGCTTCTTTTCCTTACAGAGCACCTTCAGTGGCCTGTAATACATGTTTCCTTTTATACGAGTACATATAATAAATTTATGATGTAGTAGTTACAGTATATTAGTATGTTACATTTTATCATGTTTTTATCTTGTTTTTCAGGTTAGAAACAAATTTGTAGCACGAATTTCGTGTGGTTAAATTATCGTTTGGTGTTACTTACGATTTCCAGTGTTGTTAGTCCATGTGGTCCTGGAGACGTCTTCATTCGGTCCCCGTGCTCCAGTTGGCCGATGTCCGTCCTTTTCTCACGGACATTTGTTACTTCAGATCACTTGCACTTTTCATTTTGTGATTAACATGTGTGTGTTTATAGTGTATATTGCCAACTGTCGCTGTGTGATTATCTTTCGACTTTTGTTTGTGTTGTGAGTGTGGTTTGATATTTCTCATTTGTTTTGTTTGTTTGTGTGTGTGTGTGTGTGTGTGTGTGTGTGTGTGTGTGTGTGTGTGTGTGTGTGTGCGCGCGCGTATGTATTTAATTTGTCGTTCGTTGTGAGGGCTTTATTTAAAGTGAATATCCACTTAAAAAAAAGGCCCTCACAAGGAAAGACATATTAACACATAACAAAACACACACACACACAGACACACACACACACACACAATACACACACACACACACACACACACACAGAAAACAAATGAAAATTATAAAACCAAACATGTGGCACAAACAAAAGTCGAAAGATACACACACAACGACAGCTGGCAACACTACCCACTGTGAACACACACATGTTAATCACAAAATGAAAAGCGCAAGTAATCTATAGTAATAAATGTGGGTGTGAAAACTCCGGAAATCGGTCAACTGGAGCATGGGGACTGAATGAACACATTTCCAGGACCAGAAATATGGGCTAATAACACTGAAACGCCAAACCATAATTTAGCCACAAGACATTAGTGCCACATAAGTTGTTTCTAATCTGAAAAACAAGAAAGAAACATGACAAAATTTCGCACAGTAACATAATGTGACTGCTACATAATACATTTATTGTATATATAAAAAGAAACATGTATTACAGGCCGCTGAAGATGCTTCATAAATAAAAGAAGTGAAACGTGACACAATGCAAACTGCCTTTCAATTAGTTGCATAGACGGAACATAGCTCCATGAATTTTGAAGCAACGGAAAAATGACGAAAATACGTTTTCGCAGTGTAAGGAAAACAACTTACAATATTTCGTCACGTGTTTCTACTATAAGATAATGCACTTCAAAGGTGCCACCAACACAACTACCCAGGAGCTTGTTTTAAAAAGTCATCCCTCACACACTTATTCTTTGGCCTTACACCCTCAACTGTTGAAGATTCTTACTCCATATCGAACAAATGTCAAGGAAATACCTTTCTAGATGAAAATTCACTTCAAACCTAGTTTGACAACATCTTTCACTCGAATCCAATAGAATTGTGTAAGAATTGAATCGCTAAACTACCTGAACATTGTCAGACTAGGTTGGGTTGTTTAGGGGAAGAGACCAAACTGCGAGGTCATCGGTCTCATCGGATTAGGGAAGGACGGGGAAGGAAGTCGGCCGTGCCCTTTCAAAGTAATCATAACGGCATTTGCCTGGAGTGATTAAGGGAAATCAACGAAAACCTAAATCAGGAAGGCACAACGGGGGATTGAACCGTCGTCCTCCCGAATACGAGTCCAGTTTGCCAACTACTGAACCATCTCGCTCGGTTTTTCAGACTGTTTTAGATCATGTAAGGGAATAGAGTGTTGATGATTAATGTGTCTCTGATGTAAAATAATGAAAAATGCTATTAGGTTACACACTGTACTAATGCTAATGAAATGCTGCTAACCGCAGAAACCAATCACAGAAAGTCTGTTGTAATGAAACGTAAGGTATCTGTAACACGAATAAGCCTATGTTAGTATGAATTATCAAGACATTACATACACTGGACTTAGAAACGGTCTATTTTTATTTTTTAAAAGAGTAAACCGCCATTTGATGTGCAGTACTGTATTTATCTTTTATAGTATCTATATTTCGTCTTTTATGCCATTATCAAGTACACTGCTAAAAGTAATTAGACCATCATTATGTCATATCTGTTAAGGCAGTCCAAAGCAGGTAAACAAGACAAGAGTCTTGTTTACCTGCTTTGGACTGTCTTAATAGATATGGCATAGTAACGATCTTGATAATGGCATAAAAGCCGAAATATAGATAGTACAGGAGATAAATATAGTAACACAGCCAAAAGGAGGTATACTCTTTTAAAAGGTATTGTATGTCTGTGGCTCAACACTACTGAAGACTTTTTACTGGTATGTTTACTCCCTGTCCCATGTCACTCTCGAGTAATACAGAAATGTGGCTGTTCAGAAATAACATGAATAAGATTTCCTTATTGATTTTTATGTACGATTGCCTGTAGCTCTGTCACAAAACTGATAAATATCTGGCCTTCAGTGAGACTGGTAGCGCAAGCCAAATCACCCTTTGCTTCAAAAGCGACCACATTACCTCAGAGCCAGCGAAGAGCGACCGCATTTGTCTCACCCTTATTGCATCTGCGGTAGTTACGACAGCTAA
The DNA here is from genome assembly GCF_023864345.2 of Schistocerca serialis cubense. Lineage (NCBI taxonomy): Eukaryota > Metazoa > Arthropoda > Insecta > Orthoptera > Acrididae > Schistocerca > Schistocerca serialis. The sequence continues at coordinate 171,813,274 of NC_064640.1, forward strand.
ATCGCAACGTAAAAGACGAAAATAATTGCACTTTCGACGTGGAACAACTTTCCCGGACTCAAAACCATAAATTCGAAACATTATTTCGCACTTTATATGCAAATCACTCAGGTTATTCGATGAAAATGATATGAATAGGTCAAGTGAACTTAGCTGGATAATTCTGTGCCATCCATGAAGTACCTCGTCGTTCACAGAGCTGCCAAACATATCCGGCGTATTTTCCAACATTTAGTAATACTACCGGCAAGAGGAATAGCAGCCGATGTGTCTCCAGAGTAGGCTGCACAGTGAAGACAGATTTGACTCAAAGACGTGGCCGCGAAGGGTTGGAATAGGAAAGGAGTTGTCAACGAGTCCTATTCGCATTTGTGTAACTAGGTCTAAGGACTAGAGCTTAGTTACTAATAATACTCAGGTGCACCGCTGCATACTGAACATGATACATCAATAACTGTCACAATTATTTGTGGTTTTCTATCTTAAACGTACTGAAAACTAAAAAGCCCATCACCAGACATGATACACACCTATGGAGCATCTCTAGCGTTTATACTGTCAACATTAAGGGTAGGCAAAAAATCTTTTTAATAATTAGAGACTTAGGAAATATTTTTCTTGAGAACAATGCCATTGGCACAATCCAAATAAGAGTCTGTGTAAGATGCAAAGTTCCAGTCAAGAATGGCTGCTGTGCGCGAAACTACACTCAATGACGGAAAATATAGCCTCAAAAAGTCGTTGAAAAATAAACCATTAGCAGCTAGTGAGGCGTCAGCAATGTGAATGTTTTCTCATTGCTGCAGTAGAGACAAAGGTAGAAAGAAGCAAGGAAATATTAAGTTACTCGTAAAATAACCCTCTTGCAGTCTAAAACGGAATTCGCCAACTCACTTCACTTATTACGCACGTATTATTCAGAATACTTCATCAAAGTTACACTTGAATAGCTAGCGAACGTAGCGGGATAATTCAGCTCCCGTCCTGGACGTTCAACAACTATCACTCAGCCGTCCAATATTTTATGGATGACATGTTACGTATAATTGATTTTCAAGACAATAATAGTCTTGATATATGTGTAAAACACTTCAATAGCATCCTTGTTATGTGGTCGCATTAATTCATGTAAAATATACACACATCAAAAAAAGTTTTGCATCACCTCGGTTCCGAGAGTCCCGGAACCTGTGCAGAAAATAGGAATAGAGATCAACATAAACATCATTTCCGCCCTTTTTATTACTCATGAAAACCACACATTGCATGTTGCGCCAACTTACACCGAGACCTTTAGGAATGGTGGTCCAGACTGCTGTACACATCGGTACCTCTCATATCCAATAGCACGTCCTCTTGCATTGACGCATGCCTGCATTCGTCATGGCATAGCATCCACAAGTTCATCGAGGTACTGTTGGTCCAGATTGTCCCACTCCGCCGGCCGTGGTGGCCAAGCGGTTAAAGGCGCTACAGTCTGGAACCGCGCGACCGCTACGGTCGCAGGTTCGAATCCTGCCTCGGGCATGGATGTGTGTGATGTCCTTAGGTTAGTTAGTTTTAAGTAGTTCTAAGTTCTAGGGGACTGATGACCTTAGAAGTTAAGTCCCATAGTGCTCAGAGCCATTTGAACCATTTTTTTGTCCCACTCCTCAACGGCGATTCGGCGTAGATCCGTAGAGTGGTTGGTGGGTCACGTTGTCCATAAACGGCCCTTTTCAATCTATCCCAGGCATGTTCGACAGGGTTCAATTTTTGGAGAACACGTTGGCCACTCTAGTCGAGCGATGTCGTTACGCAACCATGAGCTGTTTGGAGGAATTGTTCCTAGAAGTTTTTGCTATAACTGGTGGGTACACAGTGAAGCGAATTATCTTTGAGTTTCCATTAGATATAACATTAACAGAAGCCGGAAATACAACTAAAAAAAAAGAAAAACGAAAAAGAAAAGGGCATCGAGGGGTCTCGACGCCGCTGCTTTATGGTGGAGAAACTGGTTTTAAAATTTTTCTGAATTTTCCTTTTTAATTGTGTTTCATATGACATACTGTACTGCCTCCTTGATAAGACAGTAGCTGAGCCTTGGCCGGCATAGTACCGGAAGTTTTGTGTAACATCCACGCTCAGTCCACGTGAACACTGTCCTACGGTAGTACCTCTGAATAGGGCCGCTATTTTGAGTACCCCTGACGGAGGAACGCTCACTGAAGCACCCTCTGCCCACTAATAGGAGTGCTGGCCGTTGTGGCCGAGCGGTTCTAGGCGCTTCAGTCTGGAACCGCGCGACCGCTCCGGTCGCAGGTTCGAATCCTGCTTCGGGCATGGATGTGTGTAACATATAAATTGGCGAGCTTCTAAGCGACGCGACAATAGCACCTGAAGATGGCGGCCAGTTGTCTCGCTGAAGTATTGTGCGGTTTCTACAATATTATCCAGCGTAATTACCGAGAACCTATGAAACATCTTGAACCAATAGGATGACTGGGGGACGATCACGTGGGGCGCGGCGGACGGCTTGGTGAGAATGTGTTGGTATTGAGAACGCTCTCTTTCCTGCTAGCAGGTTCCGGACTGGACGTCTCCACTAGTTCCTCCCTTTGGGGGCGCAATGCCTCTCAGTTTAACTGCGGCAAGCCTCCTGTTGCTGTAGCAAGTTTGAGTTCAGTGTAACCTTAGGCGTAGGCTTTTAGAGAAATATAATCTCCACTGCTGAGAGGAAACAGTCTTTTCTTTCGAAGTTTTTCTGCTAACACCACCGGACGACCGGTTTCCTGCTCACCTGCCCATCCTGACCAAGTCCAGCACAAACAGGTCTGGGTGGATGTCACATGACACACCCTGAAGTTTATCGTTGAAAATTTCACTAAGTTTTCGTTTTTTATTATTATTACAGAGGATAGCTAGCCCTCTGACCGAACATGCTGAGCTACCATGCTGGTGCCACTAGACCATTAACACATATAGCTCCGTAATGGCTCGCGAGGAATGACATTCACTTCAACATCCTACAGTGTTGCTAGATAGTTCATGTTGCTGGATATAGAATTCTAAGGGACGACCTGTTCCACTGGCCATCTTAAGGAAATGACTCCGACTTACTCTCTGTGATGGCCAGCTGCAGGCTGGGTTTTATGGCTAAGACTATCCGTTCCTGTGTTGCTGGTCGCTGCAATGTTACATACGGTAACGCTGTGTCCCTGAATTTAAGAAAAAAGTATATTCGTGCTTGAACGTGGAATAGTTCATTAACCATTGTAATCCACAACCTATTCCATTGTCTGAATTATTTCCACGAGTCTCAGTTGGAATCAGTGTAACAGGTTTCTGGTAATTAAGTATATACAGATCCATTAACTACATGTGTTATCCCATATTTTCGTCATTCGCGAAAACTAAGAGCACATATAAAAACCACGAAAATAAATTCCATAAAAAAGGATCTCTCTGACCTGTTACCATATAAGATGGCCGGAAATCGTATGAAATCCGTATCAAGGACGCTGTATGCAGCCTGAAACGAATGGATTGTGAGGACGGCGAATGTACAATCGAAACTGATCGCTAGTAAAAACTTATTATATGAGTGTGTCTAAAATAAAGTGTTTAAAAATGTAAACAATATCATTCTTTTTGCAACTTCGTTTACAGGCTTCAAGTTAATCGTCATGCAGTGCACTCGTGTAAAACGAGCTTGTTTTTTTCCTGCGTAAAATTAATTTGGCTGCCCTTTCCAGTTTGATAAAACATTTTCATTTTTATTAACTATTATGTTATGCCGCCATTACCGGGTGTTTTCCTTTTGGTAAATATCGAAAGGCTTGTGAGGTGATGCAGTGGTTACGACACTCGATTCATATTCGGGTACACGTAGCCTCAGTTCCCTGTCTGCTCATTCAAATTTAGATTTTTAGTGGTTTGCTGACGGCAAATACCAGGATGGTTTCTCTGAAAAGGAGACGGTCGATTTCCTTCGGTAATCCGAGCTTGTGTTCCACCTCTAATGACCTCCTCATCGACCTTGATCACCCTTCCCTCTTTTCCTAGTGGTCTCGTGGTTGACGGGACGTTAAATGCAAACCATCTACCTTTACATCTGTCAGTTCATCCTCTTAATGTATGCCGCAACGTTATTGAAATCGAGCACCACATCGTTATTGGTTTCCATCTGATCGTTAGTTAAGCTACCAGCTGTGATAAAAGTGAATGGTTTCTTCAGTTTCTATGAACTTAAGTTTGCTTCTAGATTTTGTTTGATACCTTTTCTCATCCATACTGCAATTCCTTGTCTCAACAAATTTGTGCAAGTGTAGTTATTTTAGCATACCCTATCGTTTTATTCTACATCTTTCTAGTCTATAATCATTAGTGATTAAAAACTAAGAATGGCACATTTTGAAGACTTAGTTTCCTAAGTGCTAAAGCATGTAATCAATATCGTTTAATATTCGACTAGGTCCATCTCTTTTCCATCTCATGTTTGGGTTTGAAAAATTGAGATCTGTAGCTCTGTGCTGAATGGAAACCTAATTGGCTAAACTGTATGTCGAACGTTTGATAGCATCTGCTCCTTTGTAGTAAAATTGCATCGTGAACATTGACAACTGTGAGCAAAAGCGAGAAGAAAGCTTGTGTGCAAGTCTCTTACAATACAGTTTTGATCTTCTCTAATCAGTCTGCTATTACATACAAACTCTTCTTTGTGACCCCCTACTACATGAATGATTCAGTTATGTGTGGTGTACTAGAGGGTTTTATTCTGAAAATGCATATAAATATGATTTGTTTTCACAATGTGATTGCTGTTTATTGCCCATTTTCTTCTGTATCATGAAGTGAGGAGTGGATAGTTATCTAAGGACAGCCCTATTTCTTTGCCTTCTTAATCTATCAGCTATTATTGAAATTATTTCCTCGTGTACCACTGTGCGGCTGGAAGAAAATGGTTCAAATGGCTCTGAGCACTATGGGACTTAACTTCTGTGGTCATCAGTCCCCTAGAACTTAGAACTACTTAAACCTAACTAACCTAAGGACATCACACACATCCATGCCCGAGGCAGGATTCGAACCTGCGACCGTAGCAGTCCCGCGGTTCCGGACTGCGCGCCACGAGACCACCGCGGTCGGCGGCTGGAAGACACAAACAATACACTGATGTACCATTTGCCGAAAAAAAGCAGTAATTTGTGTACGCGGTTCTTAAAAGTGTTGAAACTAAGTTGCTGGAAATGCGTTACCGATATTTTTAAATACACTTCAGTTCTCTATAGACTGATAACGTCCCTGTCTTTATTTACTGCATGTTGTGCAATTACACTACTTTAATGTGCCTTAGAATACAGTTGTATTGATTAAAAGCTTTCTACTTCGTTGCCAAATCCGTTCAGCAATAATGTAAAGCGAGAGATGTTCGTTTCCTGGAAGGAATGTTGGAGAAGGGATACAAAGTAGATTCCCCTACCACATAGAAAGGAAGCAGTCTTGGCTCCGTTCTAGTGCTCTGAAATTTATCGTTTCTCTTGGCGAAGCCATTCCTGCTGAGTTGGGGAGATAGTATCCGATGAGATTAGGAGCGTCAGGAGGGAAGTTTCAAATTGCGAGCGTGCCACCAAGCTTTCGGAGATACTGAGATAGCGCGGCTCTCTTTCGAAGTACGGAGACCGCCTCAGAAAGTTAGCTAAGAGCATGCGCAGTGTAGCGAGCTACATCACTTGCAGAAATCATGTTTTAGCACTTTAATTACTGTAAGAAGATTAGTTATTACCTGCACTGTCCCCACTTACATTTTCGTTACATTCGTAGTCGATGTTGATGTCTTGGCGAAACCATGAATTTCTTCAGGGTTAAAGATTTATTAAGCTGCTGTTATCAAACTGAACCATTACTCTTTTGCTTAATATTGATCTTCATGATACTGAGGCTGACCTTGCAATCCAATTGGGAACGACGTTTTGTATTGTATTCTATTAGGACATATCTTGTCCAAGAAGGAATACAGCTCCTTGTTGACGAAAATTAGACGATCATTGTTATAGGATTCCTGAAACCGTACAGGAAATCGCCTGGAACTATTGAAAAAATTAGAACCAAAACAGAATGGCCTATCCGCTCTCAGTATTCGATGGTACACATACTTCGAGTTCTCACAGCCGTCCGGGAATACGTTCCATTACCTACTGCAGACTCTACAGAGAGGTGTATGTAGGCATAATCTGAGGCCACAGCTGTCCTTGTTATACTTTGAGGTAGGGGAGCATACTACTTACGCCGTAAGCATTTTACTTCTACTTCAGTACGGGAGATTAATGATCTCGTGGAAAGGTAGGGCTTTTGTTAGGTCAATTTAGCGCTTTTGCTGGTAACAATGGTTTATCTTTATATAGGCTCTTTAAAGATTCACCGAAGAATTTTCATTTTAAAGAATCTTCCTAATACTTAAAAGTACTTGTGAATATGCAAACCTCCGTATATTATCTATCTGCTATGATGGAAATGTGTTATTTATATGAAAATGGGTCAAGGGAACTGTAAATAATTGTAATTCGCAAGACAAACTATTTGCGTGTTTAATTTTCTGTGTACAAGTCACACTAATTTATATGTAGTGTTATAAATACAGGGTGTTTGAAAACGAATATACCGGTTTTAAGGCCTTGTAGCATTTATTACATACAACTTATAGTTATAAATAACACATCAAAGCCGGCCGGGGTGGCCGAGCGGTTCTAGGCGATACAGTCTGGAACCGCGCGACCGCTACGGTCGCAGGTTCGAATCCTGCCTCGGGCATGGATGTGTGTGATGTCCTTAGGTTAGTTAGGTTTAAGTAGTTCTAAGTTCTGGGGGACTGATGACCTTAGAAGTTAAGTCCCATAGTGCTCAGAGCCATTTGAACCATTTTCTTAACACATCAGATGAAAGAGGAATATAACGGAACTGGACGTCAGTTGAGCAGAACTTAGATAAAAAATAATAATTTAATTGAGTTTATAACCGAACTGAGATCGTACAGTCTTAGACACAAATCCTGGCCAAAGGCCAGCTGCTGCAGAGAATAAGCCAGAGTCGTACACTTAAGGCGGCCAATAAAGCCGGACACCTCTCAGAATTCTAAGTGCGGCCATATGCACGACTTGGCAACACAGTAGAATGCGGAAGTGTCTGGAGGAAGTGCTGTCTCTTCTCGAGCTACTACCGTGCTGTCTAAGCTCGTGATCTAAAGGTCTAGTGGCTGTCCGCTGCCGATGCCATGGGGGTGGGATGTGTACACTTTCGCTTCTTCACAGCGTTATGAGTATTGGAAGTTAAGTGAGCCGCTTGTGGAGGGGGTGTTGTGTTGTCCTTACATTTATATCGTCGTTATTTTCATTATACTCTCGCGATGGCTAAATGGGCATAGCCCGGAAGCCAATGAACTGAAAAAAGAAAGTTACGTTAGGTTCCGTGCTTTGTGAATGTATACCCTATTTCGAATTCGTCTTTGTGTCCATTTAAGTGTGCTCTTAGTAGCGGCTTTGTCTGCTTTTTTGTTCCCATGGCGTCGAGGCCTATTCCACGTACAGATACACTGAGTTTTTCTTTTGATAAGTCGACACATCATGTGCAGCCGAGTTCTCTGGAAACTCACGATTGGTTGGAAGAGAGTTTTTTGTTTGACTTCGGATCAAAATACACAGCGTATTATGTTTTCTTTGTTAAATTTGTGAATCACTTAGGAGTGCTTAAACATGGTTCCCAGGTTCCGTTCCGTCACAGAGGTGACTCAGTACAGTCCTCCTCGTGAGCGTTGACACTGCTTACACGAATGTTCGTGCGTTCAATCAGCTTCACGAAGTAGACAATGTTTACCTTAAAGGCGCTTTGCTTAACTATGGTAGGGTTAAAAACATTAGCCTTGAACGATGGTCCAGCCAGCACAGGCTTCAATGCTACAGCAGGACTCATTCTGTAGAAATGCAGGAGGAAAAGAATATCCCGTCTCATTTACAAGTATGTGTTTACAGAAAACACATTGTACGCACTGGCCAGGTAGGGACATGCGTTTTGAGTAACGAGAGAGATCATCTGCGTACCAACTGTCTGAGAAGGGTTTTTGTTTTGTGATCTTCTCTAGAACAATGCCGATAGTTAACTGTAGCAGACTTCGTCCCCAATGGAACCGAATCAGGGGCTGGGAAATATTCTGCTAACGATGCCCATCGGACAGATTTGAATTTCGCTGCTAGTGATTTTCTGCCGTTACGACTGAAGGCGGTTTCTGATGGGGCTGCCCACCGCATGGACACCCAAGTGAGCCTCAATAAGAGGTGCTGTACTCTGGATGAAGATACTGCTGATGTCGTTCCTCCTGCCCAGCCCACCCCTGAACATCATGCATCTGCTGATTCTCTGGATGACAGGGATGGAGTCAGGACTATTGAGCTGAGAGTTGAAATGTAGGGTTCTGGTCCCCCTCCGATTTCCACGGATGTTCCCCCTACACATCTCCAGAGGGCGGAACCTTCGGTGTCGATTCCCTTATCGCCTGTTCCGTCTGTTCCACCCGTTGACTCATAGAATCCCTCCTGTTATCAAGTGTAGTATTCCTGACGGCGGTTCTACACTACTGAAAAAAACATTACGATGCCCTTTTAAGGTTTCCATTTCACTCAAGATTTATTGTTTGAACAGTGCATATAGAGTACATAAAATGATTGCATTTACAGATCACTTGCATAAGCTGTTCTTAGGTAGCAGGTATCGACCAATGCTGAGAAACACATATTAGTCCATGGTGTAGCTTCCCCGGGCAGCATACATGCGCTGACTCTGGCATTTAGTCGATCGTAAAGATGGCGAATACTGTCCTTGGATACGTGGTGCCACGTCTGCTCTGTTTGTTATGTGATAGAATTCTTGCAGTTCGTGTTATCCCCGTTTCCTTTTTCTGGCCGTTGTGCTGTGGTGACTACTCTAAACCTTGAACGGCAACTTGCGAAAAAGTTTCTGGCACAGTGAATGCTGAATGTCTCCCACCTCACGGATAGCGTGCTGGATGATGTGGATGGCGCCGGGTGGGAGCGTTTCCTCCACTGCGCTAAGAGTTATTCTTCACTGTTCGATCGGTGGGCAGATTTAGTGAAGTTGAATCTCCGTCAGTCCTTAATATCATATTGTGCAACTCGAACGAGCGACTTCAGCAAAACGTACGAATTTCATTGCACTGTTTTGCGTGTATGGTATGAACGAGCGATAACATCCCTCTACGGATCGAAGAAGTCCGCCGAACTAAAGAAAAGCTGCTCCAGCTCAAGCAACTTCAGACGGAGGGTTTATTGGTCAAATCTAAGTTTCGGTCGCTTGTTGAAGGGGAGCTGACATCACTGTATCATCGGCTTCGCCATCAGTCGCAACGTAGTCACTCTGTCATTCCGTCTCTCAAACCCTCTACAGGCCGCCAACTGACTGAGGAAGGTCATATTGCAATATACGCGGAACTACACTGAAGCACCAAAGAAACTGGTATAAGAAAGCATATTCAAATACAGAGATATGTAAACAGGCAGAATACGGCGCTGAGCTCGGCAACGCCTATATAAGACAACACGTGCCTGGTGCAGTTGTTAGATCGATTACTGCTACTACAATGGCAGGTTATCAAGATTTAAGTGAATTTACAAGTTGTGCTATAATCGGAGCACGAGCGGAGCGACACAGCAACTCCGAACTACAATGAAGTGGGGATTTTCCCGTACGACCATCTCACGAGTTTACCGTGAATATCAGGAATCCGGTAAAACATCAAATCTTCAACATTGCTTCAGCCGGAAAAAGATCCTGCAAGAACGGGACCAACGACGACAGAACAGAATCGTTCAATGTGACAGAAGTGCAATCCATCCACAAACTGCTGCAGATTTCAGTGCTGGACCATCAATAAGTGTCAGCGTGCAAACCATTCAACAATACGTCATCGATATGGGCTTTCGGAGCCGAAGGCCCACTCATGTACCGTTGACGACTGCACGACACAAAGCTTTACGCCCCGCCTGGGCGTTGATGACTGCAAACACGTTGACTGGTTGTTCGTATCTCGCTCGAGATTGTATCGAGCGGATGGACGTGTACGGTAAAGGAGACGACCTACGTGTCATCAGGGGAATGTTGAAGCTGGTGGAGGCACTATAATGGTGTGCGGCGTGTGCAGCTGGAGTAATATGGGACCCCTTATACGTCTACATACGACTCTGACAGGTGACACGTGCGTAAGCGTTCTGTTTGATCACCTGCATCCGTTGATATCCATTGTGCATTCCGACGGACTTGTGCAGTTCCAGCAGAACAATGTGACACTTCACAGGTCCAGAATTGCTACAGAGTGGTTCCAGGAACACTTCCGCTGGGCACCAATCGCCTCAGGCATGGACATCATTGACCATATCTGTGATGCCTTGAAACGTGCTGTTCAGAAGAGATCTCCACCCCATCGTGTTCTTGCGGATTTATGGACAGCCCCGCATGATTAATGGTGTCAATTCACTCCAGCACTACTTCAGACATTCGTCGAGTCCATACCACGTCGCGTTGCGGCACTTCTGCGTGCTCGCTGGGGTCCTACACGATACTAGGCCGGTGTATTAGTTTCTTTGGCACTTCATTATATATCCAGTGGATAACAATGTAACATCCATTCCCGATATTGCTCATGGAGTCCTAAGTTAGAGTATCAAACCTGCTCGGAATGTTGAATTTTTGACAGCCTTCGGTGTTCGGTCTTATTGCTGCTTCTCCCTCTCGTAAATCACCGGGTGGTCGCGCTGGGGAGTTTTACGTCCGCTTTGGTCCGTATTGGATGCAACATTTCTGACGATGTTAAACGAGGTAATGAGAATAAAATAGTATTAATACTTAAACAATCTGGCCGTGTCACTGTGGATTCTTTTCGTGCTCTCAGGTTGCCTAATTTTGACTTCAAAACTGTTGGAAAGGCAATCAGTAGCAGGTTATCTTCTCTGTCTGAGAATGTGATTGAAGAGCATAAGTGTTGCAGCTCGCGGTCGTGCGGTAGCGTTCTCGCTTCCCACGCCCGGGTTCCCGGGTTCGATTCCCGGCGGGGTCAGGGATTTTCTCTGCCTCGTGATGACTGGGTGTTGTGTGCAGTCCTTAGGTTAGTTAGGTTTAAGTAGTTCTAAGTTCTAGGGGACTGATGACCATAGAAGTTAAGTCCCATAGTGCTCAGAGCCATTTGAACCATAAATGTTACCTTCCTGGTCGCTCGATTTCTATTACAGTAGCGGATTGCAGGGCTGTGATTTCATTTGCTCTGGGCACTTCTGTTCACTGTACCCCTGCTTTTCTACATTTTAACTAGACATTTGACTGTGGTTCTCGTAGCTATTGGGCCCGTGTGTTGGAATGGTTCAAGTGGCTCTGAGCATTATGGGACTTAACATCTGTGGTCATCAGTCCCCTAGAAATTAGAACTACTTACACCTAACTAACCTAAGGACATTGCACACATCCATGCCCGAGGCAGAATTCGAACCTGCGACCGTAGCGGTCGCACGGTTCCAGACTGAAGCGCCTAGAACCGCTCGGCCAACCCAGCCGGCCAGTGCGTTGGAGATAGTCGGCTTTACTGCTGGAACTAGTGTAATTCTTTCCCACTTGTTTCAGGACATCGTGGCGAAGATACTTGTTAATGGTCAGCGGACGCCGCCGATCATGATTAGTTGGGGTGAGCACCAGGGCAGTAAGCTTTCGGTATCCTTATTTGTTCTATCTCTGGAACCACTGCATCGCCGTCTCTCACTATAGTTACGAGGAATTATCCTTACTGATGCAATCGCCACGTTTCGGGCGTATGCTGACGATGTGGTGGTTCTTTTCCGCCGTAGTGAGAAGTTTCCCTTGTTAAAGGTGGAGTTAGAAGATTATTGTCGAGTCTCTGGTACACGGCTGATTGAGAGCAAAAGTAAAATTCTCACACTTCGGGGCTTCGATGATGTTGTTCTTCCAGGCGTTACCGCTATAGACAAGCATACGTCATTGGGGGTTGCCCTCATAAAATGGCGACCCTTAACTGGAAAACTGTAACGGACAAAGTCCAAGTGCCATATTGAACATGAGCGGCACAAGTTACAATTCTCCAAAAGGTTCGCATTTTGGATACGTATGTATTGTGAAAGACATTTCACGTTGCCGAATTGTTCCCGCTCCCTACGATGAAAATGGCAGCCATTGTCTGAATGATTTTTATGCAAACGTCACACATTTAGACTGAGTTATGCGATCACGATCAAACCACTTGTATTACAGGGTTTGGACGTCTCTAATATCAAGATCAAAGCTTTAGCTATATAAATTCGGCACAGGGTTTTGATTATTACCCAGGAGTCACTCACTTCGACAGCTCGACTGTTGAACTTGTGCGTCCACCGAGTCCTGTTCCATTTGTTGATGTTGGTCGCCTTAATTTTGAACCACAGCACGTTAAAGAATTTTACCTTGCCGTGAGCTGTTCGGGTGCCGATGTACTGCAGCGGGCGGTACCCACGACCCGGCCTATGCTCGCTATGGGAGGAGGTAGTCTGTCCCAATTGCATAGAAACACTGTCGCCGCGGATCCGCGGAACCCACTGTAGAACAATGTTAGGCTCCCAGTTTATTACATGGCAGTGGTCTCTTCTTAGTATGGAGTGATAAATAATTTATCCCCATTAATGTCCGTTTGCATCGGATTGGTGTCAGTGACACGGACAAATGTAGTAAATGTGCTCTTAGAGATACCGTACACCATCGATCTACCTGCTATGAATATTTGGCGAACTGATATTGCCTCCGGAAACAGTTGCGTCTGTGTATGAATCTTCGGCCGACATTTGTTTAAAGGTTTTTCTGACGTTTCGCCAGCACGGCAGGCCCACTTTGGCGAAGTTCATCCTCTACTGATGGTGGTGGGCTGGAGGCGAGCACGCAGCCAGCGATTATAATACCTGTCACGCCAAAGCTGTGGCCCATTCCTTGACCATTACCGCTGTTGTTCTCTCCTTGCTGCTTGAAACGGTCGTTCGATGCTGCACGGAAATACAGGATGCGTATACCTTGAGGCTTTCTTCTTATTTGTTGAAACTGCTGTCATGCTTGTGAACATGGACGTCCTGAACAAGCGGCCTAGGTTGCTTTTCTCCATAGCGAGAACCTCTGTGCCGGAAAATTTTATTATGTGGTCGGTAATACAGTGTGCATACGCCACCCGCCACCTGCGATTTCTGCACGTCTCCCAACCTGCGAGATCGTTTACGTGCGGTGTTCCTAGAACTGACTGATCGTCCAGTCATTTCAACATAGACTTTTCCACATGTTCAGGGTATGTGGTATATTCCCGACACTGTGAGTGGGCCATTTTTGTTGTTGGGCAGTCTGAGACACACGCTGATCTTCTTAGTCGGTTAGTTAATAGCTTTCACGCCAACTTTGCGTGATATATTGCCGTTTATATACCAGAGACTCAGAAGTTTCTGCAACGAAATCGGATGCGAATTTCTCGATCTCCACTATGGGGGTGCGGACTGTAGGTCCTTTTGAATAGATCAGGCGTCACTACACCCAAGAAGCGGGTACGAGTGTAGCAGAGTAAGTGCGATTTGTACTGTAAACGTTATAAGAAGCCTCCATTGGGATCAGTGATGACTGACTACCGAAAGCAAAGATAGATCACCTATATTTTTCTTAGAGAACCTTCGTCCTCACATATCGGAAAGAGAAAAGCTTAATAAGATATTAGTAAACTGCAGGAGCATCCATGCTAAGGTATCAGAATTAGTATCGCTAATTAAAGATAATATTGCCCAGAGAGTACTTGAAATAGAGAGCTAGTTGAAACGGGAAGTGAATAGCAAAAGAATCCTAAACTCGGAATGGAAAAATGTCGTAAAGATAGGTTAGACGCCAGAGGTGGAGGAGTTTTTATTCCACGAAAGGATTCGATAGTATCTAGTGAGGCTATTACGGATTCCGAATATTAAATAATTTGCTTCAAGTTAAGAACCAATTGTGGGCCAAACATTGTAATCGGATGATTCTATAGAAACACCTGCGACTGCAAGCTATAGAATGGGGGAGTCATTAGACCAAAACTTGAACCAGCGTCAGGGATACGTGTGAAATTATTCTTAATGCCTTGTCCGAAGATTACCAACGTGAGTCGTAGACGTCCTAACAACAAACAGACCTGAACTTTTCGTATCAGTTAACGTAGAGGAGAGCAACGGTGATCATAGGGCTGTGATAGCTTCAAGTGTGTGTGTGTGTGTGTGTGTGTGTGTGTGTGTGTGTGTGTGTGTGTGTGTGTGTGTGTGTGCGTCCGTTGGTAGTTTAGGGGTGCTCGACGGTTAGGTTGTCAGCACTCTTAGGGATATTTAAAAGAGTGAATGCGAACAGAGTGGTTAAAAATATTATCAGGCAGTGAGGAAGGATGCTAAAAAATGATACTCAGTCACTCACTTCGCCTCATTCGTTTTGACCCAATCACTCTATCTCACACCGAACTAGGTGGCGCAGTGGTTAGCACACTGGACTCGCATTCGGGAGGACAATGGTTCAAACCCGCGTCCGGGCATCCAGATTTAGGTTTCCCGTGATTTGACTAAATCGCTTCAGGCAAATGGTTCCTTTGAAAGAGCACGGCCGAATCCTTCCCCCTCCTTCCCCAATCCGATGGGACCGATGACCTCGCTGTTTGGTCTCCTGCCCCGAATCAACCAACCAACCAACCAACCATCTCTATCTCACACATCTGACGACAAAAGGGAAAGAGTGAAACGTCCTATACCTGGAATTAAAACACAAGAATAACGACAGAGGAATTAAAATAGCGGCACAGAGAAATGTGACCGGCGGAACACTTACAAAACAATATGGTTGAGCCAGTCACCCTGTTAACACATTAAGAACATCTCCCTAAAACTATAGGAAACCAGTTGCACATATCACAAAACTCGAAAGCTCTGACCACATTCGTTTGAACGTCACTCAAAAGAGAGGGCAGATCTGTTGCTAAATCTGCTGCTATCCTCTGGTATGAAAATAAAAGGCAGACTAATTAAATCTGGCGCACATTGATACATAGGTCACAAGCACCACGAATTGGACGGTGCTCTCGCTGGAGCCAGAAGCCGTACGTCGTAGGGGTGTGATCTTTGCGGAGACGAGTAAAGAGGACGTCATGCCGCCTGCATGTCTGGAAGAAGGTACGCCATGGCCGCGTTAGGACTTTACTACACGCGGCTTATTCTATGTCACTTCCACCCACTCTTCCTCCCACTGACAGATGACTCTATACCTCAACAGCGAGGCGATAGCATGCAGGGGGATGGCACACTGAACTTTCTGAGGACCTCAACATGCCTACTTGGTTGCTACATACGCCCTTTTTATTCCCCACATAACCACAGTTTTTGTAGTTGGAGGAGGGCGTCCTGGATATTCTGGATGATCTGCTGAATACACGCGTTGTAGAAAGTCAAGCGCACTCAGAGAATCGGAAAAGACAAGTAATTTAGGGCCCATCAGACATGTCATATGCTTCAGTACCCGCAAATCGCGTATAACTCCCCGTCGATTACAGTAGACTTGTGAGTGCAGTTCAGTTTTGATCCTATACTTCCCGAGGAACTGAGCTCTCTGGCGGTTCTGTGCTTGTTGGGAATCAAGAGAGTCCCATATCGCAAGCGCTTGACAGATTTTAAAGTTCTAGTAAAACCCCCTTAACCTTTTTGGGTGTAGAAATGTGAAACTTCCTAAAAGCTGCCCTCTTTCAGTTTAATTATTAGAAACATATTCTGGCCACCAGAATGCGTTCTGTTACTATAAACTGAAAAACTCTGTGCAATCCCTGAATCTGGAGAACTAGTTACACGAGCCATCTTGTTAGACTGGGTGTTGGTACCTACCAGCAGGCCTACCTATTCTGCTGGGAGGAAGAGAAGGAAATTTCAAGGTTTCCGTCACGACGTCAGGAGCAGCTGGGGGAAATAATGGTCCACTCAGACAGAGTGGCCTGCCTGAGTAAGCCTTATACAACTGAGGTGCAGAAATTTCCTCAGAGGCTGCCTGCTAACTACTGTTGCATCTTAACAGCCATGTATCTCGTCGGCGCGCAGCACACCTTGAGATTGAGGGTTTTGAATAGAGGTTTTTACCATCCTCGCGATGCGGGCGGTCAAGCGAAGATTCCCATACCCTACGGCACACAACATTCCACCGCCGGGCCCTTCAGTGGTCGCTGAAGCATGCCCAGAGCCTAGGGTGATAGAGGACTGTCGGCACTTAGCAGTCCCCAGCTCGGGAAACCCGTGGTTGCGGAGACCATATCCAGAAAACGAATGCTGAGCCCCTGAGGGCGAGAGCATCAATGACTATGGGTGTTATAACACCTCTTAAGAAATGTGTGAAGATAGTTTTGCTTAACGAAAGGGACACGAAAAAACTACAGAGTGTCTGAGTAATCAAGATCAAATGTTTAGAGCTGTGGGCGAAGATGTGGAGCACAAATGCATAATTCCATTGTTCAAATCTGCTTAGACAGTTAGGTCACGTGGAGGGTTTAAAAGAATGAGGAGGGCCCATCGCGCTTTAATAAGTAGGCTAGAAGATTGCTACTTAAGCAAATATTGTTTCATCACAGATTTAAGAGGAGTGAAATACCAGATGACAAACAAAAGACGAAGGAAGTTAAAAATGTGTGTGAGTAAGGCAATCTGAAATGCGATCAATGACTTTGAATATTAAATTTTGTCTACCGACCTGAGTAAATCTTCTAAGAAGTTTTGATGTTACGTAGAGCAGTAAGTGGATGAAATCGTCCATTCAGTCACTCACAGACAGACCGAAGTACTGAATCGTTCTTCCAAAACTCCGCAAAGGTCCCTCTTTTCAGTCATAGCACGAACGCCGAAATGGCAAATTTTGAGAAGAGTGATCGTGGAACGGAGAAACAACTACAATCGCTTAGTAGCTGGAAGACATCTGGACCATATGAGGTTCTATAGACATTATGCGAGAGGACTTGCTCCTCCTCTAGCAGCAGTTTATCTTAGGTCGCTGGAGCAACGAAGGGTACATAGTGACTGCAAAAAAGCGCCAGTCATTCTCTTTTTGAAGGCCTATTTCGATGACGTCTGTCAGATAGAGAATTACTAGCCATATCCTATGCCCACGCATTACGAGGTTTCTGTAGAAAGAAAATCTCCTCTGTAAGAATTAGCATGGGTTCATGTATTCCGCTAACGGAGATCTTGTGGAACTCATCTCGCTGCGTTCCTCTAACAGACCAACACCGCTGTAAACATCGGCGCTTAGGTTGATCCAGTGTGTCTCGACTTCAGGAAAGCATCTGATATAGTCCCGCAAAGTCACTTAGTGAAAAAACAAATACGAGCTTCTCGAGTGTTTGTTCTGATTTGTGACTGTATTCACATTCAAGACATCCTTGGTGATACAACTCAATACGTCGCTCTTAACTGAACAAATTTAACAAATTTAACGGCAATTTCTGCAGTGTCCGAAGGAAGCGTGTTAGGAGTGTCAAATGGCTCTGAGTACTATGGGACTTAACATCTATGGTCATCAGTCCCCTAGAACATAGAACTACTTAAACCTAACTAACCTAAGGACAGCACACAACACCCAGTCATCACGAGGCAGAGAAAATCCTTGACCCCGCCGGGAATCGAACCCGGGAATCCGGGCGTGGGAAGCGAGAACGCTATCGCACGACCACGTAGGAGTGTCACTGTTTACGTTACATACGTAAATGATCAAGTGGAGAACGTCGGAGCCTTCGTCAGGCTGCTTACAGAAGATGCAGTTGTCTGTGGCAAGATAACAGGCGTCAGAAAACAGTAGCGAACAGCAAGAAGACCCGCCCAAGACTAGTGACTTGTGTAGCGACTGGCAGTTGATCTGAACGTAAGCAAATGTAACATGCAGCCCACACATGTGAGGAAAAATCCACTACTGTACAGTTACACTATGTAACCACCCGGAACGATCCTAAGTGGAGTGACCACATAAAACAAATAGTACTAAAAACACATGCCAGAATGAGAGCCATAGGAAGAATTTTAAGGATATGCAATCCAGTCACAAAAGAAATGGCTTAAAACACACTTCTTCGGCCGATTCTTTAGTACTGATCATCAGTCTGGGACTCTTACCCGGAGGGATTAATAGAACAGGTAGGTAAGATCCAGCGGAGGGTGGCGCGTTTCCTCACGGAATCCTTAAGTCACCAGAGCGTAAGGGCGATGAGCAACAAACTCCAGTGGCAGACACTACAAGGGGACGTTGTCCACACAGAGAAGTTTACTAATGTAAATCCGAGGGAGTACGTTCTGGGAAGAGTTGGACAACAGATTGCTTCCCAATGCATCAGCCTCTTGAAATGACCACTGTGCAGTCGTGAGGCATCGACTACACGCCGACCAGCACAGCGCCGCGAAACGGCATCAAGAAGGCACTAACTCGCGCGCCACAATGAAAATGGTGGGCAGTGACACACCTCCACGAAGACAGAATTCAGCATCCCCTGTCAACGCTGACTTAACCAGCCGCCTGTCGCTGGTCGTCTCCAGTTCAGTCGCAGACTCTGAGCCATGATACTTAGCCTGCGTTTTGCGAAAAGTAATAGTGTACAAACGTAACTGCATGTAAGAGGCACAGGAAGCCATCTCATAGCGATAAGTTATGCCTTCTCCGTTAATAGCAATTAAGTTTTCTATTAATTTGATAGTGTTTAGCCCGCATCTCGTGGTCGTGCGGTAGCGTTCTCGCTTCTCACGCCCGGGTTCCCGGGTTCGATTCCCGGCGGGGTCAGGGATTTTCTCTGCCTCGTGATGGCTGGGTGTTGTGTGCTGTCCTTAGGTTAGTTAGGTTTAAGTAGTTCTAAGTTCTAGGGGACTGATGACCATAGATGTTAAGTCCCATAGTGCTCAGAGCCATTTGAACCATTTTTGATAGTGTTTAGTACAGATGATTTTGGATTCCTGTCATCGGCCTCCACAACTTCTGTCCCACAGTAACCGACACAACATCTGGCACCTCTCCTCATTCAGAGGAGCATTGCTACTAATTGTGTTCTTTCTTGCAGACTAGCCGCAACGCTTCTGCTATTGTGTATTTGCTGTGCTTGTAATTTGTTGCAGCGCTCCTCTCATTAAAATGGCCTCTAACCCGCCTCCGGCTGCTGCTGGCTTTGATCTAATGCAGTTTCTGAACCACCAAATGCAGCAGTCGATGACTGCTGTCCAACACATCATTAATGCACAAGCCGCTACTGCATCAGCTCCCCCAAAACAGCCAGCCACATCCGCGGCACAGCCTTCGTGCATGCCACCTTTCCGAGCTTTCAATTAACTATAACAGGAATAGAACGAGTACTACGCTCAGTTCAACGCTCAATGTGCTACACATCAAGTCCAAGGAACTATGAAACTTTCTTATTTCTTATCAACGGCCAGTACAGGAGTTTACCGCCTCGCTTGGAAGTTATTTCCGACTAGTAGGCCGGAATTGCTAGTTTTTGAAAATTTAGTTTCCGCCCTCTCTAAGTACTACGAGGAATACGTACAGGTTGCTGCACCTCGTTACCAGTTCTTTCAACTGCGGAAAAAGCCAGAACAGACATATTGTCAGTGGGTCACTGCTCTTCAGTGTTTGGTACGACAATATCCTTTTAATGTAACTGTGGACTGTACTATAGAGACGCAATGATTCTCTATGCAATTACGTACAGTGTGCCAGACGGTAGGATTCTTGAACAAATTCTCAAACATTATGATCCTAGTTTGAAGCAAGTGCTACAAATTATTGAACATCAGGACTCGTGTGATAGTGGCATGGAAAACTTTGCGGTAGCTTCCATTTGCAGTGTAATGCAAAGTGACAGACAGATATGGCCTTGCGACCGACCACCGCGCGTGAACGGGCCACCGCGTCGTGGCCAGAGTAAACAATTGTCAACACGTTTGTCTACTGTGAAATCATGTCCCCGCTGCTTTTCCACGCATAAAAGACACCACTGCCCTTCGCAGAACGTGACTTTCTTTGCTTGTGGAAAGCTAGGTCAAGTACAGTCTGTGTGCTTGCAACATAAAAAGAACTCTACCCGCGTTTTTACTAAACCAGCTACCAATACCAGTAAAGACCCAATTAGGGATGTGCCTTCACCCCGCCCAAGTGCTGTGCAACGACAGTCATACAAACTGTTTGTAGCGTAGTTATTGCCGGATGGTGTGAGCGACTTCTGTTACATTGCTTAATCGTGCCACTTATGGACAGTTGCTCTCGTCACAACTGACAAAATCTTGTACGCTGTTTACTGCGTGTAACGGTCTGACCATTCCAGTGCTTGGTACATGTAGTTTGCCTTCCACATTCCAGTCTCACTCCAGAACAATAACATGTACAATTTTGTGAAAATGTTTTCGGTTAGATTCACTGATTTGTTTGGTCTTCCTATTCAGGACAATGAACTTTCTGTTTCTGCTTTCAACCCAAAAGACAGTAGTACTCAACTGATTGCAGACTATCCTGATTTATTATCTGAAGGAGTTGGCAGAGTAAATAATTTTGTGGCGAACATTACAATGAAGGACAATGCGCAACCTAAGTTTCACCGGGCGCGTCCCTTCCCTCATGCACTTAGAGACAAAGTTGCAAGTGAACTTAAAATGGCTCAAATGGCCCTGAGCACTATGGGAATTAACATCTGAGGTCACCAGTCTCCTAAAACTTAGAACTACTTAAACCTAACTAACCTAAGGACATCACACACATCCATGCCCAAAGTAGGGTTCGAACCTGCGACCGTAGCAGTCACGCGGTTCCGGACTGAAGCGGCTAGAACCACTCGGCCACCGCGGCCGGCAGTGAACTTAACGAATGGTAAGAGAATGGTGTTATTGTTCCTATCCAGGCTAGTTAACGGACTTCCCCCTTAGTAATCTCACCAAAGCCATTTGGAAGACTTTATCGTTGTGTTGACTTTAAATTCACTATGAATCCACAAACAATAATTGGTACTTATCCGTTGCCTCGCCCTGAGGAATTAGTGGACAGGCTTGGTGCAGGCCGCTGTTTTTCAAAAATTGACTTACACGATGCACATTTGCAAATTCGGATAGATAAGGACTCTCAGAAAGTGTTTGTGGTCAACACACATATAGGGTTTTTCAAATTTTTGCGTTTACCCTTTGGCTGCGCTTCCGCGCCTACCACATTCCAATGCTACTTACAAGGGAACATCCCCATCGCACCCCCCTCAGATTTAGTTATAAGTTGGCACAGTGGATAGGCCTTGAAAAACTGAACACAGATCAATCGAGAAAATAGGAAGAAGTTGTGTAGAACTATGAAAAAAATAAGCAAAATATACAAACTGAGTAATTCATGCGCAAGATAAGCAACATCAAGGACAGCGTCAGCTCAGGAGCGCCGTGGTCTCGCGGTTAGCATGAGCAGCTGCGGAATAAATGGTCCTCGGTTCAAGTCTTCCGTCGAGTGAAAAGTTTACTTTTTTTATTTTCGCAAAGTTATGATCTCTCCATTCGTTCACTGATGCCTCTGTGCACTGTAATAAGTTTAGTGTCTGTGTTTTGCGACCGCACCGCAAAACCGTGCGATTAGTAGACGAAAGGACGTGCCTCTCCCATGGGAACGGAAAACATTTGATCGCAAGGTCATAGGTCAACCGATTCCTCCACAGGAAAACACGTCTGATATATTCTATACGACACTGGTGATGGCATGTGCGTCACATGACAGGAATATGTTGTCAAAAATGGTTCTGAGCACTATGGGACTCAACTGCTGAGGTCATTAGTCCCCTAGAACTTAGAACTAGTTAAACCTAACTAACCTAAGGACATCACAAACATCCATGCCCGAGGCAGGATTCGAACCTGCGACCGTAGCGGTCTTGCGGTTCCAGACTGCAGCGCCTTTAACCGCACGGCCACTTCGGCCGGCAATATGTTGTCGACCCACCTAACTTGTACACTTGGCGAATGCGTAAAAGATTCTTCTACCTTGCCCGATTTGGGTTTTCTTGTGGATGTGATAACCACTCTCAAAAAAGTGATGAAAACATAAGAGTTTGTCACATAAACTGCAACAAATGAATGCAACAGTTTCACAGTCGCACAGTTTTCCCTGTGCTCTGTCAAAACATATGTTTTTAACGTTTTCAATTTTTTCCGTGTGTGGACAGTCAAATCTTGCATATGTCCAAGCAAATCTGAACATGTCCTGGAATTTTGGAGAGCGAATTTGATTATGTGTGAGTGCCTCAACTTTGATAATTGTCTGAAAATAAAAAATTAAAATTCTCACTCCAGGGAAGACTTGAACCAAGGACCTCTTCGTCCGTAGCTGCTCACGCTAACCACGGGACCACGGCATTCCTTAGCTAACATTGTCATTTTTGTTGCTTATGTTACCCATAGACTACTCAGTTTGTATATTTTTTTCTTAGTTCCACATAACTTCTTCCTGTTTTCTCGATTGATCTGTGTACAGTTTTTCAAGGCCTATCCACTGTGCCAACTTGTAACTAAATCTGAGGGGGGTGTGATGGGGAGGTTCCCTTGTTAGAAAGCCGCAATGCAAAAGTTCCATTCTGTTCAAATTACTTGGACGAAACTTTGGTGTCGGGGCCTAAACCGTAAGAAAATATCAGTAACCTTCGTACGCTTTTTCAAGTACTTTCAACTGCATGTGTGAAGTGTTGCCTGCAAAAATGTGCTTTTTTTCAGACTGAAATTCAGTAGTTAGGCCATGTCCTTAATATCCAGTGTGTTCATCCCCTTCAGTTACATATGCTGGCCATCTGGAACCTCCCTGCCCCGTCGAGTTTGACGGAATTGCAGTCAGTTCTTGCGAAATCGACGTGTTATATCCGGTTTATACCTAACGGAGCCCAGAGTGCGGCTCCGTTGCATAGCTGCATAGCTTGCGCTGGAAGAATGTGCATTTTGTTTGGACCAAAGAGTGTTAGGATGCATTGCAGAAACTTAAAAACTCCTTGTTGAGTGACAGATGTCCTGTTCATTTCGATCCCGCTAAGTCTGTGGTTTTGGCAGTGGACGCTTCTTCGTACGAAATCGGAGCTATGCTCTCGCACATATTTGGTTCAGAGGACAGGTCGATTGCTTTCGCTTCTAAGTTATTGACAAAGACTCAGTGTAACTATTTACTTATATGGATATGGTGTCTGTTCTTTCGGACATGTTCGGAAGAACAGACACCATATCCATATAATATAGTTTTGGCAACTCCGGCCATGACCTTCTTCTTCTGTGGATGCACACATATTCCCCGAACTCTTACGGGACTTGGTAAGAATGTCTTTCACGAGTAATGAGTGTGTTGGGGTGGGACACTACGAATGTAGTGTGTGGACATAAAAGGTGAGAATGTGGATCTCGCGGGAGGCGTGCGCGAGATAGTCCCTGCAGTCTCGCTATTCTCTGTGCCCTCGGTGGCTCAGATGGATAGAGCGTCTGCCATATAAGTAGGAGATACCGGGTTCGAGTCCCGGTCGGGGCACACGTTTTCACCTGTCCCCGTTGATATATATCAACGCCCGCTGGCAGCTGAAGGTATTAAAATAATTATAATTTCAGTGTAACTATTCCCAAATCTAGAGGGAAGCGCTCGCTATTATCTATGTCGTGACAGAGCTTCAGCATTATCTGTTCAGTCGGAAGTTTTACCTAGTGACGGACTATAGGCCACTTCAGTCTTCGTTCCATCCGTCCAAACCTGTTCGGCCATGCACTGCTCAGAAGCTGCAACCTTGGGCTTTGTTATTGTCACAGTATCAGTACGAAATATTTTACTGGCCCACGTCGAAGCGTGGAAATGCTGACGGCCTTTCTTGTCTTCTTGTTGGTCCTGATTCTGAATTCGATGCTACTGCCACATGTTGTTATCAGATCGATGTGCAGGACATTGAACTTTTACAGACTTCCCCACTCCACTACAGGAAAATTGCTTAGGCCACAGAAGCAGACCCTAACCTGAACCTTCTGTTGCCCTACATCCGTAATGCTTGGCCTCGTTCAGTGTAATATATTCAGAATTCTTTTGAGTGCCGATATTTTTCTCGTCATCAAAGCCTCTCCGTCCAGCACGCTGTGATTTTATTGCAAAATGCCTGTGGACATTCGGGTGTGCTTACTCCTATAGTGTTGCGAAAAGTTGTGTTGCGATTGCTCCATCAATGACATTGGAGAACTGAACGCACAAAGCAGTAAATGCGTCGACGTTGTACTTGCCCACATTCAACAGAAGACGTCACAGTGTCGCGCTTGTGATGAAAATCAATCGGCTTTATTGCAAACGTTTTCAGCTTGGCCAAGGTCTCAGTCGCCATGGCAACGAGTGCCTATTGACTTTGCTGGTCACATTTGTAACACTCTTTGGATTATTGTTGTGGACTCTTGTAGCAAACATACGTTTGCAGTGCCCATGAACTCGACTACGTCGCGTAGTACCATTCAAGCTTTGTCATCTGTTTCTTGCTTGGGGGGTTTGCCTGAAGCGTCGGTTACAGACAACGGTCAGCGGTTTACGGCTCAGGACTTAGAAAATATACGTACAGCAATGGTATCACTCACATTACTAGTGCTCCGTTTCACTCTCAGTCGAGCACAGAAACTGGACGATTTGTGCGTACGTTCAAGCAAGAGATGAACAAACTATGTACCACTCACACACGGGAGCAAGCGCTGCTGCTCTTCCTCGCAACGTACCGCTCCCAGTCCCGCTACGGTCCGTCGACGGCGGAGCTTCTACATGGCAGGCGCCACCAAACGTTGCTCCATTTTCTGCACCCACCACACCGCACGACGCCTCCCACGCAACGAAAGCATCGCTTTGCGCCCAAAGCTTACATTCTTTTCAGAGTTTTAGGTTGCACGAGGCGCTGGAAGACAGGAACGATTAGCCGGCCGCGGTGGTCTAGCGGTTCTAGGCGCGCAGTCCAGAACCGCGCGACTGCTACGGTCGCAGGTTCGAATCCTGCCTCGGGCATGGATGTGTGTGATGTCCTTAGTTTTAAGTAGTTCTAAGTTCTAGGGGACTGATGACCACAGATGTTAAGTCCCATAGTGCTCAGAGCCATTTGAACAATTTTTTGAACAGGAACGATTCTTCGAAATTTGGGCGCTTGCCTGTATTTAATTCAACGTCCTGCTGGGTTGCTGCGCCGCCATCAGAACCAAATTCGTATTTGTGAGATTTTTCCGCAGATTTTCTGTCCCCAGATTCGCGTCCTGCCGGGATCTTGCGGCCGGCGCGTCGCCCCCGGGTACCTCATCGACACCGCCTGCGGAACCAATGGAGCTGGACTCATCACCTTCGCCGGCGCAGCAGCTCAAATTCCCGGCGCTCGTCCCGGCGCTCGGACCCGGCGTCGTCGTCACACAGTGCCGCGAAACGGCATCAAGAAGATGCTGAATTCCATACCGTATCGTCTATGTCGTCGGCAGGCTCGGTTTGCAATCTCACCCATTCAAAGATCGACAGCCGCAGCTGCCAGTCTTCCTGCAGAGTCCTAAAATTCCGCTTTTGCGGAACGAAATTTCCCTTGGTGTTACTGGCGTGCAGCGTGGGAACTCCTGTACAGTTCTCACGCTGTTCGTGCTGTGACACTGCAGGTACCCTGGCAGCTTTCACGTCCGATCTTCTTGTGAAAAGCGCTAATAATTCCTTCAAGGAATTATGTGCATTCTTGATTTGTCAAGACGCCTACTGCCCAACTGTACACTCACAACACAACCAACAGGAGTTCTTTTGCATGAGAACGCACGATACGACAATTTGCCAATTTTTATATTAATCTCAATCGTTTAACCGAATAAAAATTTGTCTGTGTGCGTATATAGGGTCCGTGTCCCTGTTTTATCGTGAAACCGTAGAGATAAATTCACAACAAGTGTTTCGCAGTGATAGGTAATTTAACCATCAATCTCTTGAATACATTGGTTACATGCTTACATGGTTAAATAACAGATAGCGTAAATGGGAAGTTTGGACTATCAGTGATCATTGTATGTCGTATTGGCCAGCTACGCAATCGCTTTGTGCCGCAACTCTCGCATTCGTTCGGCACTGCACTTTGTAGATTTTTTGGTTAATTTCGGCGTAAGCTCTTCACAAAGACGCCCTTATTAGTGTCCTACCCAAAGTCGTTACAATGCTACACAAGTGTATAACTCTACAGAATGCTAATTCTTAGGAATCACTCAAATGCATCTACACTGGTTAGAGGAACTTACAGGCAACCGAAATAAAGCGCAATAAACGCGCACAGACATGATCTAGCCGTTGTGTGTTCAACCTTGTTACGCATTATTAGTCTCGTAATTATCAACAAGTCAAATCTGACGTTATTTTGTCATACAGGAAAATTCGACCGACGAGCGAACGGACGTTTTCATGTCAAAAATTACTGTAGTTACGTTAACTGAACGCTCCGTCGTGCATGACACAACATAAGTGCAATAACAATAAAAGAAACACTATCTACTTTTATTCCTCCGGTAACCAATTTTAAGCTTCTTAGATTACCGTCAGTTGAAAACTGATGACGGCACAAGAGCCTCAAAATTACTTAGGGAATGAAAACAAGTGGTTGTAAACGATGTGTTGAATGCGTCTTTCTTCTCTCAACAGGATTTATGGTCTTGCAAGAAAACGAACCACATACGTTTAACATAACAATGAACTTAATTTGAAGAGACAGATACGTTTCAGTCCTGTCAATAGATTTATTTTTAAATTAAGAGTAACCCATCAGAGGTTTAAAAACCAGTCCAGTTACACGTTTGTAAGGCTTTGACACAATGTAATATCGAAATAAAACCTTTTAAACAGACGATACACTTTAACTGTAATATTACAGCGAATCTGGTAGCCTTTGATTAACTTCAATTTAAATAGTGCCACCGGATCTGCAGCGGCGTTTCTTCAACATCTGAGTCTGTTTAGAAAATTGCAAGTAAGAAGTAGCACTGACATGTGCGGATTGTACAAGAAACTATTAGCAACGTGTTTACATGACGACGAAACAGGTGCACAAGGACAAAAGCCGTTTATTTATTATAGCCTAATGACAAAATAACTAAAAAGAGAAGTAAAATTTAAAGTTCTTGTGCTTCATGGAATGACTATCCAAGAGAGAATTCAAGTCTACTCGTGAATGAGATTATTATTAAAAGAATATTGCCTTTCGGAAATAAAGGATGGAAGTCGCCGAGCACAGGGGCCCGGAATCTATAACTAAGAAAAGTTGTGAGATTACGAACCTACAGAATTGGAATTTTCAAATGTGTGAC
Source organism: Schistocerca serialis cubense (assembly GCF_023864345.2). NCBI lineage: Eukaryota > Metazoa > Arthropoda > Insecta > Orthoptera > Acrididae > Schistocerca > Schistocerca serialis. Next base: position 171,840,654 of record NC_064640.1, read on the forward strand.
ATACAAGAAGCAACCTGTAGAAGGAGACCGGAGTACGATTCTTTCTTTGAACCCAGTGTGTGACTAGTATTTTGGAAGATGCATCTTATGTTTCAGAGCTGTATTACATTAAGAATTCTCTAATTTTAGCAATTTCTAATAACACAGTATTACACCAAAGAGACAAAGAAACTGATACAGGCATCCGTATTCAAATACAAAGATGTAAACAGGCAGAAGACGGCGCTGCGGTCCGCAACGCCTATATACGACAAGTGTCTAGCGCAGTTTTTAGACCAGTTACTGCTGCTACAAAGACATCTTATCAATATTTAAGTGAGTCTGAATGTGGTGTTACAGTCAGCGCTCGAGCGATGAGAGACACCATCTCCGAGGTAGCCATGAAGTGGGGTTTTTCCCGTAAGACCATTTCACGAGTGTGCTGTGAATATCAGAAACCGGGTAAAACATCCAATCTTCATCATCGCTGTGACCGGAAAAAGATCCTGCAAGAACAGGACCAACGACGACTGAAGAGAATCGTTCAGCGTGATAGAAGTGCAGCCCTTCCCCAAATTGCTACAGATTTCAATGCTGGGCCATCAACAAGTGTCAGTGTGGGAACCATTTAATGAAACATCATGGATATGGTCTTTCTGAGCCGAAGGTCACCTCGTGTACGTTTGATGATTGCACGATACAGAGCATTACGCCTCGCCTGGGCCCGTCAAGACCGACATTGGACTGTTGAATGAATGGAAAAATGTTGCATGAGTCTCGTTTCAAATTGTGTCGAGCGGACGGACGTGTACGGGTATGGAGATAACCTCATGAATACATGGACCCTGGCTGTCAGCAGGGGACTGTTGAAGCTAGTGGAGGTACTGTAATCCTATGGGGCGTGTGCAGCGGCGTGATATGGGACCCCTGATGCGTCTAGATACGACTCTGACAGGTGACACGTACGTAAGCATCCTGTCTGATCACCTGCATCCATTCACGTCCATTGTGCATCCGATGGACTTCGGCAGTTCCTGCAAGATAATGCGACACCCCACACTTCCAGAACTGCTACCCAGTGACTCCAGGAACACTCTTCTGAGTTTAAACACTTTCACTGGCCACCAAACTTCTCAGACATGAACATATAGTGGGGTACAGCTTGTTTCCTAGAAATTATTTACAAGTACGTGCAGTGAACATACGACACAATGCATGTTTCATCAGTATGTACGAAAATATGCACTGACTGATTTCGTGCTACTAACAAGCAAGAAGGGAGAAAATCTACTTGAAATCACGGTATTTATCCTATCGTATTGAACCAAAATGCCGACGTTTATGTATACTATCCCAACGTATTCGAAAGGATGAACATTTAATCAAACATCTTAGATGTTTGATTCCCCAGCAAGTAAAAGATTTCCGCAAATCTCTTGAAGCTCAGATATGCTCGGGTGTAGAAATTAGTTATACGACGTACGATATGTTAACGAGAGCATTCGATGCAATTTCCTCGAGTCTCCAGTAAGTACGTGAAACGTGGACAGTTTCTTCTACATACACCGTCTGAAAAAAAAGTGAAGCAAGTAGAAGCGAAAAGGAAGTTGACAAGTTGAGAGGTTATGTAACGTCATTTCAGTGCTAACAAAATCGAGTCAAATTCATAAAGGAATTGGCAGTATGAGCCCATTTATCAGTTTGATGTTGCACCGTTTCTGGCCTGTATACCTGCATTCATTCAGTAGAGAAGTGTGTCACAAAGCCGTTGTATCCTCTCCTGAGGCAAGATCACCCACAGATGTTGTTACTGTGCCTCGGGACCCTGGAGCTTGGCAGGGAATACCTCAGCATCGCGTAGGAAGTTCGTAGAGACACGTGTCATGTGAGGACGAGCACTGTACTGTTGGAAAATGGCACCAAACTGCTATGACCTGAGAGGTGACACATGAGAACCCAGGGTGACGGTGACATACCACTGTGCCGCCAGAGTTCCCTCAGTCACTACTAACCATGACGTGACGTGAAGTCATACCCAAAGGCTCAGGACACAAAGACGCCAAGAGCAAGATCGCTATGGCCCTCCAAAGCATTAGAAAAGCTGGATCTATCTCCAGGTCGGAGCCGTACAACGCGACGAATATCATTCGGGGTAGTGCAGAAACGTGATTAATCGCAAGCACTCAGTGCGATTCCATTCATCGGCAGTCCATGCTTACCGGTGACGGCAGCAATCGAAACGCAGCCTTCGGTGTTGTGGTGTTAACTGCAGCTGTCATCCACTTCAGCGAATCTTTTTGAGCCTATTTTCTTCTCTTTAACTATTTCAGATTGAGCACTTGCTTGTAATCTATCAGTGAGACCTCTAACACCTTTCCACTATTCTCCATCGTGTTCTTTTGTATCACAACCTCATGCGAAACCTCGTATTGTCCTGTTTGCTTCCTTTGTTTCATCCACCATTGTATTGACTTTACGTATTTCTTGAAGGACAGCCAGGATCCTTCCATGAACCCGGATTCCTATTCAATTAATTCATTTACGAGCGTGTTGACGAATGTCTTTACTCACAGCTATTCAGGCTATGTTTTCACTAGTGCATAGTAGATCAACAGGATTTGCGTTTCTTTGTGAATGGCAAAGCTTGACTTCCAGAAACCTGTTGATGTGGCCTGGAGTCGCGCCCGCAGCTGGAGGTTATATATACTGACACTTGTCATTCCAGAATCTGGGCCCTTTTCCCTGATCATTACCGCTGTGATTCTCTCACTTCCACCTGCAAGAGTCGTTCGCTGCACGCGGAAGTACAGCAACCGTTTACCTTGATGTTTTCGTCTTTCTTGTTGAAGCTGTTGTCATGTTTGTGAATTTCTATGGCTGCCCTGAACAAGTGGGCATTGTAGATTATCACAACTCGGAGAACCTTTGTTTCAGCGAATTTTATTGTGTGGTCGGTCTCAAAGAGCGCATACTCTGCCAGAGCCTATTTCTACACTTCTCCCTACCTGCAGCAGCGTTTATGCTCGATTTCGGATACACATTGATCTTCTTGGTCCGGCTGTAAACAGTCTGTACGTTGCTTTTGCTCAAGATACGTCCGATTCTCTCCGTCACTTTGTGTACGTATGGCAGAAACGCCGTACCTGGCATGTTTTCCTCTGACGTGTCACTTCTACGAGTGTTAGATTTCGTTATGCTTCTTATGAAATTGGTGGAGTAACTTACTCCTTAGAACGCATACCACGTGTTGCACTTCAAAAATTGGTTAAAATGGCTCTAAGAACTATGGGACTTAACATCTGAGGTCATCAGTCCCATAGACTTAGAACTACTTCACATGTAGGGTCAACGCTCTGACGGCATAGTCGAAATCCAAGTCTATGTAACGCCCTAGTTAAACAACATCCAAAAGAAGGACTTCCCTCATAGTTTCACATCGTTTTATGACCTTTCTGTGCGTTGACCTCAAAAATGGTTCAAATGGCTCTTAGCACTATGCGGTTTAACATCTGAGGTCATCAGTCCCCGAGACTTACAAGTACTTAATCCTAACTAACGTAAGGACATCACACACATCCATGCCCGAGGCAGGATTCGAACCTGCGACCGTAGCAGCAGCGTGGTTCCGGACTGAAGCGCCTAGAACCGCTCGGCCACAACGGCCGGCTGTTTCATTTCACGTCCAAGATGCTGCGGCTCACATATTCGCCTTTTATGTGTTATCAGCGTATTAATCAACCCCTTTGCCGGCTCGGGTGAAGATTTGACGGTTTGTGACTGGTTTTCGATACACTCTGTGCATCAGGTTCTCTCTGTTCTTCGTAACCAGCACATCTAGGTCTTTTCGTTACTCCATAGAAAATTAGATGTTCGAACGTCTTACAAAGTCAGCGAGCTGTTTCTCACCATGTCTCCTCACGACAAAACTGACGTAGACATAACTGTGCCACACCTTACATCTAGAAGGTGCCACGTCCAGTACCAGTCTTTTGAAGTGCTCCATGAAGAAACTGCCAACCATTAGAATAAGTGGAGTACCCATCATGGTGGCGCCATCTAACCTGTTCGTAGAAATCTCAATTCCATTTTAAGTAGCTCATGGTAAGACACTATACTGTACCACTTTTTGATATACAAATCACTTGCTAGTCACGTAAGCAACATGGCACTCAAACGTCGAGTAAATGTGTGTGAACCAATTTCTACCACTGGCCTTGCTAACAATTCACTATGAACACCTGTTATCCTTTGCTTCAATGACTGTACTGTTAGTGAATCAACGATCAATCACAGACACGACTCACTAATACGTTAGCTACATCGTATTCTGTTAGATATATTTAATTGCCGACGAACAACACTTTTACCGAGCGTAGTATTGTGTAATGTTTACGGTTCGTACCAAAAACACCATTTTAAGAAAGAATGTAGTGCACAAATCTTCTACGTTGGATGCAGCAGTTACGCATGTATTGGCAGCTTGCGCTCTAACTTGTTTTACGCACGTCACTGCTTTTCACACATGTGAGTAAACTAACTTCCGCAGCAGCAGATAAAACTCTTTAAGACGTCTTTTGATGTGAGTTTTATTCTATGTTAATTGATGCAGTTGTACTCAAACAACACTACATTTACATACAAGTCGTGCCAACTTCGCTTGTGGCACGAATTTGTACTATCACTGTAAGACGACACGCTAAACCTGCACTGACTGCTTTTCTATTAGAAGAACGAAGGATTTCTTATAATCCTCTGGCGTATGCCCAGTCCATCTAAAGACTTGGAGAACAGTATTCGATAATGGTACTTTACTAGTGAGAATCCAATCAGCTTGTAACAGATTCTTCTCTTTATAATCCTATGTTAAATACCACTTGGGAAGTACTTTAGTCAAACAAATGACGTAACAACTTCATAAAATCGTAATCTGTTTCAGCACCTTTCCGTCACTGCTACATAAATCCTATTATGTGGAAATAATATTGGACTTCTTACGCAACACATGTATTGTGAATAAATCTCAGAATAACTATCAAATTTTTCCCTTTAGAGTGTAATATTAGTTGCAGTTAAATGGTGTTCCACAGCGTACTTTTTTACGTGGCAGAATTATTTCCCTGGCTATTCACTTCCTGAAACTTATCTAAACACACATTATATAGTCAAAACATGCAATTCCTTTACATAAATGCCCTTTAAATAAGGAAGTCTGACATTTTTATTGCAATACTTATATGATAAGTCAATATTAATTATTCTATTTTAGAAAGTACCGCATGAATGTTTCCTGTTTCATCAGCGATGATCGTAACCACAGGTTAGCGAAATAACCATTGACTTCCTGACAATGAGTAGTCTCTTTCGTTGCTAACAGAAAAAATATTTAATATAACCTTTTAAACTCCCATGAGCACTTCAATTACTTTTTTTTGAATCAATAATACACTTTAAATACCTTTGACTATTCTACAAACGTTAAGCATTTCAACTGTATAGTAAATCTCTCTGGATTACTTCACGTAACTCATTTTCTTAATATTGTTTGTTTGTATTTAAATAAATTTTTCTTTCTTTCTTTCCTTATTTTGGCAATCAGTAGGTGGTATTATGTTAATTGATGAATTTCTTTTTCACTTTGAACAAATAATACTTTATTTCTGTTTTATAGTACAGTTAGTAGTCGTTATTTTACGAGGGCAAGCAACTCTCTACTAAGCGGACTGAATATTAATAGATTACATCAGACATTAACTAGTAAGGGCTACCTTCACATTAACTCTGAACTCTGACATTTAAACATAGTAAGCTACAGTGTTGCTTCAGGCTTTGGACCGATGTTCTGCGTGAACAAAATACGTTAAATTAGTCACCCGTAACTTTACTTTTCCAGTAGATGAGACCGCTTCTGTCCGCTTGGTCAAATGGTTCCGTGTTTAAATGGTTCACTCCAATGAGGACCAAAATTAAATTTGGGGATCTGAATCGCAAAATCAAACCAATTTTTTACTGCTTCTACTTTATAAAGTTATGCCCACACGTATGTAGCATCTTCCAAAAATCATCCAACCACACATTAAAGAAATTTTATCCGATATTTCCCACAGATTCACAACCGTATACAAACACTACGGGTCAACTAGCTTTGAGCAAGCACGACAGGCACAATACTTGAATAAACTACAGAACAGTCGGATCTCCGATTCGATAAAAAAAAAAATCACTAAACCATGCAAATCAACCTCTTTTCAAACAAACAAGGCCATAGAAGTTAAAATATCTCGAGTCTCTATACGTAAAAGAATCTCACAAAATTACTTTCACATTAACCATCAATATATACAGATCCTACCACTCAAACTCCAGACATACACCTCAAGGAAAAGAAACCTGTACGCCATCCTATATTGATAGGCTATAATTTGATACAAATCGTTGGCACGCTAGCACAAATCCGGCGGCGAACTCCCAACTGGCCACTAATATCGTATGCTCTTAGATCGAATCTTCTAACTTCAGTTGGAGTCCAACCGATAGTGATCTCCACTCGAGTGAAAACGATTCTGACTATCCGTCTAATGTTAATATAATGGGCACCATTTTTCGAAGCTGATGAACAGCTTTCCCCTCCACCGTTAACAATCACACTCTTATTCTTATGCAGTGCCTGCTGGTGCTCGCGTGAACAACTGCGCGCTCGTTTACTCCAAGCAGTCTTGCGTACGGTTTCCTCGCCACTGTACTACTACCTTATATTTGTCTCCACTACTACAACACTACACAGAAACAAACACACTATAAGACATAAAAAACTACCCATCACGAAGGAATTATTCGAATGGGATGGAAATCGATAGATGCGATGTAAATGTACAGACAAACAAATCATAACAATTTCAAGAAATTGGATGATTAATTCAAGAGAAAGAGCTTCACAAACTGAACAAGTCAGTAACGCGTGGGTCCATCTCTGGCCCTTACGCAAGCAGTTACTCGGTTGGTACTGACTGACAGAGTTGGTAGAAGATCTCCTAAAGGATATCGTCCCAGATAGTCAGAATTCCGGGCTAGTTGGAGGGTCCTGCCCGTAATGCTCCAAACGTTCCCATCTGGAGAGAGATGCGGTAATCCTGTTGGCCAAGTGAGAGTTTGGCGAGCAAGAAGACAATAGTGGACATTCTCGCCGTGTGCAGCGGGCATTATCGCGCTGAAAGGTAAGCCCAAGATGGCTTACTAAGAAGGGCAACAAAACGGGGTGCAGAATATCTTCGACGAACTACTGTGCTGTGAAGATGCCACATATGACAACCAGAGGAGTCCTTTTGTGAAAAGAAATGTTATCCCGCACCATCACTCCTGGTTGTCGGCCATATGGCGGGCTACAGTCAGGGTGGTATTCCACCACCGTCTGGGCCGTCTCCAGACCCTTCTTCGGCCTGGAACCTCATTGACTGGCTTAGAATTGTCTCCAGCGATGAGTCCCTCTTCAAACTGAGCCCCGATAATCAGGAAGGATGTGTCTGGAGACGCCTCAAGCAGTGGTTAGATACCAACCTGAGTACCGCCCGCCATACCACTCCACAGCCATGATTGGTAATCTGGGGTGTCATTTCTTTTCAAGGCATGACCTCTTGGGCTGTTGTCCACGGCAACCTTATAGCAGAGCGGTACGTCGACGATATTCTAGGCCGCGTTTTATTGCCCTTCGTGGCTAACCATCCTTCGATTACGTTTCAGCAACATAATGCGCGTTGCTCTGTTTGTGAAGCTCTTTTCTATCTATCTATCGCTTGCGCCTTTGTCCCGCATTGTGTGTGAGGTTGGCGTGGTTAAATCGGATTTGGCATGTGGCCAGACACCCTTCCTGCCGCCACCCCGTACCCCCCAGTACGGAATCAGAGTACCCCACCTGTCTGCATCTAGTGGAAATCATGGAAAAGTGCGGAGGTGTGTCAGATGTCTGTGAGTCGTGTAACTGAGGCGGGACGTGGGGATCAGCCCGGTATTCACCTAGAGGGATGTGGAAAACCGCCTAAAAACCACATCCAGGCTGGACAGCACACCGGCCCTCGTCGTTAATCCGGCGGGCGGATTCGATGCAGGGCCAGCGCGCCTACCCGAGTCCAGGAAGCAGCGCATTAGCGCTCTCGGCTAACCTGGCGGGTCAGTTTGTGAAGCTCTTTCTCTAGATTAAATCACTGAGTGTTTCTGAAATCGTACGCATTTGTTTTTCTGTACATGTACACCACATCTACAGATTTCCATCCCATTTGCCTTGTGGTCACTAATCACTCTATCCTTCATAATGTTTCCCATTTACTGGAGATTATCTCATTTTACAATTCGAGTGGCCTCTTCAACTAAATGTCCACAATAATTTTCGGAGAAAGCAGTTAGTACGATTTCGGAGGATGTTTTATGCCTAACACCGATTTTAAACTTGTATTTTCCCAACATATCGAGGGTAGAGTTACCACCAAGTATAACTGTATGAGTAGCGTACCTACACTGCGGGAAAAAATTAGTATACCTGGAAAGACGACGTCAGTTATTATCCAATGACGGCATTGGCACCTGGGGGATAGTGGATGTGCTGATAATGTTTTCAGCGCCAACAGATGGCGTAGTGGCATAGCTACGAGAGTGCCATCTGTGTCTACCTTTTAACAGGGAAAGCTTACAGCCAGAAGGCTCGATATGGTGCAGACGTGTGAAGCAAGTAGGCAACCATACCAATGGGACGTAGTCGTGCTTCTTACACTTAACACTAGGCACAGAAAGCTGGTTAAAACCACAACAAAGGCAGTAGTGAGATTTTTTGGAACTGACACTGGACGTTTGGTACAGATCCGAGTGGAGGGTCTAAGTCAGAGGCTCAAACGGTTGTGCGGCCGTGTACGCTACAGATTCCTCAACTTGCATCACAGGTTGACGGGATATCGGGTCCGGCTTAATAGGTCAGAGGTCCACTACACACAGAAGACGACTACACGGGTACCAGTGGGTACGTCGAGTGGTCTGAGCGGTTTTTCAGGTTAGAAGGTCTAGGGAAAGGATCAAAATTGTATCAGTCTTAAAGTTTGCTGGTCAAACACAGAACAAGATTTGACCTAAGAATCATAGGTATTATACTAGTAATCATACCTGTGTTGGGAACGAACGAGAGCTCCAGGAGCTAATAGAAATCACTGAAAGTTTGCTAAATCTGGAGGTATTCTCAGTCGAAATTTTTCAAATAACCTTACGATGTTAAGTAAGGATAGATTAAATACAGTTGGTGGCGGCGTATTTGTTGTTGTTAAAAGTAGTTTATCCTGTAGCGAAATTGAAGTTTATTTCCTGCGAATTATTATGGGTAGAGGTTATATGTGACAACTGGAATAAATTAATAATAGGTTTCTTTTACCGATCTAGCGATTCAGGTGATACAGTTGCTGAACAATTCATTGGAGTCTCATTTCAAATATACTGCTGGAAAAGAAAAATTAGTACACCGTTTTAGATGTTTAGAAATAGCCACTGCTACCCGTGTACCGCCTTTTGCGTGTGGTGAACCTCTGATCTATAAAGCGGAACCCGACACCCCGTCACCCTACGGCGCAAGTCGAGAAATTTGCAGCCAATACGGTCGCAGAACCGTCTGAGCCTCTGATTTAAACAATCCAGTCGGGTCTGTACCGAAGGTCCACAGACGATCTCGAAAAATCTCACTGCTGTCTATTTCTGGTTTTAACTAACTTTATGTGTCTAGTGTTCACTCAGTTTCACTGATTTTTAGGAGCGCTTCAAATTCTGGCAATTTATTACGAATGTGTGTGTATGTGTGCGGGGGAGGGGGGAAGTATTTCTTTTGATGGTAAACTGATACTCCTAGATCCCCTAAAGCTGTCGTTATCTGAACTGGATAAAGAGTCACCTTATGTCTTCAGTGTGGATCAGTGTCTGAAGATGTCATTCTGACTAACTGTTGCAAGTACGACTGCGTCTCGGTGCCATTGTTGCCTGATTGCCTCACAAGTTTGTACCACACTGTGCCTTCTGGCAGTGAGCACTCCCTATTAAAGGGTAGGCACATATGGTACTCTTGTAGCTATGCCATTACACCATTGTTGGCGTTGAAACTATCTTCAGTACATCCACTATCCCCGGGCTGCCAATGCTGCTATCGGATCAAATTCGACGTCGTCTTTCCAGATGTACTATTTTTCCGACAGTGTAGGTACACCACTCATACAATTATACTTGGAGGTGACTTCAACCTACCCTCGATATATTGGGAAAATACATGTTTAAAGTAGGTGTACGGTGTAAAACATCCTCCGAAGTCATACTAAATGCTTTCTCCGACATCTACTGTGGACATTTAGTTCAGGAGGCCACTAAAATTGTAAATGGATGCGAAAATATAAAATGGTTCAAATGGCTCTGAGCACTATGGGATTCAACTGCTGAGGTCATTAGTCCCCTAGAACTTAGAACTAGTTAAACCTAACTAACCTAAGGACATCACAAACATCCATGCCCGAGGCAGGATTCGAACCTGCGACCGTAGCGTCTTGCGGTTCCAGACTGCAGCGCCTTTAACCGCACTGCCACTTCGGCCGGCACGAAAATATACTCGACCTCTAAGCAACAAATGATCTCTAGCCAATAGGGAGCATTATGAGGGATACAGGGATTAGTGACCTCAAGGTCATTGTAGGGAGACAGAATGCCTTAACAACCAAACACACCAAAAATAAACGCAAAATATATCTATTTTAAAAAGCAGATAAAATTTCGTTTGACTTCTTGCAAAGACACACCCTCCATTCCTTTCAAACTAACTTTGTAAGCATAGACCAGCTGTGGCTTAGATTCAAAGAAATAGTATCGACAGAAATGAAGAGATTTATACGAAGTAAATAAGTAAGACATAGAACTGATCCCCCCATCATACCCAAAGCAGGTCAGAACACTATTACAGAAGAAACGATAATATACACGTCAAATTTAAAAGAACGCAAAATCCCCTAGATAGGTGGAATTTACAGAAGCTCGAAATTTAGCAGGGACATTCAATGTGAGATGCAGTTAATAGTTTCCAAGAGGAACCTCTGCTTCGAAATCTGGCAGAAAAATCCAAAGAAGTTCTGGTCTTTTGCTTAGCACACCAGGAGCAAAACACTATCAATATATTCATTGCGCGATAATAATGGTAATGTTACTGTTGGCAGTGCCATTAAGATGAGGCTTCTAAACACAGTTTTCAGATATTGTTTCACCGAAGAAGAAGTAAATTCCCAGAATTCCAATCAGTAACTGCTGCAAACATGAGTATCTTAGAAGTACATATCGTCGGTGTAGCAAAGCAGCCTTAACCGTCTAATAAAGAAATTCCTCCTATTCAGATTGTATACCAATTACATTTCCTTCAGAACACGCTGATGTAATAGTTCTCTACATGACAGTCATATACAGTCTCTCGCTCGGCTAAAGATCCTTACCTAAAACCTGGAAAGTCACACAAGTACTAAAGAAAGGGAGTCCAATGAAGTACACACCCATAACACTGACATCGATTTACGGTAGCATTTTGGAACATAGGTTGCATTCGAATATTATGAATTATCTCCAAGAAAACTTCGTGCTGACGTATGGAAAATACGGTTCACGTGAAACACAGCTACCTCTTTACTCTCACGAGGTAATGAGTGACATCGACATGGGATCTCAAAGTGATTCCTTATTTATAGATTTCTAAAAGCCTTTGAAACCGTTCCTCACAAGCGGCTTCTAATTAAATTACGTTTCAACGGAGTTGTGTGACCGGAGTAGTGATTTCCTCTCAGAAAGGTCACAGTTCATAATAACTGACTGAAAGTCATCGAGTAAAATACAAGTTATATCTGGCGTTCCCCAGGGAAGTGTTATACCTGTAGGCCCTCTACTGTTTCTCGTATTTACATAACGTGCGAGACGATATGAGCAGTTATCTTAGATTGTTTGCAGATGATGCAGTCATTTATCGTCTAGAAAAGTCATTAGAAGATCAAAACCAACTGCAAAATTATGTAGACAATATATTCATATGTTGCGAAAAGTGACAATTGACGCCAAATAATGAGAAATGAGGTTACCCAAGTGAATACTAACAGTTATCCATTTAATTTTGGCTACACGATAAATTATACAAATTTAAGGACTGTCAATTCATGTATATAACTAGGACTTACAAGCACGAATAGCTGAAATTGAAACTATCAAACAGATAGCGTTGTGTGGAAGGCAAACCAAAGACCGTGTTTTCCCGACAGAACACTTAGTAGATGCTACAAATCCACTAGACTGCCTCCACTATGCTTGTCCGTTCTCTGCTACAGTATTTCATTACGGTAAGGGATCTTTATCAGTTACATTTGACGGAGGACTCGAAAAGTTTCAAAGACGGTCGGATCGATTTTTATTGTCGCGTAATAGAGAAGAGAATGTCATAGTCTGCGTGAGTTGGAGTAGCAATCATTAAAACAAAGGCGTTTTTCATTGAGGCGATATGTTTTCACGTAATTTAAATCACCAATGCTCTCCTCCGAATGCCAGATTATGTCATTCACACTGATCTAGATAGGGAAAAATTATCATTATAATAAAATAAAGGAACTCAAAGCTAGCACAGGATGATTTAAACGCCATATTTCAACGCGCTGTTCAACAGTAGAACGGTAAAGAAGTAGAGTGAAGGTAGTCCGATAAACCCTCTGCCAGGCACTTAACTGTGAGCGGCATAGTAGCCATGCAGATGTAGACAGATGATTTTACGTTTGTATTGAAAGGATAGGCTAATGAGAAGTGGAGATGGTGAACGTGTCTCAGTGGAAAGGATACTCATGTCCACCGCCATATAAATTGAAACTGGATGCGCGATTTCTGGGTGAGACTCAGAGAAAAGTGTGGACATAAACTTCTATTCGGATCCTTCTACCGAATATCAAACGTACCCCCGATGTAACTGAAAACTTTAGAGAAAAATTTCAGTTTGCTAGTACGTAAGTTTCCCAATCACACTGCAATCGTGAGACGAGACTTTAATCACCCAACAGTAGACTGAGTAGTTAGAGTTTTGTTAGTCGTGGGCGTGACAAGACGACCTAAGATACATTATTAAATGTAGATACTTCAGAATGAAATTATTTATGGAAATATATTGAATCTAACAGCAACATACAGGCCTGGCCCCTTCAGGATCTCCATATCGAAACTGATATTCACGACCATGAGGCAGCTGTAGTAACAATCATTACCAAAGTAAAAAGGATAACTAACGCGAGTAAAAAGATTTATATGTTCATAAAACTAGGTAAAGAGTCAGTAGTGTTATATCTCAACGAGGACCTTGAAACCAACTTCTTGGGACAGGAGTATATAGAAGAGCTATGATCCAAGTTTAAAATAATACATGACCGTGGACTAGACAGATATGAACCTAGCAGAACGGTCATAACGGGAGTGAACCTCCGTGGTATGCAGTCGCTTTAAAGAAACACAGACAACATAATAGGTGTAATACATAGAATAGGTTGAGAGATGTTGAATGAAATCCGTTTGGCTTTCAGGACGACAATGCCTGGAGCCTTCAACGACTACCGCAGAAGATCGTTATCGAAAGATGTCTCACAAAACCCGTAGGAATTCTGGTCCTAAGTAAAGGCTGTTAGGGGCATCAATGTTAGTGTCCAAACAATTATGGGCGAGACAGGATCTGAAATTTGGGGTAGCATACTAAAAGAAGAATCACTTAACTCCGATTTAAAATGTTCCTTTACAAAGGATAACCCAGGAGTGTCGCCGTAACTTAATTTTCGTACCACTGCAAAAGATGATTGACATAGATATTAGTATATTAGTGGCTGAAGCTTTAAGAAACAGTCGAAATCTCTAAAGTTGAACGAAGCTCCAGGACCTGACAAAATCCCTATCATATTCTATACCGAATTTACGATGATTTAGCAGCTCGTTTAACCATGGCATACCAAAGGTTTCTGGAACAAAAAACTGTACCCAGTGGTTAGAAGAAAGCACAAGACACACGCGACTATAAGAAGGGCAACAGAAGTGACCCACAGAACTATCGACCAATATTCTTGACATCCATTTGCTGCAGAATCTTAGAATACATTGTGAGCTCAAATGTAATCTACATCTGCGTGACTACTCCGCTATTCACAATAAAGTGCCTCTCAGTAATAACGAAACTCCAACAGAATAACCTTCTCCATGCCACCCAGAATATTCCGATATAATCCATCATGCGAAAACCAATTCACACTTTCGTCACATGACATCCTAGAAGACATGGACTGAGGCAGTCAGGTAGATGCAATGTTTCTTGACTTCTGAAAGACGTTTGTCTCAGTACCAAACATACGCATATTATGAAAGTATGTACGATCATAAGGGGGAATAACGCAAGATTTGTGATTGGATTAAGAATGTTTTGGTGGTGTTATTTTGGATTGATAATCATCGACAGATGTGGAAGTGACATCAAATGTGCTAAGGGAAAGTTTTCTGAGACCTTCGCTGTTCATGTTGTACATTGATGACCTTGAAGACAGCACTCATAGTAACCGAAGACATTTTGCAGATGATTCAATTATCTATAGTGAAGTATTGTCTGAAACGTGCTGCACAATTATTCATCCAGATCTTGATAAGATTTCGAACCAGTGCAAGAGTTGGAAATTTGCTTTAAACCTTCAGAAGTGTAGCGTTTTGTACTTCAGAAAACGAAGAAATGTAGTATCCTATGACTACAGTACCAATGAGTCACAGCTGGAATCGGTCAACTCATAGAAATACCTGGATGTAACAATTTTTAGGGATACGAAATGTAACGATCACACAGGCTCAGACGCAGGTAAAGCAGGAAGCAGAATGCAGTTAGTTGGCAGAATACTAGGGAATCGTAGTCAGTCTACAAAGGAGAATGCATAAAAAAGACTAGTACGACCCATATTAGTATATTTGTCAAATGTGTGAAACACTTTTCAGATAGGACTAACAGGGGTTATTAGGCGTGTAAGGCCAACGGCCTTGCCACAGTGGTAACACCGGTTCCCGTCGGATCACGGGGTAGGTAGCCGTCCGGGTCTCACGAGTGGTGTTGGCAAGAGGGGTGCACCCACTAATTGTGAGGCCTAGGGAGGAGCTACTTGATTGACAATAACGGTACCTGTCACGAAAACTGATAACGGCTAGAAGAGCGGGTTGCTGACCACATGCACCTCTGTATCCATATCCGGTGAAGCCTAGGGGCTATGGATGACGCGGCGGCCGGTCGGTACCGTTGGACCTTGAAGCCCTGTTCGGACGGTGTTTGTTTGTTTTTGTACTGAATGTATAAGAGAAGGGCAGCACGAATGGTCACAGGATTGTTTGACCCGTGGGAGAATGTCATAGAGATACTGAAGAAATTGAATTGGCAGACGCTTGAAGATAATTGCAAACTGTTCTGAGAAAGCTCACATACAAAAGTTTCTAGAGTCAACAGAAAGTTCTGAATCTAGGAATATACCACAACCCACTAAGCACCGCTCCCACACGTATCGCGAAGACAACATTACACTAATTACAGCACGCTTCCTCCTCGCGCTCCATAGGCGAGTGGAACGAAAACAAGCAACAACAACTAGTAGGAAAGGCAGTATCTTGTTCCAAGCACTTGTAGATCACGACATAACGTTTGGTGCTGACGTCACACTATCGCGAAAATTACAGATAAGCAATGGCAGAGCTAAACAAATTTTAAATCTCTGCAGAGCGAAAATGGAAGTGCATCTGACAGGAAACTGGAAGAGTGCCAAATAAGCATGTCCTCTTTTGTGGCAGCCATTTATCAAATGTCCCTGTGTCAACGGAGCGCCGCACGTGAGTGAGCATTTATGCAAAGTATTTTCTACTGATTCGTTATGGAACAGTTGCTGTTTTCTAAGCTGAAACTAGGCCACCGCGACGATCTTGCGATTGGTTATGCTGGTTGTAAATCCGCAAGTCCAGTGTTCCATTTCCACATATCGCCTCTGGTCAGCTTGTGGAGGAAATGTCTGAAATGAATTCCAAATCAGAATCTCTTTGGATAGATAAATATCGAAACTGACAGGGAAGCTGCCGAAGTGGAGATGGTTTGCACCAGCCTGTGAGCTTATTTATTTCACTCAAATTCAAAACATTTAATCATAATACCACTTGAAACTAGTCATAGAACAGATTGGTTGATGATGGAGGAAAGAGGACATGACAGTCAATTATTTTTTATTGCGGTTTATGTCATTATCGTTCGAGACAATTTCCAATTCCTGCAAGAAACCCTCAAATGCAAAAGATATTTTTCTGGTGAAGCAACCTCATTAATTTTAATAATCTCTCGAATCGAATCACGCCTCTTCATGCCTTTATTTCTGGAGAGTGTACGTCCAATTAGGTATGCTTTTGTTGATGTTAAGCTCTACAGTTTCGGAGACGACGTGTCAACGCTTTTTCTGTGATAATTAAGATGCGCAATACATGACGCTGATAATCTTTTTCCAGTAACAGATTCGAATTTCTGGTGAAAATCTGTTGCTTTAATTTCGCTTTCTCGGTCAGATGTCCGTGTGGAATCTGTTTATTTGATGGTGAGACTATTGGGAGAAGTTATTTTATCTTTTTCCTAAAAAATAGTATTCATTCTAAGTGTAAACCACGACAGACTAACTAAATTTAATATACCAATCTTCTCATTTCGTGCGTTATATCCTATTCCTTTTCGACTTGATCTCGGTAGCTGGTCTGACGTGTTGCGTGTTTCTACTAACCATAACAAGAACGAAGGCAATTTTGAATTTCAGAGCTAGGGAAAGTCATTTGTGTGAATGCTTTTGGGATATTTTATTTGTACTATATTTTATTAGTTGACTGCTGACGTTTGTTACGATATAAGAGCTAGATGTTATGTTTTTATTTGGCATTTGTAGTATGTACCGGGATGATTGTTAGTGCCTCTTGTGAATATAGACTGGTAGACGAGAAGCCAATGTGTAATATTTCTGACTCTCGAATAATGATTGCTTTGTTGTCTAACAAAACATTTTACGTGCTGTAGCAGTCATATTATTTCACAGAAAAGTGTTTGTGAGCAAAGAAGCTGCCACATGTCTGTCAGCACACGGCACTACAGTTAGGCGAGTTCCTGTATTTAACTAATGTGTAACCAGCAGAGCATTGCTTTTTTGACTACTTGGGTAGGGTTTTCGAGCCAAAACTTATAGCTTCAGTACTATTTATTAACTACCAAGATGTCAAATTAGGAACTAGCAAAAGAATAAAAAGTTTCATGTTGACAAACGTCACTTAGTAGTCTGCCGAAGCCCGAATATCGGAGTCACGTATAGTGATAAGCCATTTCAGCCAGCAGTGCCTGACTAAGATTCGAAGCCTTGCCCATCACTGCACTGTAACAGGTTACTTGGAGTGAAGGCGGCAGGGCAGTAACTTTCACAGAACTTGGAAATATTTTCCGATGCATTAAAGATCCAGCTGCGACACACAAATGGACAGCAGTCTCAATACAGATGATGCCAGTATCATGGGTACAATGGTAACATTTGTAAGAAGACGGTTTCTTATAAATTATCTTCATAAGTGTACAGCCATAAAAGAACAGTTATTCGGTTGTCCACTCATTTTAATGGCGACACAAGTGGGTGCTACCTGACGCATGGCTCACCTCGGGTGAGAACTGAGAATCTTAATACTCGAAGTGGAGCCCAAGTCTGTGCACTGATAAACGACTAGTTCAGCTTCACGATAAGGTCACGTATTGGCCAATGACTTAGCGGAACATGGTGGTAAGGCCAACTTATCCAGCGTGGAATACCAGATGTTGGGAAGATCCTGTACTGCGAGTCAACGAGGAAGATACTCGACAACAGTGTTGACTCAGAGTCCAATAAGACATGGGAGGCACATCACCATCTGAACAGAAACCACCCACTGCGCTCCTGGAATGGCAGCGCCGCTGAGGTACTGTTTTGCGCCACTCATGGAATCCGAGAGACTGCGTTGTCATTTTTCATGCGGAGATGATCAGCCCTGAATAGCGTAACGCGGTCTAGGACCAGGGGATTGTCCCTGTGCTCAGGGAGCACGGGAGATAATCTCCATACAAAGACAGCTACGGAAATGGACGAGAAATTCCAATTCTTTCACAGCTTCCTCTGCAATGCCCCGGAACCAGCAGCAAACCTACTTACCTGGGTGCCACTGAGCAACTGTGAGGAATCTTAGGGTCAACAACTGTTAAATAAACAAGGAAAGAGTTGGAAATAGTTCGGTAGTTATTTATCATAATAAATGCATAAATAAATACTGGTGGAGGTAGACAAACGCAGATACAGTAGTAGTAACATCGGTAGTGATGGTGGTAGTACCAGCAGTAATATTAGTGACAGCAATAGCAATCGTATTTTGTGATCTATTTTTAACTGCACCATCGTTATTATTTAACTCAAAGTGAATGTAGGAACATAACTGTAGACAGAAAATACGATCTATTTTAGAATAGTAGGTAATAGCCTATAACGCAAAGAAAATAAATAATACATGTGTAAAGGATCTTTAAGAACGATTCACGATGGAGGAGTTATGTCAGTAAGAGCCTACCGACAGTTAACAGTGCAAAACCCCCTTTTAGACAGAATAATGAGCATTAGTGGGATGATAATACGTGAACTGTGTATGATAATCACAACCTTGATGTACTATGATTAGGTCTAATGGGTTACGGAGACTCTGAATCGCCGCGCTGGATTAGCCGAGCGGTCTTAGTCACTGCAGTCATGGACTGTGCGGCTGGTCCCGGCGGAGGTTCGAGTCCTCCCTCGGGCTTAGGTGTGTGTGTTTGCCCTTCGGATAATTTAGGTTAGGTAGTGTGTAAGCTTAGGAACTGATGACCTTAGCAGTTAAGTCCAATAAGATTTCACACACATTTGAACATTTTTGACTGTGAAGCCTTTCAGCAGTGAATTTATCGATTGCGCCAATACTTCAAGAAGTATTGTTGCCATTAAATTGACTGTAACTGCCATGTTATTAGTCTAGCCACTTTGTGTTATTTAATCAGTGTATGTGAATGCCTAGTCCATTAGCCGTCATTCTCATCACCCAGCCATCGACAGTTACCGTATCACAGAAATAACTTCGAGACATAGATGATATAAAAATAAAAAGCTAGCATGTTTACTTTCATTCCATAATGTCACACGGGCTCATTGTTTGCGGTAAGTCATAAAGTCAAGCCGAAGTTTCTACGAATCCGAAAATGAATAGTATGGATTATTTGTTGTGCGAATTCAAGCTCAAGTACGTCCTGCAGTAGCCTGTTCAAGGAATTTAGGATACTGATTACGACTTCTCAATATATTTATTTCTTCTTTAGCTTTGTCGTAAATAATATAATTAATTCCAAACCGACAGCTCAGTTTATTGAATCAGTACTAGGAATAAGAATAATCCTCACAAGGATTTAAAGTCACTTACTTCTGTCCAGAAAGATGTTCATTATTCAGGAACAAAAATTTTCAATACCTTGCTAACAGCCATGTAAAGCTTTACTATTAATGACGTTCAGTTTAACAAGAGCCAAATTCTACTCCAGGGAGGAATTTCATACTGGACCCGAATGATCTGTATCTAATATCAAATAACGTATTACTTAAAATTTGCCTTCTATACTCTTCAGTACAGTACTGTAATAAATGATAATGAGTGTAATAAAATGATTTTTTCTTTAATCATGCGTGGTTATACAAACTATCATATACTTCTCATTATAATGCCCATTTAAGTGTTTCGAGACAAATTTGCTATCAGCATCTAAATGAATGTGTGTTTAAGATTTGTTTTGGTTTACTTCAGTTCTAGTATAACATGCAATACGACTCACTGGCACATCATTTTTCTTTGTGAATATGTATTGTGCATTTTGTTTAATGAGATGTTCTGCGTTGTTGAGAATCTTCTCACAATGGATCTATTAGCGAAATATACATCTAATTTAATCTAAGTTCAAATTCACAGTTGGCAGACTGGAGTCGGTTAACATAAAATGCTCATTCTGCACTGTTACGTAGAAATTCATTCAAAAGTATATCTATATCTACATCTACATGATTACTCTGCAAGTCACAATTAAGTGCCTGGTAGAGTTCATCGAATCAACTTCAAGCTATTTCTCTATTGTTGCACACTCGAACAGAGAGGCGAAAAACCATCACTTACCTTTCGATAAGAGCTCTTATTTCTCTTACTATGATGATCACTTCTCTTATATAGGTGGACGCCAATCAAATATTTTCACGCTGTGGAGAGAAAATTGGTGACTGAAATTCCGTGAGAAGATCCTGCCACAACGAAAATCCCCTTTACTTTAACAATTGCCACACCAAATTCACGTTCCTTATCCGTACCACTCTCGCTCCTATTTCGCGATAACACAAAAGGAGCTGTCCTTCATTGAACTTTTACGATGTCGTCCGTCAATCGTATCTGATGCGGATCCCAGACTGCACAGCAATAATCTAGAAAAACGCAGACAAGTGTAGGGTAAGCAGTCTCTTTGTAGACTTGTTGTACGTTCTGACTGTCCGCCCCCGGCAACTGAGTGGTCAGCGCGACAGAATGTCAATCCTAAGGGCCCGGGTTCGATTCCCGGCTGGATCGGAGATTTTCTCCGCTCAGGGACTTGTGTTGTGTTGTCCTAATCATCATCATTTCATCCCCATCGGCGCGCAAGTCGTCGAAGTGGCGTCAAATCGAAAGAGTTGCACCCGGCGAACGGTCTGCCCGACGGAAGGCCCTAGTCACACATTTTCTACTTTCTGAATGTTCTGTCAATAAATCACAGTTATCGGTTTCCTTTCACCACAACTTTATCTGTGGGACTGTTCTAACTGAAGTTATTTTTAACTGCAATCCTTAAGTATTGGGTTGAATTTACAGCCTTCAGAAGTGTGTTACTTATCGTGTAATCGAAATTTAGTGGATTTCTTTTAGTCCTCATGTGAAAAACTTCACAATTTTCTTTATTCAGGGACAATTGCCACGTTTCTCACCATGCAGATATCTTATCTAAAGCATTTTGCAATTCGATTTGGTCATCTGATGACTTTAAAAGGCGGTAAATGACTGCATCATCTGCAAACAACCTAAGAGGGCTGCTCAGATTGTCACCTAAATCGTTTACGTAGAGCAGTAACAGCAGAGGGACTATAACATTCAGATTTAGGTTTTCCGCGTTTTCCCTAATTCGCTCAAGGCAAATGCCAGGATGGTTCCTTTGAAAAGACACGGCCTATTTCCTTCCCCATCCTTGACACAATCCGAGCTTGTGCTCCTTCTCTAATTACTTCGATGTCGACGGGACGTTAAACCCAATCTTTCTTCCTTCCGTTTAATGACAGCATCATTTGCAAACAGTCGAAGATGGCTACTCATGTTGTGTCGTATGTCGTTAAAGTAGCTGAGAAGTTGTAGAGGGCCGATAAAACATCCTTGTAGAAAACCAGATAATACTTGTTAAAACTTCTGTCTTACTCGATGACGTTCCGTCATTTACTACGAACTATGACTTTTCTGATAGTAAATCACGAGTCCAGTCCACAACTGAGACGATAGTCCATAGGCACGCAATTTGATAGAAGTTAGTTATAAGGAACGGTATCAAAAGTCTTCTGGAAATCTAAAAATATGGAATCATTTTGACAATCCCTGTTGATGATAATCTTTGCTTCGTGAGAATAGAGAGGTAATTGTGTTTCACAAGAACTATATTTTCTGGATCTGTGTTGGCCGCTTGTCAATAAATCGTTTCCTGTGAGGTAATTCGAAATGTTCGATCACAGTATATGTTCCAAAATCACACAGCAAATCGACGTTAGTGATACGACTCTTTAATTCAGTGGATTATTTCCATTTCCTTTCTTGGGTATTGGATGTGATTTCTTAAACTTTCCATTCTTTAGTTACGGTACTCTTGACGAACGAACGGTTGTATATGATTGCTAAGATTGGACCTAATGTGTCAGCATACTCTGAAAAGAACCTGGCTGGTATACAATCTGGACCGAATACCTTACCTTTATGAGCTGGTTTAAGTTGCTTTGCTACACCGAGGATATCTACTTGTAAGTTATTCACGTTGACAGTTGTTCTTGATTTGAATTCTGAAATATTTACTTCGTATTCTTCGGTGAAAGAATTTTGGAAAATCGTATTTAGTAACTCAGGGTTAGTGGCACTGTCATCAGCAGCATCGTCATTGTTATCGTGCAGTGTAGGTATTGACTGAGTCTTGCCGACGGTGTTCCTTACATACAACTAGAATGTCTTTAGGTTTTCTGCCATATTTTGAGGCAGGGATTCGTTGTGGAAACTATTAAAAGCGTGTTCCACGGAAGTCCACTCTGAATTTCGAAGTACTGTAAAACTTCGCCAGTCGGAGGTTTCGCGTTCTTTATAGTGATGTAAGTCTGGAAATTGCTATTCTTGAAGTCCATCTTGTGGATGATTTGTGAAATGCAAACCATCCTTGATGTCTTTCATCTATCTGTGACACTGGCTCTCAATGTCTGTCTCTACATCCAGTGACTCCCATAATTACATGCATATGTGCAACACAGTTTGTACGACAAGCCAGTCACCAATCATGCTATACTGAATGATGTCCTATCTACAATGTGGTGAAGGAATACCCAGAAAAAGTGAATGATTATGATATGTATAACGAATGAAATAACCGAGGTTATCTAGTGTGTAGAGCTCTAGACTCCGTCTGTGGAGGTTCCGGGTTCAGACCCGGGTACAGGCAGGGAATTTTCCTCGTTCCAGTCCTTCCAGGACGGTCCAGGTCCACTCAGCCTGCTATCAAATGAGTTGCACAAATCTTTACCGGAGCTGAAGGGTGGTCCGAGCGTCGGCATCCAAGTACATTTCTGGCTTGTACCCGTGTCTCAAATGGCCACTTCATCAGTAGGGCATTAAAAATGATGTATGTCATCCCCTGTCTTTTGCAAGACAATTTAGATGATACCATTGGTTAAATAACGCATTTAATATCATGATCTATACTGTTCTTTCAGCATAACGTTACAAAGTACATGTTGAAAGTAGGTATTCCCTTCTAATACGCAAGTTTCTAGTGTTGAAGGGAGACGAGTCCGGGGACACGCTACTTTGACATAGTGTACACCAGCCGTCAAATGCTAGAAGGTGGGCTCAGTTGTCGAGATAAGTGAAGGAGAAGCCTTTAAGGATCGTCATTCTCAATAGAAAGATATTCCTATCATCCTGCACCATTGTAACATCTGTCCGTCACCATCTGCTTACTTCAACTCATACGTTCGTCGCAGTATTCACATCATACAGAGTAGCAGAAACAACGTTGCGATACGAAAACTGTCGTCTCTATGATCTAATCGGCCACTGCCATTACGCTACTCAGGGAATAGAGACGGTTAATTTGCACGGACAAGACTGCGGACAACTCGAAATTTGCGCCTGCGCTGACACTGTTGTTTACTTGCTGTCATTGTGGACAGATTGAATGATCAGAGTACAGCGACAAGAAATCGCAGAGGTTGATTAATAGCAGCTACCGTGTGAACAAACATTGTAACCACAAAGTGTGTACGCATTCACCGTTCCTACGAGGGCGAATTTTTTATGTGAAACCTCTTAAAGTTTTTTAAATAAAAGAAACATTATTTACCTTTTACATCATTATTCTTCATGCCCACATATTTATTTCTCAATATAGTCACCCTGACGGCGAACACATTTCTCCTAACAAGAGACCAGCTTCTTGATACCGCCACTATAGAATGTTTTGATTTTGTTGAAGGAGCCACAGCCGTATCTGGGCTTGCACCGCTTCATCACTATCAAAGTGAAGTCCTCGATGTTTTGGAAACAGATGAAAATCGGATGGGGCCAAGTCGGGAGTGCATGGTGGATGATCATTGGCGGTGAATCCAGGCGTCAGACTGTTGAAGATGTCGCAGCGCTCGTGTGTGGTCTGGCCTTGTCACGCTGAAGGAGAGGGCGCTCCGTGTGTGGACGAGCCGGCCGCAGTGGCAGAGCGGTTCTAGGCGCTTCAGTCTGGAACCGCGCGACCGCTACGGTCGCAGGTTAGAACCCTGCCTGGGGCATGGATGTGTGATGTCCTTAGGTTAGTTAGGTTTCAGTAGTTCTAAGCATGACCTCAGATGTTAAGTCCCATAGGGCTCAGAGCCATTTGATCCATTTGTGTGGACGAACTCCCACGCTTCGAAAACTGATTACAGCACCCTGTGTCTCACGCACTGCCACAGCCCTCCAGCGGCAGATGGCTGTTAGTAGGCAGACATGAAGAATAAAGATGTAGAATGTTAATAACGTATGTTTTATTTTAGAAGTGTTAAGTGTTTTCACATAAACAATTCGGAGGCATTACATTCTAGCTAGCCCTCGTATTAGCTGTACGGCAGATGACAGACAACAGCATGTTCATTTACGGAATATATCCTTTTACAACGATTTTAATAATATGTCCATAATTCCAAAAGCACATGTATTATGGTGAATTATTTTACTTGTTGCTTGGACGAAAAACAAATCAAATACACTGATGACGGCGAAAAATCACTGAAACATACAAGTAATCTTGAAATAAGAAGTAAACTGTGTTTCTCGTAATGCTGAATTTCATCAAAATGATGTTAATAGCCACTAATTCAACTGCTAATGAGAGTATTTTGGTATTTTTATTTGCTTCCAGCATTTCTTGGAGTGCCGCCTGTTTTACAAAATCTTAACATGTGTTCTACACACTGTAGGTAACAATGCCGAAACCGTGTTAGAAATAGAAAGGTGACAGCAGTCGGAAGCGAACAGCTACGAAATTATAAATTCTGGTTGGAATCGGTTAGACGCCATAGCTGGCACCATATTTATTACAGTAAATAGTTCGATAATACCTACTGAGGTTGTCATGGATTCCGAGTGTGAATCAATCTGGGCGAAGGTAAGCAGCTAAGATGCGTCAAAAATGATAATTGGATGGTTTTGAACATCGCCTGCATCAGGAGGTGTCGTAGTAGAGCGCTTCATAGAGAATCTGTAGAATTTCGTGAATAAGTTTCCTACATCTACATCTGCATCTACATGGACACTGTGCAAATCACATTTAAGTGCCCGGTAGAGGGTTCATCGAAGCACTTTCGCAATAATTCTCTATTATTCCAATCTCGTACACTCTCTCCCCTATTTCGCGATAATGCAAAACGTTGTATATGATAGTTAATTATGGAGCTATTGTATTAGCATACTCTTAAAGGAACCTAACTGGTCTACAATATGGCCCGGAAGGCTTGCATTAATTGATAGTGGTAATAAATATCATGATCATGTGGTGCATCAATCAGTAAACGTAACTGGTTCAGCAGTATCGTTCTTTTGAATCTATATTTACTCAGTTGCAGATATACAACACCGTTTACGATTGATACAATTAAATCGCTTATACCTCAGCCTTTTCAACTTTTCGAGCAAACAGCTTTCTAATTTACTACTAATTTACTACAATGGTCCGAGTCTGACCATTGTGGATCTTGTATGTCTGTTGCGGATGTGTGATGGAAAGTCCCTGTCAATTCACTTTATGTACGAAATACCTAAAATTATATAACATTTTATGTGCATGTTTTGGTGGAGCTGTTAACGAGAAGGTTTTAGGAATCACACAGGTGAATTTAAGATTTCCAGTGCCTGTAATCAGGAAGTGTGTATGTTAAGGTGTTCTTTAAATTTGTTCTTAATAACTTTTTACATCTTTATGCATCTGTGGAATTTTATTTCCTATCTGGTAGTAATACTTTAATGGTTAGCTGTAATTAACAAAAAATTTTATGATAGCGGTTTTTTCGTACTTCTTCCTCCAATACATGAGATTGCTCTTATCCCATACATTGGGTTCAGTCTGCCATGTAAAATTTACAGCACTTCCGTAATTGCGAGGTCCGGAGTACACGCTTATGTCACCACGCTGAAGCTGAAGTCGCGAACACAGATCACCGCCGTGACTATTTCCAGGCCTGGTGTGGTTCAAAATTCTTTTGACTGGAGTGAAAGAGTTTTATTCAGAAGGAGTCTTCGTCATATAAGCCTGAAGGGCTGTTAGTGCTGTCAGCCAAATATTTTGACCAGCGAGGCAGGGAAAATACTCTGCCGTGCTTTAACATCTTTTACGAGAGAAGACTAATTCAGTTTTAGGCATCCAGACCTAGTGCACTTTTCTTACCACCATATTTCAAAACCTCATTTAGGCTTCTCTGCAAGTCACGTTATTCAACAGAGAAGAGCACCTAGTCATAACTGCAGCATTTCCATGTGAGGTTTCGGTCTTCATCCGCAAGGTGCACTGGGCACGTCCCGTGCCAAACAACGTGACTACGTGTTACAAGAGAGTCGTTCTGGCTAGCAATGAATAAGGACAACGATAAAGTTCTGCTGGCTCTGAGACCACGGAACACACTGGTCTGCGTACTAAAGAACGATGAATGCACAGCTGAGTCATTATATGACACAAGGGACTCGCTTTCGATGAGTTGACGACGGTTTTAGATTTTTCATTGGCATCAGCATTTATTGTGTACACACAATAGTAGCAGTACTTGTCGTAATAATACAATCCCATTCCAATATCAGTGACACCTAAACCTGACAACCGTAATTTCCATGCTTTGTACATTTTGACATATTTTGCGAGTTTGTATATATCGATCAAATAAGGGAGTTTGGGATGAACGTCGCCGCACGGAGTGGCCGCGCGGTTAGAGTCGCCATGTCACGGATTGCGCGGCCCCTCCCGCCGGAGGTTCGAGTCCTCCCTCGGGCATGGGTGTGTGTGTTGTTCTTAGCATAAGTTAGTTTAAGTCAGGGGCGGGCAAACGTTGCACGCGGCTCATGAGCGCACAGCGCTGCACGTGTGCTGCTCGCGTGCAGGCGTCGACCGGGGCTGTGGCGACAGCCGGCAGGTTGCGGCAGTGTAGTACCAGGCTAAGCTGCGGACGTTGATGCGAAGTGAGCACTATGTAGTGAACGTTGCATTTCAAGAAACGGAGAAGTGGAGATGTGCTATCTTTTAAAAAGTAATGGGAGAATCATTTTTTCTTTGTGCAAAAACGTGAAAATTCGAAACGTTAAATATATGGCAGCATTCTCACTGGTCGACGGAAGTTTAGTATTGAAGGCCATTATAATAAATTTCACAAGGACGAGTACAATTTATTGTCGGATTCTGAGCGGATGGGGAATTGATCTGAGCTTAAGAAGAGCGATCTGACGATACCAGATGAATCTGTCGTAGTTGGCCGGCCGGAATGGCCGAGCGGTTCTAGGCACTACAGTCTGGAACCGCGTGACCGCTATGGTCGCAGGTTCGAATTCTGCCTCGGGCATGGATGTGTGTGATGTCCTTAGGTTAGTTAGGTTTAAGTAGTTCTAAGTTCTAGGGGACTGATGGCCACAGCAGTTAAGTCCCATAGTGCTCAGAGCCATTTGAATTTGTCGTAGTTGCTGTTGTCACGAGAGATCTGCGACTTTCTCTCGTCGTGTCTCTCAGCTAACTGACTTAAAATTTTATGGAGCACTGTTTTCAAGTTTTCAGGACGACAACAATAATATCCCAGCGGTATGTGCAAGTTATAAGACTGCGCTTAATATAGCGAGAGCTGGAAAACCATTTGCTGAATTAATAAGTCTCGGTTAAGAGCAAACATCAGTGATGAAAATTTACGTAACTGTTTGTGTTTGTCTGTATGCAGAAATTTTGTTCCATATATTAAACGTATTGTAAACTCCACCTGTGATAATTAAATAAAACGTATCGTAGGTAATAGGTACTCTTTCAAACCATGATTTCCTTCAAGCACTCCTACTAACCTTATTCATTCACTCAATAAAGCAAGCTAGGAAACAAAACGCGTTACAGAGGAAGGAGCGGACAGAGGATATGGTGGGGATGGGAGATAAGCGGGTGGCCAGCTTGCCCCTGTGTGCACGCGGAACACCTGTAAACTGCACGCGTGCAAGTGTACAGCACATGTGCAGGATTCCTGCCCGCCCCTGGTTTAAGTAGTATGTAAGTCTATGGACAGATGACTTCAGCAATTTGGTCCCTTAGGAATTCACATACATTTGAACATTTTTGGATGAACGTCTTATTGAATAGGAGGTTATCAGAGCTATAATTCCCCCTGCTACTTCCCCTCACCCTCTTGAGAAGGTATATGCAGTAGAACTCTCATTCACTAGTTGTGAATATTTGACCTGCATTTTACGAACATGAGTTTTGAGTATGCATTTCCACGGCAAACGTACGCAGATGGCGAGAATAGCGTTTGAACTGTGTTTTATGAGGACCACGCTACTGTGTGGACAGGTCCCCACCATAGACGTTTTCTAATGCGTTAACTTCAGAACAACAGCATCAATAACATATCACAGCCCAATGCTATTATGATCAACGATTAGTATCCAGATCATTCCCACCTCGGTGCTACTACATCTCTGTCGACTGAAATTATTGACTGGCAACGGTTGTACTAGGGGACCAACACTATGGGAATACTCTATGATTGGAATCCATCCCGTCTCTAACAACACTACTGAAGATCAGTTAGTGTAACAAGAGCTATAGTTCTTGAGTTTTTAGGAAAACAGCTCTGATTTCAGTGTGGCTTAGAGGTTTTCCCCATCGTCTTTCAGGCAAGATGCAGTATCTCTCTCAAGGAATCCGCGTGCATGCGCGCGCGCGCATAAACACACAGACACACACACACACATACACACACACATACATTCAGAAACATCTTGCCTTTTGTGCAGATTCGGGCATACTCACACAGACAGATGCATTCCTACATATACGCCAACAAAATTATACATAATGAATCTTTCAATCTGCAGCGGAACGAGCGCTGTTTTGAAACTCTGGCAGATTAAAAAGTGAGAGAGAGGTACTAGGTGGCAAAATCGATGCTGTGAGGTCATATTGTGACTCGTGCCTGAGTACCTCAGTTGGTAAGAATATAGCCCGCCAAAGGTAAAGTTTCGGGTTTCGGTCGGACATATCTAGTAGGAAGTTTTCTTTATGAAATACAGTCACATGCATACACACAAGCGCATCCAGACCAATACACACACTAAAAGGCGCAAAAATAGAAACACACACACACACACACACACACACCCATGCTAGTTATCAACATTATACCCCTTTTCACAACAATTTTTCTTACAATAATTCCCTAGAGTAGGTGTTACTAACACATTGGGCGAGTTACGTTGAATTATCAACAGATCTACTTTAGGTACACCCTCGAGCCTGATCTAACATCGCCAAGCCAAAACCTGTTTGCACACGATATGCTAAACTTATAAATTTGAGGTATTCGCTATCAGTGCTCTGGTCCCAAGTGAATCTGAATCGTAACGGCTACAGCAGCTGCACTCAATGGAAAAGATTTGTGATGTAGTGCGATATATGGCACCCGGCTTAGCTCTGGTCCTTTTATACTACGAGACAGTCGAATTCTCGAATACGTTGGTTTTCTGAACGACAAATCGAAACACATTGCTGGTGCCGCTGCTGATGCTGCTGCCACCACCTGCTGGAAATGTCATGAATAATTTGCGACCACTGATATCTTAAAAAATTTCTCTCCCTTAACCATTTCATAGTTCCACCCTGTTTTCCCCATCTCTCTGAGGTGCTGACCATTCACGTATATTCTTTGAAATGTGCATCGTAAACCCTAGAAACGTGACGTATGGGCTTACATCCTAAACATGACTAATTAGAATCTCCTCGAACAACGCAATTCTCGACATATAGAATAGACGTGCAACAGCAGAAAAACAAATTTAAAGTTACGTTAAAGGGTAAATGAGAACGTCTCTATTCGGTGCTTTGCATCTGCAAAAAAATCAGGTAAGAATTTAAAAACTCAGTGAGGCACGCCCGCTTCTGTTTACCTGGCTGTAATAGATGAAAACCATATTTTTCCACTGTGGTAGAGCCTTCAAAACAGACGATCCATGGAAGGAACTTAATGTATGGTCTTCGAGGTACTTTCTTATTATTCTTGTGAAGGGTAGGTATTTTATGGTACGCATCTGCCACAAATTAGTGCAATAATTTCTGCAAAGGGAATGATCAACATTAAACTGGTAACACGCTGGAAGAGCTTAGTAATATTAGATGGAAAGGGCTTGCTATCAAAATCGCGTCTTGGCTTAATGCCATTCAGATGTAGCTCCAGTCTTTCATAGAGATATCCACACTGCTGTGGTACACCTCAGCGACAAACGTTTCTCTGTATTATATACATCAGTCATGAAATTTCATGCAATGTGTACCATAACTGCTCAAATTGCGACTTTCCTATTTACGCCTTAAAAATGTTACTCGGATATGCAGAGTTCTTGAGAACCTTTTATTTATTCTGACATTTTTCGTAATTTCGTCGATTTATTTTACAGTTCTAAAGTATTAAATGGTGACCTCACTTTCATTCTACCATAAAAGTAATGTATGCAGCTCACATTACTCTTATCCTAGAACTGGTGCAGAATATGCCTTCTGTAAGAGCAGACTGAAAAGAAAGAGATGTGATTTACACGTATAGCCTGAAATCCTCATAGACGCAAAATACCTCGACACACGCTGTTGTACTAAATTTTAAGTTCCCGTTGTGCCTGATTTCTTTACATCAACCAAAGCATCATATTCGGTACTAGCTGAAAGACATTTGACGTCTAGTAAGTGCTGCTTAACTTGTACTATAGATAATATCCAATAGCCGTAGCTCTTTCATGGACCTCCATCACGGAAACTGCTTCTTATGGTTATTATTTTAAATGCGAAGTTTATGTCTGCTATTAGTTGTAATGTGCGTACGTCACTAGATAATGGCTCCCCAAACGAGCTTCCAGAAGCACCATTGAATTTCTGAGAGGGGAATTTCGTTAGCTTTGTCAGCAAGGTCATCGATAGAGTGCAATGGACGAGCCAGTCCATGTAACAGATGATGTGTAGCTCAACGGGACCCTGTTCTTCAGGTTGTGCGAGAGACATTGAGAAAATAAACGTTACTCTGGAATGCTTTTAAGAGGAACAGTATTCGGAACGTGATTATTTGTTAATGAGGGAGAAGAGAGAGTCAATCAAAACAAACGAAAATTACTACGAAATAACAGAATTTTGGGAACGAAGGAACTGAGTTGAGCAAGCAAAAGTAAGTGGAATCGTACAGGACACGGTAAGAGACTAAAGATTTTTCACGTAGTACTACTGTGTGACATTTGGCTGTTACACACAATGCGAGAAACTTCAACATGTGCTGGAAGGTCTTTCTCTGAGTGAAATTACTAATGATCATTTAAGAATATGCAGTTACTGCTTAATGATTACTTCTGTAATGCCGCAGCTATGTACATATTAACCTATGCCTGCTTCTCCTACACACAACGGCAAAGCCATAAGTTTCTTGAAAGAACTCCTGGCCATACATCCCTGGTAGTGAAATGCAGTACAGTAACCAAGAGAAAATCAGGCTGGTAATGTACATTAATTAGGCCTACGTTCGTGCTAATCGTGAACCCAATCGTCTTATATTATAGATAGCAATGCTGCTATGAACTGTGTTGCCTTAATTAGTCTATTTGATTGCAGTTTGCTTTACATATATGCATTACCTATAATTAATTAATGTTTATTAGCTGCTAAGTACTGTCAACCCATAACAATATAAAACAACTTTCAAATGTGTTGATAACAATTTATTCACGACAGCGTCTGATACATTATCAAGTGATACCAAATTGAGATAAATCTATTTCTCCGTTTTTGCTTTCACCTTGTTTAAGCGTTGTACAACACGGAGAGCATATACGTCCATCTCATGCAATAAAGGTCACAAAATCCACTGTCAATAACATACCTTGAAAATCCATCTTGTTTGTTATTCGGCTATTGAACAGGAATAATTCATTTTGATCTGTAATATTTGCTTTGTCTGCGCAAGTCAGGTGTCTTTAGGAAGGTAATATAGCAATTACTGATGCACATACTCAGATACAAAACTCAATAAATAAAAGTAATGTGATATGTTTACATTATATCTTTATATTCGAGCCCTGTTTCAAGTTACAACAGAAAGGTCTTTAAAGTAAATTTCAGCCTGCCTTTGCAGCAACTAGAACGGCTGTCAGATACTAGTAACTACCGTAGCATGTAAGTTTCTAGGTTTTCAGGACCAGATTAAGTTTTAATAAAATTCTTTTCCGTTGTAGAATATGTCAAACTGTAAGTCGGTATCTTCGTAGATATGTGACTGGCTCCATGACTATTTGACTAATAGAACATGTACTAGGGTATACTGGGTGGAAAATGTTTAACAGAAGCGAAAGTCACATGATATGTGCCCCAAATAATATGACCCCCAATGTTCTTAAAAAGTAAGGTACTATATATGCAATTTATGACTTACGATCATCAGCAAAATAGCATTGCTCACTAACGATACCTTTGGATACATGTAAGAGTCATCGCTAGACGATCGTACGGTCACGTATAAGTATTTGAACCTAGTTTCCACTTGATTAAATGAATGGCAGATCCTTTTAAATGTGGGTGGCTGCAGGATAAAGTCTATAAAAAGAGAGAGAATCTGGTAAATACAGATTAGGAGATTAGTGATGGACATATTCAGCATGTCACATCGTATAAGTACTAAGAGGTAATGCAAAGAATAGATACGAAATGGGCCCATTGGGTTACTTAGAATTGTTGCAAGGCGTCTTAGGACAATGTAGTGCGTCTCTAAAGGACATCGCGCACAATACGCTGGTGCTAGCAATTCTGCAGTACTGTTGCAGCGTTTGGGGTCGTTATCAAGTGACCACGGCAACAGAAATAGAATTTCCATAATTCCCAGACTGCTGGTTCAGGATCAGCAACTCAATTTATTTTTAATTTAGTAGTTAAGTTTTCCGTCAGAGTTGTAAATAGCACATTTATTAGTGGCTAGTGTAGATCACTTTCGTTCATTCTCGAAGCATTACCTACATTAGGAGGTGTAA
Organism: Schistocerca serialis cubense; assembly: GCF_023864345.2. Classification (NCBI taxonomy): domain Eukaryota; kingdom Metazoa; phylum Arthropoda; class Insecta; order Orthoptera; family Acrididae; genus Schistocerca; species Schistocerca serialis. The sequence continues at coordinate 171,873,825 of NC_064640.1, forward strand.
TCTAACTAACAGAACATGAAATTCAACATTTTGAAACATTTTCCACACACAAAATACAGAAGTCAACAAATCTTTTATGATATATCTGAATTTGTAATATTTCACTGTGCATAAAGCATTTGTTTTTGCATCAGATCTGTATAACAAATGTTACTTCACTGTATTGCGGCTTTCTTGATACATTCAAAATTCTATAAGCTTCTTTAGTTGCTACTACATAAAATTTTGGCAGGCGCTTTCAGTTGTTTATTATGTGTCCATACGCTTTGTATCTCAGAGTTCATAACGTTACGCCTAAATACGTACATGCTGTGTTGATAAAGGTCTCAGACATTATCTCACTATTTTATAAATTACTGCTATATCATAAGATAACTGCTTTACTGTATCATGAATCGTTTTTAAAAAGAGCAAAGCATTTTTGTATCTAAATTCGGACTGTTCGTTCATCAAGTTTTCCGGCTCCTTTATCTTTCCTTTATATATTTCCCGTTCTTCAAGTACGTCTAACTGCATTTCTTTAGCTGCAACGAGTAAAATTTTCGTGGTAATTGCAAAGTTTTGTGCTTCGGCAATGATGGCCAGAAGCAGTCTTGTTGTTTGGGCTGATATGTTATTTGTATCTATTTATCAGTTTAACATATACAAAAACGACCAGTTGTTCTAAATTGCACACTATTTGCATCGCTGACGGGAAACCTCGATTAATAAATTACAAACATAGAATTCATTCAGAGAGGCGCTGCTTAGATTATAACAGTACGGCACAGCCCGTATGATAGTGTAAACGAAATGCTTCGGAAACTTAAATGGCAATGGCTGGAAGAAAAAGATGTAGTTCTCGCGAAAACTTACTGAGAAAATTCAGAGAGCGTGTGTTCGAAGAAGAGCGTGCGTCCATTGTGCTGGCACCACCGTTTATTTCGCGTAAGTCTTAAGTCTTATGAGAGTAAGAGGAAGGATCCTGAGAGTAAGATAAGAACGGTTAGTTCGCGAAGAGACAGTCATTTTCCCCTCGCTGAATTTGGGAATGGTATTAGAATAGAAGTCGCTATTGTTAGCACGAAGTGCGCCCCGGCATGCACTGTTCTGTTTCTTGTGGGATTATATGTGCATGCAGAGTATAAAATGATGACCCAACATTTCGCCCAATATTACAAATGACTTTTGTTACGTTATGTTACACGTTCATGTTTAGTTTGAAAAGGTTCCAAGTTTGCATGCTGGCAAAATTATGTTACATGCTGTGATGAAAGCCACTTGCAATAGTGGATGAAACGTTGTTTCTTTATTTTACATTATAACATCTGAAACACAGAAGTATTTCATGAAAGAACTATACAACACGAGTGTTCCGACATCCCAGACGACTTCTCTAGTATGCACCAGGGATTCCCAGGCCATCAAATAGCATCACACAGGAGGAGATGGAGAACTACATAAAAATCCTGCAACACAGATACCCAGTCTACAAATAAACATGCAGTATCCTAGTACTGCACAAAATGCTGGCGATCTTGCAACCTAACACAGCGCATTGGCACGCTGCAATAGCGAGGGAACGGACCTATTATGAAGCACCTCGGAACCTTATCCATTCTGTTTAGGCACCACGTCACGTACTGTGGTGAGTCACGTGTACGACCAGCACGTTGCAGTCTAACTCAGTTACTGTTAACTAAACGTGGATTCATAGGAGGTACTAGCCCTGCATTTCGTGTGGGATTTCCTCAATTTCCGTTAATGTTGTAGATACTGCTGTATGCTTTATGTCTCTTTGCGGAATAGTTTCTCTTGCCCCTTGGTATAAACGTGTTATTTTTCATATTTGATTCAAATTTTTATCCGGCGTTTCACGAATAGCTTTTTACATAAAAGAAAAACCGATGACATTCTTTTGACGTTTTTTCACCCGTCAAGTGATGGATGTCTGTTGTTTTGGGGAATTTCTTTGTTCCGAAAGTCCCAGCCTCAATTGTGATCTCTGGCTGAGAGTTCTGGGAGTATGATTAGTGGTTACTTGTAACAGGTATATTGACGACAACATAGTTCTGTAGAAACCCGTAATGGATGGCGTACTCGTTGACGTTATTCTTCTCCGACATTTTGGGCGATAATAGGGCATTAGGCACTATGCTAGAAACAAGCAAACGGAAAAGAAATCAAAACATTCGTTCTGTTATAATGGAAGTATGGTGCAATATTATTGTCAGTGTGACATTGAAAGTAAGCCAGTGGCGCGTTAAAAATGTCATGGAATTTATGCAGCTTTAGCCAGCCGGTGTGGCCGTGCGGTTCTAGGCGCTTTAGTTTGGAACCGCGTGACGGCTACGGTCGCAGGTTCGGATCCTGCCTCGGGCATGGATGTGTGTGATGTCCTTAGGTTAGTTAGGTTTAAGTAGTTCTAAGTTCTAGGGGACTGATGACCACAGATGTTAAGTCCCATAGTGCTCAGAGCCATTTGAACCATTTATGCAGCTTTAATGGCAACACGGTCTATGTGCTCGGTGTGCTTCGTATTTTTATATCTCTGACGTTGCCTCTAGACAAATTGTCTGCTTGGAGATTTGAAGCTGACACGCTGCTTCAGTTACCTTTTCATTGCCAAGCAGTCGTCTTCATCAACTGAGCTTGAACAGCGAAAGTGTTACATGCTCTTTGTTATTAATCTCTGTTGGACTCAAACGTACCTCTCTGGTAACACCGTAATTAAAGAATTATTTTGAGCTAACCTTGAAATGTGTACGTGATGATGTAAAGATATGTACAGCGGATAGGTAAAATACTCTGAATAGTTGTAGTAATGCAATGGCTGTGTCTGACGGCCAACAACGCAGATACGTGTCACGCTGGACTGTATGTGCTCAGTATAGACTAAGCATCAGTGCAGGTTCTTTACTAGTAGCGCACACTTCGTATTTGCATTGAGAGGCCGAGGTCGACGTGCAACGAAAGACCTAAAGAGTTCCAAAGAGGGCAGATTGTGGGGGCCTGATTGACTAGAGCATCAGTAACCAAGACAGCCAACTCATTGGATGTTTCAAGAGCAACTGTTTCAACAGTCATGACAGCCTACACAAAACGTGGGAAAACATCATCGTGTAAACGTACAGGCTCAAATGAAAACTAAATGACAGAGATCATCGTACGCTAACACGAATTGTTTCAAAACAACACAAAACTACGGCGGCTACAGTGACTTCAGAGCTTAATAGCCAGCTTCGAGACACCATATCTATCGACACTGTCCGCCGAAACACCAGAAAGCAAATATTCATGGCTGCTATACCGAAACCATTAGTAACGACAACCAACGCAAAGAAGCATAAAACATGTTGTCAGGAGCATAAATCCTGGACGGCTGATCAGTGGAAACACATCATATGGTCCGAAGAGTCAACGGTAAAGTTATTTCCAACGTCGGGCCGGGTTTACGTCTGGAGAACGCCAAAAGAAGCCTACAATCCTGATTTCTCGATTCTAGCGGTTAAACATGCAGGTGAAAGTGTGATGGTGTGGGCAGACATATCATGGTATTCTGCTGGTCCCATCATTACTCTCAAAGACTGTGTTACAGCCAACGATTATGTGAACATTCTAGATGATCAGGTGCACCGCATGATTCAAATGTTGTTCCCCAACAATGATACCATATTTCAGGACGATAATGCATCGATTCACAGCCAGGACAATACAATCGTGGTATGAGGAGCATGCAACTGAGCTGCAGCGTCTTCCCTGTCAGCGTAGTCCCCGGACTTGAACATTATCGAATCCTTGTGGGCGGTATTGGAGCGCAGACTCTGGAGTAGATTTCCGCCTCCCTCGTCACTGACGGAGTTAGGGGAGGTTATGATCCAAGAGAGGCAAACATTCCACTGGAGACTATAAAATTATTATTTGTCAGTATTCCAAGAAGAATCACAGCTGTATTGTGGGTAAATGGGGTCCAATCCCCTACTAATAAACTATTCCCAAGTAAGTACAGGTGTTCACATTATTTTGCTTATCCCCGTATGTGCTATTCTTTCTAACTTTTCACAAAGAAATTTTTATTATCAGACACTTTAACATCACGAATTGTCGCTATTATCCTTTCCATTGTAATTACTTCTTGCAACTTTGCTGTTTGTAAAGTTTCTCGGTTCCGTTTAACTATGTCAGTGCCACAAGAGCGCAGCATAAACTTCAAAGCAGTTCCACTTAGTTATACCGCCGGCAGTCACTCGTCATGTTCTTATGGAGAAAGCCACAGTCTGTACAACGCCACCAACAGCGGAGATAAGAAATGACTTTACGTGAGAGTTCACCACCAACACTAGTTTTTAATAACTTATGTTTTTAAACAGTAATTTATAATGTATATACATTTCGTCATAGATTTCAAAGCACTGAGAACGAGATTGCCGGCTGCTTTCAACTGATTCACGCTGTGAACACAGGAAGTACAGGCAAGGAAAACAACAACGTTCGTGTCTCTTCGTTATGGAACGCCTTACGAAAAGCTGCGTTCGTAATAACTGTAGCTTTTATTAATGGACGAGTAAGTTTAATGCATTGTCTCCAGGGACAGTCGTTACAGGCGAAGCATTTTCAGCAAAGAAATGGATCTATTACTGAGAAAGAATCTGTGCCTGAGTGCCCGAGGCGAGCGGCCGAAGTCTTAATGGACGCATCGCGATTCCGAATCGTTGTCAGAATTTACGTATCAGTCATGTCCCTGCATGAGAACCACTGCCAGGACACCGCAGATACGATTATAGAATTCTGGTGTCCAGCGGAATCAAGACGCGTTACGTGAAATCATCAAAAGCAAGCCCAACAGATCCTTAAGGAAAGCTGCGTTCGTAGTAACTGTAGTTTTTATTAATGGACGAGTAAGTTAAATGCACTGATGCAGTTGTAAGAGTGACAGTGTCCTTAAAACCTCAATAATACTATCCATGAAAGGCCACAATGATTTCTTCAGACCCCGCGTTTTCTGTAACACCAGTGAGCTTATGGAATTGGACCGTCTTTGTCAGAATGTGTCCTTTCTGCAATGCGCTTTTCTTTTTAAATGTAGCTCTATCAAATCAGAAAGACGTTATCTTTCAATGTCTTACAGTGGGCAGTGTGCGGTCAAGTCCAGGTGAAATGCGAAGTCTGCACTTCATTCCGTATGTTCTAATTTTTGTTATTGCGCTCCTTTGTCCTTCATAAGTTCAGCAATAGTGAGTTTTAAATCGTAAAATCTTTCCATGCTTATCCCTTGACTTAACAACCACACCTTGCAACGAAATATGAAGTATCCATATTCTTCGTACACTTCCAATGAAAACTGTTGCAATGGAATAATGCATGCGAGATCAGAAATTTTACTATTCATACCACCGATTTATTCATGGGCTACGAGCCACTTTTTGATGTACAGAACAATGAATCCCGTCTGTCGATCATTGTCAATTATATCTTTAAGCTCTTTCTGTATGGTATTGTAATGTCGTTTCACGGCAAATATGCAGTACCAGTCGCTTATGAGAACAGATAATTATCATCCTTCTCTTCTGTCATTCCCATTCATTTTAAAGGATTGCGAAGATAGATCGCTGCACTGCTTGTTTTTGTGCAGACAGCCACCGGGCCTATTAACGTCCTTCATACCATGTACAAAAAGGTAAGATTACACAGCGCTGACATTACGATTCTGCCGAACTCAGAAAGTTGTACCTACGGAAAAATGCCGCACCGCAATGCTAAATGAAGCGCCACACTGTTCCGTGTACTTCCGAGAAGGACCGAATAAAGCCGAGTGACAGGCTGGGCTTTAGTGCGCCCGTGGCCCGCACACGCTGCAAGCGTTAAGTTTGGCACGCCGTGCCGGCCTTGCGCTAAGGAGTAAACCCGAATACCATTTATGATAAATCCAGTTTCTTTGCTGACTATAAATTACTCTGTCAGTCGTTTAAGCACTCGTAAGGGTAACAAATAACGAAATTTGTTTATTGTGCGTATACAGAACAAAAGAAAGAATTCATAATTACATTTGTAGCAGATTTGAGGGTATGGAGAGCTCGAAATTAGGTACACTGATCTGCAACCTTTGACAGCAGCACTGGCTCTAACAAGGTGTGGCATGGAATTCAAATGGACTCTCTTGAGACATACAGGAATACCTTTCCACTGTGCTTTAACTTTGTGCCAAACTTCAGGGAACAATATGTTCGTCCTGTCGATCGCTAGTCACGTGTGGTCTTTGAGATAGTGCACAGCGTTGAGTATGGCTTCCATGAAATCACAGATTCCATATTGGCATGACTGATGTAGGGTGGCTGACCAATGGGAGTAGCAATACCGTGGAGAAACGTACCACTGTCTCCACAGACCACGGTCCTGTCACTGTTGAATTGAGATACATACTGATAAATGTTTCTGTTTCTTACACGAATCATAAAACGATCCTCTCCCTCAAACAGCCACATTCAAATGTGATGATTCAATAATATACCTGTGCCGTAAACTTTTTTTATACAAGGAACGTCGATGGAGTTACCCCTACCTACCTTTCGCGTTTGTGCAGAAATGCTAACCATTTGTATATCTAGAAACCTAGTGTAGGTCACACTAATTTGACGTTTGTTGCATGCTGCCTTCACAATAGTGCAATTGTAATCTCGCCGAATTCAGGTCATTCGTAAGGTTACAGGTGCTGTCTATTTGACGGTGACTAATATCTTATGCAGTATGATTATCTAAATAGTATGTGAAATGAAATAAAATATGGAAGCTACGGTATTGTTCTCGTATAAGATACACAACCATCAAAAACAAATGCTTCCCACCTTGTTAGCAGAACTATCGTCTCTGCTCTCTTTGTCTCTAACCTAAGCCGGTAGTAAATTTTATTTCAAGTCAACACAACTAAATTTGTACATAATTGAAAACTCATCATGTTTGACGAAGTCTGTAGATAAAATTTAGATAATTTCGGAGAACCGATATTCGAGGAAGTTTCCAGTAATTCTGCTACCCTTCGATGAGACGTTATGCATTAATCTCCCTGCTGTTCTTCCTTCTAATGAGACGTTGAATCCTAATCTATTTTTTTTTTCGTACCATGGAGTTTGACAGCTACTCACGTGTGAGGGTTACATCAGATTATGAGAATACTTACTCCTAATTTTGTCCTTTTCCGTAAGTAAAATGGATGACACGAGTTTCAGCGCGATATCATTCTCAAAACATACTTCCACTTTTAAAAGAGAATAGCTTTAAACATCCGAAACAGTGGGTTTTGAACGATTACTACATTGTGAGTGAGAAACAATTTTAATTGATGACGGAAAGGTCTTTAAATAAGCGCTGATGTAGTCAGCAGTGAACAGCTCAACTATCATGGCCAATTTAGGTTAGTAGGAATCTACATGTCTGCAAATTCCCCACTCCTCCCTCCCCCCCTTCGAAATGTCTAGAAGCGTTATAAGCCACAAGGGAGACGGATGCAGACCATGGATGCTGTGTAATTGTTTGCCAAACAGAGAACACATAGTAGGCTACAGCGAATTAACTACTCTGTGAGGGTCTCCTTTTGTCGATCATTCTCTACCTATCTCTGGCAAGGATACTAGTTACAGTAACTGTTTGCCAAACAGAGAACATTGAGCAGGCTGCAGCGAATTAACTACTCATGTGTGTCTCCCTTTGTCGATCATTCTCTGCCTATCTCTGGCAGGAGTATTAGTTACAGTCAGCAGGCCAGGGGGCGAATTCCTGCGATTCTCGCGGCACGAAACGTAGCCGTGAACAATGCAATAAGCTGTGCTAACTGCAGAAACGGGTGGCCGGGGAAAAAAATACGAGGAAGCCTGGAAAGGACACTCATGGCAAACAACATCTATGCTGTCCTACAACTTGAGGCACACGCGGGGTTGGCGCAGAAGCACACCACCCTGTGGATTCAGAGTTCCTCTAATTGGTACATTCCGTGCTGTGAGCCAGCAGCTTTGGCGAGCGGCGCTGACCGCTCCCATCGTTCGCTCTTTGAAGTACTAGTCCAGATCGAAGATCAAGAGCCGACACACAGCAGACGCGGATTCGATGCCCGGCTGTGTCGACATGCCATGATAGGCTGAGAGGCCAGCCTTTACTCAGGACAAAGCAAGTATGCGCCCGCCAAGCGCCGTCGCGACGTCTCGAAACGCCGACTATTGCCCCAGCAATGAACGATGGTGCTAGAATGGCGTAAGCGCTGAGCTCGCAGTGTCGGCAAGCGTTCTGATTCGGGCATCTAGTCTCAGCTTGTGCCCGCGCCGCTTTATTCCAGTCAATCTGTCGTTTACAGTATCTTAACATTTCTTCTCCGCTGTGCTGTTATATTTGTATCAGTGATGTGTCTGGCTACAACAGTTGTAATATGTGTGGTATTAAATATGCAAGAGCGATTGGTTTATGAACTTGCTTCTTATTCTTTCTACATACACTATGTGATCAAAAGTATACGGACACCCACAAAAACATACGTTTTTGATATTAGGTGCATTGTGCTGCCACGTACTACCAGGTACTCCATATCAGCGACCTCAGTAGTCATTAGCCATCGAGAGAGAGCAGAATGGGGCTCTCTGTGGAACTCACGGAATTCGATCGTCGTCAGATGATTGGGTGTCACTTGTGTCCTACGTCTGTACGCAAGAGTTCCACACTCCTAAACATACCTAGGTCCACTGTTTCCGATGTGATAGTAAAATGCAAACGTGAAGGGACACGTACAGCACAAAAGCTTACAGGCCGACCTCGTCTGTTGACTGACAGAGACAGCCAACAGTTGAAGAGGGTCGTAATGTGTAATGGGCAGACATTTATCCAGACCATCACACAGGAATTCCAAACTGCATCAGGAGCCACTGCAAGTACTATGACAGTTAGGCGGGAAGTGAGGAAACTTGGATTTCATGGTCGAGCAGTTGCTCATAAGCCACGCATCACGCCGGTAAATGCCAAACGATGCCTCACTAGGTGTAAGGAGAGTAAACATTGGATTGAACAATGGAAAAACGTTGTGTGGAGTGATGAATCACGGTACACATTGTGGCGACCTGATGGCAGTGGGTATCGCGAATGCCCGGAGAACGTTATCTACCAGCGTTTATAGTGCCAACAGAAAAATTCGGAGGCACGGTACACAATGTGGCGATCTGATGGCAGTGGGTATCGCGTATGCCCGGTTAACGTCATCTGCCAGCGTGCATAGTGTCAACAGTAAAATTCAGAGGCGGTGGTGTTATGGTGTGGTGTTTTTCATGGAGGGGGCTTGCATCCCTTGTTTTGCGTGGCACTATCACAGCACAGGCCTGCATTGATGTTTTGAGCACCTTCTTGCTTCCCACTGTTGAAAAGCAATTCGGGGATGGCGATTGCATCATTCAACACGATCGAGCACCTGTTCATAATGCACGGCCTGTGGCGGAGTGGTTCACGACAATAACATCCCTGTAATGGACTGGCCAGCAGAGAGTTCTGACCTGAATCCTACAGAACACCTTTGGGATGTTTTGGAAGCCCGTTTTCGTGCCAGGCCTCACCGACCGACATCGATACATCTCCTCAGGGCCGCACTCCGTGAAGAATAGGCTGCCATTCGCCAAGATACCTTCCAGTACATGATTGAACGTATGCCTGCGAGAGTGGAAGCTTTCATTAAGGCTAAGAGTGGGCCAACACCATACTGAACTCCAGCATTACCGATGGAGGACACCACGAACTTGTAAGTCATTTTCAGCCAGGTGTCCGGATATTTTTGATCATATAGTGTATGTGTGATGCACGCAAACTCTCCTGGTGACGACTGAATGTTTAAGAAAGTATAAATACGACGATTGTCCCCAAAGTAAGTTACGATCGGTCGCGAAATGGAAACCACAGTGAAAACCACAAACGTTTTATTTGCAACAGTTAGGTACACCTTCCACCTACTTCTCTACATAGTCGCCGCTCCAGCTTCGAGTTTTGTCGTAGTGTTGTATCAGCTTCCCAATATCCACGTCATAGAAAGCAGCCGCCTGTGCTTTCGGCCAGTTATCTGCACTGGTCTGCAGCTCGTTGTCTGTGGAAAGATTTTGTCTTCATAGCCAGCCGTTCTTGTGAGCAGAGATGGGATTCAGGGGGAGCCAATTAGTGACTGTATTGTGGGTGATCAAACACTTCTCACCGGAAACGCTGCAGGAGTGTCTTCATTGGCGTGAAGAAGGAACTGCTCGACAGTTGTGTTATGTGGGCTGCATGACACAGGCGAAATCTCTAACGAGGCCCTCATACTTGGCGGGAGACGTGCTCACTGTTCACTCAAAACTGAAAAGAGCGACGCGACACGATCGACGGGCATACAAGAGACACTGCACAACACATCTGTGCAAAGCTTTACCGGGTTTTTCCAGTGGTTTCCATTTCGCGACCGATCGGAACCTACTTTCTGTACAATCCTCTTCTGTGATCAATGCAACAATGTTCGTCACCAATTTTGTCAGTTTTCACTTATCTTACAAGCGTTGAAATCAGATACTTTCGCGGAATCTCTGCTTGTCTTGGGACACGTCCCACAAATCCGCAGGTGGGACCGAAAATCATCAACATACAGAACTCTAATGACAGAAGGCAGGAGGAATGCATGTTCGTGAAAGTAGGTGTAAATGAATCACTGGAATAGTCACAGGCACGTTTCAATTCAGTCAATATTATCCTCATATCAGTCCCATTACAAGTACGTGATCTTCATAGGTGATGTGAATTTTGGCTTCGTAAGAAAGTCTCCTCCTGAAATAAAAGTGGGCTGATAATCTGGCGTTAAAAAAATGAGCATTCTGCCAATAGCACACACACACGTCACATGGCGTACAGGAGCTCTCTCAAAGATGTAATCACAACCAAAAATAATACCAATTTTCACAGTCCCAAAAGGCAAACCACATCCTATAGCTTGTAGGAAGGTTATGTCATGATGCTCTAATGGTGGCCTGTTTGGATAACCAACTGCACTAAAAGTATTAAACCCTAATTACATAGCAAAATTAGCGAACTTACTATCAAATTGACGGCTCTCTGCGTCGATAACCGCCCTGCGCGTACAGTCCGAGGGAGACAGGATCTGGGTACGCGGTTCGAAACTGAGTTAGGACGTTATTAGTTGTGGCCATAGTGGCATAGTGCGAAGATCGTGACTGTGTCAAGTAATTATATCTGTTTTACACTTTCACATTTATTTTCTGTTTCACCTAACGTAACGCTACACATTTCGAGCATGGTCTACTCATCTTCTGGCGTGTGTATACTGAGGTGACAAAAGTCATGGGAGAGCGACATGCACTCATACAGATGGAAGCAGTATCGCATACACACTTTTTAAAAGGGCAATGCAGTGCATGGTCGGAACTGTTATTTGAACTCACGCGATACATGTGAAAAGGCTTCCGACGTGATTATGGCCGCATGATAAGAATTAACAGACTTCGAACGTGGAGTAGTAGACACTTGGACAGTTCATTTCAGAAATCAGTAGGAATTCAAGAGTGTGCCGAGAATACCACATTTCAGGCATTACCTCTCACGACGGAAAACGCAGTGGCCCACGGCCTTCACTTAATGACCGAGAGCAGTGGCGTTTGCGTAGAGCTGTCGGTGCTAACAGAGGAGCAACAACGGTGAAATAACAGCAGCAATTTTTTGAATTGATGGACTTCATGTTTCCAAACAACGGCAGAATTTCTATGGATGAATTTGAAATTTGTTGGAAGATCTTATGCGACCAAACTGCTGAGGTCATCGGTGCCTAAGCTTACACACTATGTAACCTAACTTAAACTAAGTTACACTAAGATAACACACACACACTCATGCCCGGGGGAGGAGTCGAATCTCCGACGGGTGGAGCCGCGCGAACCGTGAACACTTTAGCTACTGTACTTTGTACATTGAGTGGCAAATTGTACTGTCTTCCTGACACTGTGGTTAGGAACTGTAACTGTCATAAGAATATGTTCAAAAGGAATCCAAAGCCTGTCTGCCAAACGTGGCCAATGAAATGATCTTGCTGGTCCTGCTGGTGCCATGAAGTTCACAAATACATCACCTTCTGCTTCACAGCACTCTGCAACACATCCTAAATACCATTTGTCATCATAAACAGCAATAACATAGCAACCTGGTTGTATGTTGCTGCTTTTGCTTCTGAATCCTGAGTCAGACACACTGTGAAGACACACGTTGTGCATTAACCTATAGTTATAACCGGACAGTCTGCTCATCTGCACATTGTCAGAGTCCACTGGAGAAAAGTGATGATGGCTCCTTGTGCCTGCAGCAGTTTTAACGTGTTCTAGTCTGCTTTTTAGCACCTCTTCGACTGATTTCACCTCATCTTTCGAAACACAGAATGATTGTATGCCAGAGTTATTTTTCTGTACCCAGGTAAATAATTGAAGAAGTGTTAGAATGTGATCTTCTGTAGGGTGCTGCTGACTAGCTCGTAATGCCATGCGCTTAATGGTAGCACCAATACCATCACATATATTTTTACCATGACTTGCGAAAAAATTCCATTCTGCGTGAATCTCAAAATCATGGTAATGCATGCATAAATATTTGAGATTTTTACAGTTTTTCTACTGACCAGCTACTCCATCACTGAAGTATCTTGCAAAATGTATGTGAGGCAGCTTGTTTTTCACATGTGCCATGACAGTGCGAATGTGGGCATGAACTGCAATGGCATCACGTCACTAAAAATGCACAGGTTCATGACAGACACATCACCTGATCCACCTCTATAGTAAACTGCAAATGGCTGGAGAGTTGCTTGACTGTTGTCCCAATGATATCCTTGGGTGGCATCTTGAACTACAAATGCATAATTTTCAGAAAAGTCTAGTCTTACTATAATTTCAACTTGTTTCAAATTATCCTTACAAAGCTGGAGATAAGCCAATTGTGCTGTTGCTGTGAAGCTGTGTGTGATCAGTTTGTCCATTTTTGACAACACATTTCAACAAAATCTTCCACTGTACTTTGCTTTGTTTCAAGACTTGAGTGACTGTAGGAGGATACAAGATGACTTGTACAGCATTTGTGATTGGTGTAAAGAATGGCAGCTAACTCTAAATATAGATAAATGTAAATTAGTGCATAATGAATAGGAAAAAGAATCCTGTAATGTTTGACTACTCCATTAGTAGTGTAGCACTTGACACAGTCACGTCGATTAAATATTTGGGCGTAACATTACAGAGCGATATGAAGTGGGACAAGCATGCAATGGCAGTTGTGGGGAAGCCGGATAGTCGTCTTTGGTTCATTGGTAGAATTTTGGGAAGATGTGGTTCATCTGTAAAGGAGACCGCTTGTAAAACACTAATACAACCTATTCTTGAGTACTGCTCGAGCATTTGGGATCCCTATCAGGTCGGATTGAGGGAGGACATAGAAGCAGTTCAGAGGCGGGCTGCTAGATTTGTTACTGGTAGGTTTGATCATCACGTGAGTGTTACGGAAGTGCTTCAGGAACTCGGGTGGGAGTCTCTGGAGGAAAGGAGGTGTTCTTTTCGTGAATTGCTACTGAGGAAATTTAGAGAACCAGCATTTGAGGCTGACTGCAGTACAATTTTTCTGCCACCAACTTACATTTTGCGGAAAGACCACAAAGATAAGATAAGAGAGATTAGGGCTCGTACAGAGGCATATAGGCGGTCGTTTTTCCCTTGTTTTGTTTGGGAGTGGAACGGGGAGAGAAGATGCTAGTTGTGGTACGAGGTACCCTCCGCCACACACCGTATGGTGGATTGCGGAGTATGTATGTAGATGTATGCAGATGTAGAAGACGCCGGAGACAGCGCTGCTACCCCACGCGGCTATATGGATGAAAATGTGCCATTTCAACGCGCCTGAATTGTTCACGGTTGCTTTGAAGAGCATTCTGGACAATTCGTATAAATGATTTGGCCACTCAGATCGCCCGACATGAATCCCATTGTATGATTATGAGACGTAATCGATAGGTTAGTTCGTGCACCGGCAACACTTGCGCAGTTATGGACGGCTATAGAGAAAGCATCGTTCAATATTTCTGCATGGCGCCTTGAACGACTAGTTGACTCCATGCCACGTCGGACTGCTGCATACGCCGGGCAAACGGATGTCCGACACGACATTACAAGGTATTCCGTGGCATTTGTCATCTCAGTGAAGATACAGACATACACTGCGTGAAAAAAAAGTGCATCTCCCAGATGGAGAGGACGACACGAATTATAAAATTTTGCAGATTGCTTGGGTATATGATGATACTTCAGTGAATACAGGATCGAGCCGAATTCAGTGGCAGTATGAACCAACTTGCCAGTATGACGCCGTTTCATGCCTGGAAGCAGGCACAGATTCAACTGAGGTCAGCTGGCCCACATGTGATGTAACTGATCCCTGATGTCCAGGACACTGACACTGGGACGGAGTTGACGTAGAGTAGGTCCGACACATGTTTCATCGAGGACTGTTCTGGGTAGCTTTTTGGTCACGGTAGTACCTCAACATATCGTAGATAGCACATGCTATGTGTGGAAGAGGACTGTCCTGTTACAAAATGGATCTACGATAATGTCGCATGAGAGATAACACACGAGGACACCAGATGTTCGTGACGTAACATTGTGTCATCAGAGTTAGCTCAATCGTTACCAGCCATTCCCTAAAGAGTCATACCCGGTAATTCCTCACACCACACGCCAGGAGTAACACTGCTCTGCGTCTTATAAACATTGGAAGAATGGGACCTCTCACCAGGTCGTCGCCATATTCGCCAACCAAGGTCATCCGGGATTGTGCAGAACCGCGATTCATTGCTGAACACAATACGTCGCCATTCACCACCTGTCCGTGCTTCACGATTACGGCACCACTTCAAACGCAGCCATTTATATTACTGTGTTTACGGCAGCCTAGCTGCTGCTAGGCTCCGGCTAGAGGTGCGGGATGACGCAAAATGTTTCAGGGAATCCATTCCTCGTTCTCGAATGGCAGGCAAAGTTGTGAAAAGGTTACGACATTCTTCGTGCAAAATATGACGATCCTATCTTGTGATGGCCAGACGAGGTCGACCAGAACCTAAAGCGTGCCTGTCCTCATACTGGCGTGTAGTCCAACACTGCGCCACTGTAGCATGATATTGCCCCATCTCGATATTGCTCGTTTCGACCAGCCGGACGAATGGAGAGCGACAATGAGACTCCTTTCAAATTCTGTCAGGTGCTGATAATCTGTCTCACATGACAACCCGACATCGCCGCGTCATTCACAGTAATAAATCAACAGCTGACGCTGTTCATGTCCGTTAATACCCCACCAGGCCTGCTAACAAGACTAAACACGAACAATATTAATCCGCTCTGGTGTGTACCTATCGCAAAGAATTGCATATGTACTCATCTACATACCCGCCAATGGTGTGTACGTGTACAAAGATGGACTGGTATGAGCGCTGTTGGGGGATACGACTGAGAATAGTAAAGGGGGGGGGGGGGAGAGGGTGGCTGCCCGAAGTCGTTGTTCAGTGGTATCTGCTATTGTCATTTTGATATGGAGCTCAGCAATGTCGTTTTCAGTTGAGTTGGACAGTTCAGCCCTTGTGGGATGTTAACATGCAGATAGTCTTAATGTATTGCATTAAATGGCTTAAGGCTGCAAAGGAATTTTTAAACTCAGTCATCTCATTAACAATATTATATCCATTTTTTACGATAGCTAAATACTCCCATTTCTTCTTTGTTACCCATTCTTTTACTTTTTCTGATTTCAGGTTGTCTTCGATATTCTAAGGGGGTCCAGTGTCTTTTAATGTATATTGCTGCTGTGGATGTGTAACATATCTCCAGTCTGTAGCAGTGCACATGTTCTTTAAATCGCGTTCCTTAAATTTCTGCCAGTCTAGACCAACTCATGATTGGATTAATTCCGACCGTTTTTTCTCCTTGTTGCTGTGTCCACAAATTTATGTGTATCTTTTTCTTGTCAAAATAATTGACGTAATACCGAAATTCATACGAGCATTTGATTATAAAATATGCATGTTTGGCGCAGGTATATTCCAGTTGTAACAATGAAAAAGTAATTAGTGGTAAATACTCGTAGCTACAAGTATTGTGTCGTCGCAGACTCTTTTGATGTGACATTAATATATGCCTTAAGTGATGTAGGGTAGCAGCTGTAAACGCAAATTAGACCTTAAAAGTAGATTACACAACGTGTCGATTCGGATATTGGACCACAGTCGTTAGCTCTTTTCACTTTGTGCGAAATGAAAGGCACATGCAGCATTTAATAACGTTTCGTGCTGTGTTTCAGCTCCATTTTAATATTCAGCCACGCAGCCTGACGTGGATGACGCTGAGTAACCAGGGACTCACTAGCCCTGCACGATATTGGATATCCGTTCAGGGCCGACGTTTGCGTTATTTTATTGCGAGCGCATGCAGTTGCAAGGATAGAGTAGTTACGCAAAGGGAGACATGAAATACGTTGCTCACTTCAGAGATTTTCAGTATTTTCTTTTAATTGTTATCTCGCTATGTAGCATACCGCTAGCGAAAAACGAAGTTGAAAATGCTTTTTATTATTGCGCACTAAGTCTAGCAGAGAATGAACGATATGTTCGATAAATTTTCTCGCTAAGAAAAATATTTTGCTGTGTGGTGAATTAATGCAATTTGCGTTTAGTAACAATATGTGGCCAGTTACTGTACTCCTCCCTACTGCCAGTGCTGCAGAATAGTATCATTCATAAAATTTGTGGTGACTGTGGAATTGGTGAAACTGACACATTAAATAAATTTTAGAAACTGCAAGATATCTTACTTCTCTGTCATGTTTATACCGCCCATAGACGAGCAAATATCTGATAAGGCTACGTATGTATTTGGTGTACGAGAGTTAGTTCAGGCTGGCTGACTGCAGGTGTTTTAATACAAGAACGTTGTAACACACAGTAGTATGGACAGCGGGGAGTTAGCCGTAGGTTCGCTAGGCGAGCGTACTTTTATAGTGCCTCAGGTGAAGACTATGCAAGTCTAGCTTTCAGACTAAGCTCTTGTTCATTCTTGGCGGTGGTCCCTATTGGAGGCGATTATTTCCTCCTGCTGTGTGTTGGCAGTGGTCCCTATCGGGATATCCCACTCAATCTCTTCTTGTCCTACCTCTCTGCCAGTAACTGCTTCTGGAGCTCATGAGACAGTCTGTCAGAGGCATTTGACTCTTTTGGAATAGGCAATATAAAACTTGCGATCAGCTTTCACTAAAATGATGCCGCATGTTATGTCCACTAGATATCTATGTGTAACAATTATGTGGAAACTTCCGGCAAGTCAAGTATATTATTGAGCCTTTGGACCCTTAGTACTGCATGGCTGCAAATTGCGTACATCGTGGGGCGAAATAGGTCCTCCCATGACAGTATCATGTAGCCAATATTTGGATAATGGACAAAACGAATTAAATACAATGTGAATTACTCAATAGTCGTCCACCAAAGAGATGTTTGAAAAACAAAGGAATAGAAAAGCCCCTAAATCATTCATAATCTAACATTTCTACAGATAAATTAAAGTAAGGACTACTGGAGCCTGGGAATGTAATTCACTGTTTTCAGTTTTGCAAACCAAATGTGGATAGCGCTTTCTACTTCTTTCAGCTCATATGCGTAATAATACACGTAGGTATATGTGCATGGTTAGATGGCGTGTTCGTACTAAATGGAGGCAAAGTCATATTGTTTGCCTGGAATGAAGCGCAGGGTGTACTAACTAGTGTTTAACGTTTGTGTAAATAACGTAGTTATGTTCGTGAGATGAATATGAGTCAAGATGATGTACTCAGTAATGCAACAAAACAGTAGGCTCTACCAGCTATATCGACTCTTAGACAATGTGTCTAATAGTATATTTTAATATTTAATATGACAGTATGCCATCTTAGGAAATTTATAACACTTAAAACACTTGATAATGGCACTTTGAAGCCGAAATCATGATTGTGTAAGTGTAAATGTAACATTGTAAATAAACAACAGTCTAATGGCGGTACTGACTTTAAAGAAATATATTATGACTGTGGCCCCGAATTATTAAAAAATTATTAAATGCTCAATAATGTTCATGTCTGGGGAGTTTGGTGGCAAGCGGAAGTTTTAAACTCCGAAGAGTGTACCTGGAGCCCCTAAGGAGCAGTTCTGGTCACGTGGGATGTCGCATTGTCCTGTTGGAATTTCCCAAGTCCGTCGGAATGCACAACAGACAGGAATGGACGCAGGTGATCAGACAGCATGCTAACGTACGTGTCTTCTGTCACAGTCGTATCTAGACGTCTCAGAGGTCCCATATCACTTCAGCTGCACAAGCCCCAGTTTGCGGAAGGGTTGCACTTCTGTCACGTTGGACGATTCTCTTCGGTCGTCGTTGGTCCCGTTTTCGCAGCATCTTTTTCCGGCCACAGAGATGTCAGAGATTTGATGTTTTACCGGATTCCTGATATTCACGGTACACTCGTGAAATGGTCGTACTGGAAAATCCCAACTTCATCATTACCTCGGAGATGCTGTGTCCCATCGCTCACGCGCCGGCTATAACACCACGTTCAGACTCACTTAAATCTTGGTAACCTGCCATTATAGCTGCAGTAACCCCTCTAACAATTGGGCCAGACGCTTGTTGCCTTATATAGGCTTTGCTGACTGCAGTGATTCATTCTGCCTGTTTATATATCTAAGTATTTGAATACACGTGCCTAAACAAGTTTCTTTGGTGCTTCAGTGTATGTGAAACAATACCATGGTAACTTCCGGCAAGGCAAATCTTTGTTATTGAGCCTTTGGAGCCTTAGTGCCACATGGTTGGAAATTGCGTACATCGTGGGGCGAAATACGTCTTCCCATGACAGTACTACACTCCTGGAAATGGAAAAAAAGAACACATTGACACCGGTGTGTCAGACCCACCATACTTGCTCCGGACACTGCGAGAGGGCTGTACAAGCAATGATCACACGCACGGCACAGCGGACACACCAGGAACCGCGGTGTTGGCCGTCGAATGGCGCTAGCTGCGCAGCATTTGTGCACCGCCGCCGTCAGTGTCAGCCAGTTTGCCGTGGCATACGGAGCTCCATCGCAGTCTTTAACACTGGTAGCATGCCGCGACAGCGTGGACGTGAACCGTATGTGCAGTTGACGGACTTTGAGCGAGGGCGTATAGTGGGCATGCGGGAGGCCGGGTGGACGTACCGCCGAATTGCTCAACACGTGGGGCGTGAGGTCTCCACAGTACATCGATGTTGCCGCCAGTGGTTGGCGGAAGGTGCACGTGCCCGTCGACCTGGGACCGGACCGCAGCGACGCACGGATGCACGCCAAGACCGTAGGATCCTACGCAGTGCCGTAGGGGACCGCACCGCCACTTCCCAGCAAATTAGGGACACTGTTGCTCCTGGGGTATCGGCGAGGACCATTCGCAACCGTCTCCATGAAGCTGGGCTACGGTCCCGCACACCGTTAGGCCGTCTTCCGCTCACGCCCCAACATCGTGCAGCCCGCCTCCAGTGGTGTCGCGACAGGCGTGAATGGAGGGACGAATGGAGACGTGTCGTCTTCAGCGATGACAGTCGCTTCTGCCTTGGTGCCAATGATGGTCGTATGCGTGTTTGGCGCCGTGCAGGTGAGCGCCACAATCAGGACTGCATATGACCGAGGCACACAGGGCCAACACCCGGCATCATGGTGTGGGGAGCGATCTCCTACACTGGCCGTACTGGTGATCGTCGAGGGGACACTGAATAGTGCACGGTACATCCAAACCGTCATCGAACCCATCGTTCTACCATTCCTAGACCGGCAAGGGAACTTGCTGTTCCAACAGGACAATGCACGTCCGCATGTATCCCGTGCCACCCAACGTGCTCTAGAAGGTGTAAGTCAACTACCCTGGCCAGCAAGATCTCCGGATCTGTCCCCCATTGAGCATGTTTGGGACTGGATGAAGCGTCGTCAAAAGCCGTTCCACAGGACTACATCCAGCATCTCTACGATCGTCTCCATGGGAGAATAGCAGCCTGCATTGCTGCGAAAGGTGGATATACACTGTACTAGTGCCGACATTGTGCATGCTCTGTTGCCTGTGTCTATGTGCCTGTGGTTCTGTCAGTGTGATCATGTGATGTATCTGACCCCAGGAATGTGTCAATAAAGTTTCCCCTTCCTGGGACAATGAATTCACGGTGTTCTTATTTCAATTTCCAGGAGTGTATGTAGCCAGTATTTGGATAACGGACAAAACGAATTAACGATAAGGTGTATTACTCAGTAGTCATCCACCAAAGTGATATCTGAGAAACAATGGAATGGAAAATTCTCTGAACCTTTAATAATCTATCATTTGCATACATCACTTGAAGTAAGGACTACTGGAGGCAGAAAACGTAATTCTAATGTTTTCAGTTTTGCAAACCCAATATCCATAGCGCTTTCTACTTCTTTCAGCAGATATGTATAACAATAGACGTAGGTATAGGTGCATTGTGTGTTCTTACTATGTGGTGACAAGTCACATAATTTGCTTGGAATTAAGCGCAGGGTGTACTGATTAGTGTTTAATGTCTGTGCAAACAACATAACTGTGTTCATGAGCTCAACATGGGAAATGCACTGTCAGCCCTGCTCTACAGCTGATCACGACACCTATAGTCATGGCGGCTGCAGTGTAACACGTGTTAAGTTGGGCTCGCGAAATTTAGTTGAATTCGAAGGTGTTCTCGCAGGTGGTGTTGTCTAGTACAAGTGGAAATCGTGAAAACAACAGTGTTCTGTGCAGTAGTGCTATTTTTTTCTGTGCTCCGCCAATATCTTCGAGAAAATGGTAAACAGAAGAGTGAACAGCAGCGCGTCCAGCAGCGGGGAAGCAGCAGGTGCGGCGGGCCCGCTCTTGGCGGAAGGTGCGGCCGCGGCTCCCGGTATAGCGGAGCTGGTCCGCTCTGAGGTAAACGCTGCGCTTCGCGATAAAAACAATCTCGATCTGATAGCAGGCACTATATCAGATACTGTAACGGCAGCAGTATTGGCCAAAATGCGTGAAACTGTTGAGGCCAATACTGCCGAAATTAGAGCACTAAAAATGTCTGTGTCTGAATACGAGAAAAAGGCACGAGAGTTGGAAGTGAAACTATCTGCCGCAACTGACGAACTAGAACAGTACCAAAGGCGAAATAGTCTACGACTGTTTGGAGTAGTAGAAAATAAGGAAGAAGACACGGACAACCTGCTTATACAGGTTGCGCGTGAAAAATTAGGCGTTGAAGTGACCAAGGCAGACATTGACAGGAGCCATCGGGTGGGACGAAAACTACCAGGTGCCACCAAACCTCGTCCAATAATAATTAAATTTGTCTCGTACCGAAAAAGGGCAGAGATCTTTACCCAGAAGAAGAAGTTAGCAAGGACAGGGCTTACAATAAGGGAAGATCTGACACACGAACGGTTAAAGATTTTAAACAGTGCCATATCCCATTTCGGTCTTCAGAATGTGTGGACTCAGAATGGCAGAGTAATAATTAAGACAGCAGCTGGAAAGAAGACAGTCACAAACATGACAGAACTGAATAGTATTAAGTGAAGCTACTCGAGCCAAAAGTGCAAACTTAACACCATTTGCAATTGTAAAAGCCCCAATACTCAGATATAGTCTTGTAATTTTATTAATTTTTTAATTATACCCATATTTGTACCTTCAACTAATTGTTTTTGTAACTGTATTAACTTTTAACTATTTTTTTGTGTCTGTAGCTCTAACCATTACTTAATTTTAGTTACTGCTAATACTTTTTTCATTTTCTCAGTTTATTCTCTTCCGTTCTGAAATAGTTCTATTGCAATTATTAGTCTCTCCTTTAGTACATTAATCACCCATCTCTTCGGTTTAAATTGTTCATAACAAAATCACTATCAGTATCACTTTAGCAAATTTCAATCTAATTGTTGTTTCCTACGATAATCACTACCAGTATCACTCTAGTAAATTTCAATTTAATTCTACCTTCCTACGATATTCTGTTAATTATTAAGCTTACTTCTCTCTGCTGGCAGCATCGGCCTCTTAAATCACCCCCCTCTCCCTTATTTCCACCCTAAGCTGTTTCAAATACGCTAATTACATTTCTCCTCTTACGACAGAGGATACACAGTGACACACAGCCGTTACTATTTTGGTCATATTCTCCTTGCACCGAATACCACTAATCCATTTTCTATACTCCCGCAACCTCAGGAAATCTTTAGCAGTCACCGTTCTTTCGGCACTTGCGGTGTCACAAACAGGGCGCGCAAAATCTCGGACACCCCTGTGTTATGTCACTTGGCGGAAGCAGCGGCCAGTGCCCCTCGTGGCAGGTAGTGCCTGACAAAGGGACAAACCAGTCTGCGACCCTACTCCAGGCTGCTCAGCGGAACGCGTCAGAGCTTTTAGCAGCTCACTGCAACATCCAGTCTTTACCTGCGCATTACGAAGAACTTAGCCTCCTCTTCAACCAACTAAACTACCACGTAGTCCTCTTATCCGAAACGTGGTTGAAACCACACATATCCTCTGCATCTTTTCATCTCCCAGGGTACACATTTCTTAGGCCGGTATTACACTATCAAATTTCTTTGTCCAATATCTTTGTCCAATATTTTTGTCAAAGATATTTGACAGTGTAATAGGGACTTTGTCAAATGTCGTCCAATATTTGATCAAATCTAGGGCCTCACTGTATATTTGATCAAAGAAACCGCTTGTCTTCTGTTCACTGCAATGTGACATGTTACCACATGGAGCGCTAGCATCGCTGCATCGTTCTGTCGCCTGTAGTGATTTTATAACCATTGCCAGTAAATACAATTGGTGTGTGCTGACAACTACAAAATTAATAGAGATGTCTGAAGCTGATGAGGCGCTTTACAACGTGAGGCACCCTGAATACAAAAATAGATTAAGAAGATTGGAGACCTAACTTGACCTAACATAACCCTCTCCTGTAGCAAGGAATCGGAGTGTTATAGTGAGCCTGTCTTCTGAAGATGTAGCAGTTCTTAAGTGGATATTGCGCTTTGTGATATGAGGATACACTTCATTGAGCACATACAGAAATGTATGCTCATCCATTCTTAAGTAATTGATGTACGACTTGACGTCTTCCACTGTAGGCTCACGTAACAAGTTTTGTTGAATGCTTTTATCGTGTCGTCGTAAAACCCACGGCTTCACCCAGATTAGATTAGTTTTTTCGTTTCATAGATCCGTGCTGAGGAGATCCTCGTGGATGTGGAACATGTCGATTTTTTTAAGCTGAAATAACAATACTAATAGTATGAATAAATACAATACATCATTTGTTTCTATTAAAAATTTCGCCAATGGAGTAGAAGGAGTTGGCCAGTAGTAAGTCTTTCAGGCTCCTTTTAAACTGATCTTTATTTCTAACTAAATTTTTTATGTTTGCTGGCAAATTATTGAAGATGAGTGTTCCTGAGTAGTGGACCCCTTTTTGAACTAAAGTAAGCGCTTTTAAGTCCTTGTGCAGATCATTTTTGTTCCTGGTATTGTATGTATGAATTGAGTTGTTTGTTGGAAAAAGAGGTATATTATTTACGACAAATTTCATTAAGAAGTAAATATACTGAGAGGCAGTAGTTAGTATATCCAGTTCTTTGAAGAGGTTTCTGCAGGAGGTCCGTGAATTTACTCCACAAATAATACCTATTACACGCTTTTTGACCTTAAAAACTTTTGTTTGACTTCAAGATTTACCCCAAAATATTATCCCATATGACATTATGGAATGAAAGTATGCAAGCTTTTTCATTTTTATGTTGCCTATGTCTGCTAACACTCGAATTGCAAATACAGATTTGTTAAGGCCTTTCTGCAGTTCTGTGGTGTGCTCCTCCCAACTGAATTTATTATCAAGTTGTAATCCCAGGACTTTTAAGACTGTCAACCTCGTATGTATGGTTCCATTTCCCCCCCCCCCCCACTTCTTTTCCGCATGTGCACACAATGCAATTGGAGTACGTAGAACTGCTGCGGTTAAATAACAAGTTGTTGTCAGCCATCTAGAACTTTGACGAAAAATTTGATGACAGTGTAATACCCCTTCTAACGCTACGTCAAAGATCTTTGTCAAATATATTGGACGGAATATTGGATCACATCTTTGATCAAATCTTTGACAAAGAAATTTGATAGTGTAATACCGGCCTTAGAGCAGACAGATCAAAAAAGCGAGGTGGCGGGGTCGGCGCGTATATATGAACAGAGCTCAAAGCGAAAGTCTTATGTACGTCAAATCCTGCTGAAGAAAAAGAGGCTGAATTCATGTTCATTGAAATAAATATACAAAGTCGGAAGTTCTTGACTGGCGTCGTGTACAAGCCGCCAAAAATAAGCTCAATGAGTTCCTTCCAGTCGGAATTACATTCACATCAGTGTCAATACGAACATGTCATCGTAATGGGTGACTTGAACATAGACCTGCTAAGAGACACTCCCTCCGCAATAAACCTAGGAAGACTGTTTAGTTGCAATAGCATGAACATTCTTCCATTACAACCTACACACCATACGGCGCTCAGTCATACTCTTATAGACGTAATCGCAGCGAAACAGACTGACAAAGTAAGAGATGTTGGTCAAACATCGGCCCCTGGCCTCTCAACACATGATGTAATATTCCTGGCCTACTCTGTGCAGCCCCCAAGGATCAAATCGCGTTACATAACTTGTAGGAACATGAAACGTATTGACCTTGACGCTCTAACAGCCGATTGCTCAGAAATCTCATGGCATCAAATAATCAGAAAACCCACAATCGACGGCAAAATTAATGAACTTGGTGATAAACTCACTGCCCTCTATGACAAACATGCACCTGTGCGCACAATCCGTGTAAGAAAATCTCCTGCTCCATGGCTGACAGCTGAATTACGTCAAATGATGACTAATAGGGATGCTGCCCACAGGCGTTTCAAAGCAGATCCGAAACCCGAGCGTTTCGAAGATTATAGAAAGCTACGGAACAGAGTGAAACAATGCATTCGCAATGCTAAAATCAGGCACGCTCGCTCCCTTGTATGCAGCGATCTGACGCCCACGACTCTATGGAAGAATCTCCGTAGCTTGGGAGTCGGAAAAGCAAAATCGGAAACTACTTTTCATGTGTCAGCTAACGAATTAAATGAATTCTTCTCTGCACCTCTGAATACCAGCACACCTGATAATTACCGTCCACAAGAATCCCCAAACAGGATAACTAACAACGATACCTTCCATCTAAAACATGTAACAACAAATACGGCAAGAAAGGCAGTAATGAGAATCTCTTCTGATGCAATAGGCAACGACAGTATCAGTATAACCATGATTAAGAATGTTGCCGATATCTTAGTACCTGTCTTAACTGACATATTTAATTTTTCCCTCGTGAACGGAATATATCCCACTGCATGGAAAAGAAGCCTAATTCGACCCATCCCTAAGATCGAAAACCCGCAACTGCCTAGTGATTACCGACCAATTAGCATACTGCCTGCTGTTTCCAAAGCACTTGAATATATTGTTCATGACCAAATCACTGAACACTTGCATGAATTCAGCCTATATGACAAATTTCAATCCGGTTTCTGTAAACATTACAGCACAAACACTGCTCTATTTAGGGTAACTGATGACCTGAAATATGCCATCGACAATCGAAAGGCAACAATATTGACGCTACTGGACTTCAGCAAAGCTTTTGACACTGTTAACTTTGACATATTGCTCAGAAAAATGCAACAGCTTAATTTCTCTGATAGTGCAATGAGATGGTTTGAAAGCTACTTAAAAGACAGACAGCAATGTGTTGTCTGCGTAAATGAAAAATCTTCCTGGAAACATGTTTCCTCGGGAGTGCCACAAGGATCAGTCTTAGGACCACTTTTGTTTTCTTTATATGTCAACGATATTTCGTCGGTTCTGTCCTCCTGTAAATATCATTTCTATGCCGACGACCTCCAGCTCTACCTAAGCGTCAGACCTGAAGATGTAAACACTGCAATCACTCAGATGAATGATGATCTGTCTTCAGTAGTGACATGGGCGAAAAACCTGGGGCTTAAACTAAATGCAAAAAAGACGCAAGTAATCTTAATAGCCCATCAGAAATTAATAAGTTCAGATTTCCGCGAACGGCTACCTCCTATTCTGCTCGACGGTACTCCAATACCATATCAGAAAACAGTGAAGAACTTGGGTGTAACTTTGGATGAGCATCTCAACTGGGCGGAGAATACAGTCGCAGTGTGCCGAAAGACGTCTGCTTGTCTCTATGCTCTCAAAAAGTTTCGGAACATATTTCCACAGGACTTGAAACGCCAGCTCGTGCAAGCACTCGTTCTACCGAACCTCCACTATTGTGATGTGATTCAACAAGGCATGAGTAGTGAAAACAAAAGACGGCTAGAGCTAACCATGAATGCCTGTGTGCGTTACACCTGTAACATTCGCCGATATGATCATGTTAGTGCTTCATACTCCGAGCTAGGGTGGCTGCGGCCGGACAAATTGCGTGACTACCACACTCTATGTCTACTCCACCGACTCCTCGTCGCGCAAGCACCCCAGTACCTTGCTTCAGAGATTAAAAACCTGTCATGTCATCATAATCGAAACACGAGGTCACTCTTATTTGGTAACCTAACTGTGCCCACTCACAAAACAAAAACTTTTGCAAACTCCTTCTCAGTTGCCGCTGTCCGCCTCTGGAACAAACTGCCCCTTACCTTGCGCAAAATTCGATCTCCTGCTGCTTTTAGGAAGAAGTTGAAGCATTTCCTGCTATCATCCTCATAAAGTTCTCCACAAAATTAATGTACCAAGCCAATCCTCTCATCTGTCAAATAGCAAAGCTAGTGTCTCCTATCTTGCTCCTGAGATGCCTTCCTCTTGATCTATCTCTATAAGCCACGCAATCTTCTTTTCCTTTATATTTCCTTAATTATGTTTCATCATGTCTCTATTCTTCTCCTCCCTTCACCATGAGTCTCCCTCATACTCCCTGCTGCCAGCACTCCTATCTAAAATCTGTCTCTTCAATAATGTCTAATTATAACAGTACGTGTGACCTAAGAATATAAACTCTATATGTATGTATTTTTCCAGGTGTACCTGTCAAATTGTTTATTTCACTTTTTGTACTAGATGTAGTTTAACATGCCTACTAAAACATATGAATGTAAAATAAGTAGAATGCCTGGTTAGATGTAAGAGAGGGCCTGATGGCCCTAATCTTGTCAGGTTAAATAAATCAATAAATAAAATAAATAAATAAATATAGTCAAGAACTTTTTGACAAGCCCACCACAATAAGACGGCCTTTCATGTACATAGAAACAAAATTTTCAGTATTTCAGTTTTATGTATGAGTATATAGTCCGTTTGAAGATTTTAAGGAAGATGCCAAATTGTACAAAACACATTCGGCGAAAAATGTTTATTGGTAAATACGTTAACACCTTCATTGAAGATCTGATATCAGAATGTCTGTATTTTAATCTTCAGGAAATAACTGTATTGTTACTATCAAATTTTGCGGAAGATAGTTATTAACCTAGAAAGAAGTTTTAAAAATAATAGCGTAGAATCTCTCATAAGAGATAATAGCCATTGTGAAGCATTCGAAGCGATACTCTCTGATAGTAAATGTTTTATTTATGACAATCAAGCGTGATAAGTACAGCGATACAGTAACATTGTGTACAATTTAAGAATCTTGGA
The DNA here is from genome assembly GCF_023864345.2 of Schistocerca serialis cubense. Classification (NCBI taxonomy): domain Eukaryota; kingdom Metazoa; phylum Arthropoda; class Insecta; order Orthoptera; family Acrididae; genus Schistocerca; species Schistocerca serialis. Next base: position 171,901,670 of record NC_064640.1, read on the forward strand.
ACTTATAATGTCGGAGCTAGACTTTATTTGTTTCTGAATTCAGTTCATTCTATTACTAAGTTACAAATTAAAAAAGTTCCCAGTGCTGCTCATGGCTTCATTGACGATATGTTGGTGGCACATTTCACACTTTTATTTGGAAAACATTTGTTACAGGTGGAGAAAAATGTGTTTGGATGTACACAGTTTTCATTTCAATTTAAAACATCATATTTCTCACTTCAAGACATAATCTTCAGGTTCTTGCACAGGTTGTCAGATGTGTAATCAGTAATTCCTGGGTTTTCAATGTCAAATATTAAATTAAAGTTGTCATGTTTTATGTTGTATCTGATGAACCATCACCCCTGTGGAGCTTATTAACAGCGGTGATCATTTTGGCTATTTCGCTCATGTCCGGATGTAAGAACTTACAGTGAGAATTTGGTATGAAGTATAAGTGGAAAATACATGACGTATCCAAAGACGGGAGTGCACAAGGAATAGCCACTGATATGTGCAAGTGCTAAGCAGTTGGAATATTGATAAAATCAAATTAGTATCGCAAACATACGACGGCTGTAGTGCAATAGCAGAGAAAAATAATGGTGTCCATTCTATGTCGAAACAAGCTTATCCTCATGCTCTCTTTATCCACTGCTACGAACGTCAGTTGAACCCGGTGCTCCTGTGTAAAAAAAATTACGCAAGTAGAATTTTTTGTGGCAAATCTGTAAGGATTTCACTCATATTTTAGCCGTTGCAGTAAAAGAAGTCAACTGATGGAAAGGGGTTTTAAACTACCAAGTTCTTGAGAAACAAGGTGGAGTTTTGATTCGCGCGCTGTACAAAGCATTATTCTTCACTACACTGTCGTGAGGGCAGCATTTAACGCTGTGATAAACAATGAAGGGCGGGATGATAGTTCTTCACATCAAGCAATTTGGCTAGATAGTATACGGGATAATCAAACTTTGATTTTTCTACTGCAGCTGTAGAATTCGATTACCAAGGATACAAGTATCTTGTTCGACATCTTGCAAAGTAAAACTGTGGACATTAGACGCTGTAAGCTTGAAACTGAAAATTACATTAAGGGTGTACTAATATTAAGATGTGATCAAATTATTTTGAATTTCATAGTGGGAGCTAGGTGCCTTATAAATTTAGCAGGACCATCTGAAATAAATTTTAACGAAACAGAAGCAAGTATTCGGAAACTGAGTAGGCTAACACTAGAAATGATTGACACAGTACTAGTAACTGTGGAAACTAGATTCCAGGATTTTAGTGAAACAGGTTTTACAGAATTTGTAAATGAGAAAAAGTTCTCAGGTTATAGTTGGCCAAACAGTTTCCCGATTGGTGAAGCTGGAAATCTACTTAAAATGTATCCTTTATCTGACAGTGAAAAACTGAAAGGAGAAGTTATGTTTATTTACAGCAGTGAGAATGAACGTCTACAGCCTCCGGACTTCCTTAAATCCATTATAATCAATGGATTTAAAAAAAGAGCTCTCTGAATTTATGAAATTATTGTCGTTAGCTCTTGCAAATTCCAGCAACCACCGCGTCTAGCGAAAGAAGCATGAGTAAATTAAAACGCGTTAAATAATTTCACAACACGATGACATATGACAGACTGTCAAACTTGGCGATTTTGGCTATAGAGAAGGGAAGCGTGAAATCTTGAGACAATCGGCGGGAGTTCATATCTCGTGTTATCGATGTTTACGCCCAGAAAAAGGACAGAAGGATAGAACTAATTAATAAAAAGATGTAACGGTGAGTTATTATGTGTAACATTTTTATTAATGTGTAGCAGTTTAATATTTTTAGGCATCTATTTACAACAATTTCTGTAGCTGCTTCAATCTTAGTCGAAATATGTAATAAAGTGACATTTGCAGCATTTCTATTTTACAGGTTTTTGTTTTAAGATATTTTATCTTTTTTAGAAATTCGTTGGTCTCATCCTATCCTACAAAAATGCCACGCCTCGCCATTGATTCTAGTGTACAGTCACAACAAAATGTTTTCAGAATATCGATTTTGGCCCTAAGGGTCATCTTCAAATTTGTCATAAAAAGTGGGAAACCAAACGCAATCTTCATCTGGAAAACGATAAATGGTGAAATAGCGGAGAGGTGCTACATTCGTTTACACTGAGGTAACAAAAGCCATGGGATAGCGATATGCAGATGGCGATAGTATCACGTACAAGAGGCATAAAAGAGTAGTGAATTGGTGGAGCTGTCATTTCTACTCAGGTGATTCTTATGGAAAGGTTTCCAACGTGATGGCTGTACGACGGAAATTAATAGACTTTGAACGCTATACACATGAGACATTTTACACTACTGGAAATGGAAAAAAGAACACATTGACACCGGTGTGTCAGACCCACCATACTTGCTCCGGACACTGCGAGAGGGCTGTACAAGCAATGATCACACGCACGGCACAGCGGACACACCAGGAACCGCGGTGTTGGCCGTCGAATGGCGCTAGCTGCGCAGCATTTGTGCACCGCCGCCGTCAGTGTCAGCCAGTTTGCCGTGGCATACGGAGCTCAATCGCAGTCTTTAACACTGGTAGCATGCCGTGACAGCGTGGACGTGAACCGTATGTGCAGTTGACGGACTTTGAGCGAGGGCGTATAGTGGGCATGCGGGAGGCCGGGTGGACGTACCGCCGAATTGCTCAACACGTGGGGCGTGAGGTCTCCACAGTACATCGATGTTGTCGCCAGTGGTCTGCGGAAGGTGCACGTGCCCGTCGACCTGGGACCGGACCGCAGCGACGCACGGATGCACGCCAAGACCGTAGGATCCTACGCAGTGCCGTAGGGGACCGCACCGCCACTTCCCAGCAAATTAGGGACGCTGTTGCTCCTGGGGTATCGGCGAGGACCATTCGCAACCGTCTCCGTGAAGGTGGGCTACGGTCCCGCACACCGTTAGGCCGTCTTCCGCTCACGCCCCAACATCGTGCAGCCCGCCTCCAGTGGTGTCGCGACAGGCGTGAATGGAGGTACGAATGGAGACGTGTCGTCTTCAGCGATGAGAGTCGCTTCTGCCTTGGTGCCAATGATGGTCGTATGCGTGTTTGGCGCCGTGCAGGTGAGCGCCACAATCAGGACTGCATACGACCGAGGCACACAGGGCCAACACCCGGCATCATGGTGTGGGGAGCGATCTCCTACACTGGCCGTCCACCACTGGTGATCGTCGAGGGGACACTGAATAGTGCACGGTACATCCAAACCGTCATCGAACCCATCGTTCTACCATTCCTAGACCGGCAAGGGAACTTGCTGTTCCAACAGGACAATGCACGTACATCGATGTTGTCGCCAGTGGTCTGCGGAAGGTGCACGTGCCCGTCGACCTGGGACCGGACCGCAGCGACGCACGGATGCACGCCAAGACCGTAGGATCCTACGCAGTGCCGTAGGGGACCGCACCGCCACTTCCCAGCAAATTAGGGACGCTGTTGCTCCTGGGGTATCGGCGAGGACCATTCGCAACCGTCTCCATGAAGCTGGGCTACGGTCCCGCACACCGTTAGGCCGTCTTCCGCTCACGCCCCAACATCGTGCAGCCCGCCTCCAGTGGTGTCGCGACAGGCGTGAATGGAGGGACGAATGGAGATGTGTCGTCTTCAGCGATGAGAGTCGCTTCTGCCTTGGTGCCAATGATGGTCGTATGCGTGTTTGGCGCCGTGCAGGTGAGCGCCACAATCAGGACTGCATATGACCGAGGCACACAGGGCCAACACCCGGCATCATGGTGTGGGGAGCGATCTCCTACACTGGCCGTCCACCACTGGTGATCGTCGAGGGGACACTGAATAGTGCACGGTACATCCAAACCGTCATCGAACCCATCGTTCTACCATTCCTAGACCGGCAAGGGAACTTGCTGTTCCAACAGGACAATGCACGTCCGCATGTATCCCGTGCCACCCAACGTGCTCTAGAAGGTGTAAGTCAACTACTCTGGCCAGCAAGATCTCCGGATCTGTCCCCCATTGAGCATGTTTGGGACTGGATGAAGCGTCGTCTCGCGCGGTCTGCACGTCCAGCACGAACGCTGGTCCAACTGAGGCGCCAGGTGGAAATGGCATGGCAAGCCGTTCCACAGGACTACATCCAGCATCTCTACGATCGTCTCCATGGGAGAATAGCAGCCTGCATTGCTGCGAAAGGTGGATATACACTGTACTAGTGCCGACATTGTGCATGCTCTGTTGCCTGTGTCTATGTGCCTGTGGTTCTGTCAGTGTGATCATGTGATGTATCTGACCCCAGGAATGTGTCAATAAAGTTTCCCCTTCCTGGGACAATGAATTCACGGTGTTCTTATTTCAATTTCCAGGAGTGTATTAGGGAATTCAGTATTTCGAGATCCACAATGCCAAGTGTGTGCCGAAAATACATTTCAGGCATTACCTCTCACCATGGACAACGCAGTGGCCGTCGGAATTCGCTTAACGACCGAGAGCAGCGGCGTTTGATTAGAGTTGTCAATACTAACAGACACTCAACATTGCGCTAAATAACAGCAGAAATAGATGTGCGGCGTACGGCGAACGTATCCGTCAGGACAGTGCGCCTAAATATGGCGTTAATGGGCTATAGCAGCGGACGACTGACATGAATGCCTTTGTTAACAGCACGAAATCGCCTGCAGTGGCTCTCCTCGACTCGTGACCATATCTGTTAGACTCTAGAAGACTACAAAACCGCGGCCTTGTCGGATGAGTCCTGCTTTCAGATGGTAAGAGTGGATGATAGGGTTTGAATGTGGCGCAGACCCCACGAAACCATGGACCCCAGTTGTCAACAAGGCACTGTACAAGCTGGCGGTGGCTCCATAATAGAGTGAACTGTGTTTACGTGGAATGGACTTGGTCCTCTGGTCCAATTGAACCGATTATTGACATGGAGACCATCTGCAGCCATTCATGGACTTCATGTTCCCAGTCAATGATGGCATTTTTATGGATAACTATGCGCCATGTTACCGAGCCACAGTTGTTCGTGATTGGTTTGAAGAACATTCTAGACAATTCGAGCGAATGATTTCGCCACTCAGATCGCACGACATGAATACTATCGAACATTTATAGAACATAATCGAGAAGTTAGATCGTGCACAAACTTTCGCAATTATGGACGGCTATAGAGGCAACACGGGTCAATATTTCTGCAGGGGACTTCCGATGTCCTCCTGAGACCGTGCCACGTCGAGTGGATACACTACGTCGGAAGGTAGTCAGACACGATATTAGGACGTATTCCCTGACTTCTGTTACCTTAGCATATCCCGGTTTATATAGCAAACATGTTCTTCAGTATGCGATGAAATATATCTAAGTCAAACAGACAAAATCTCATATTACTGTAATATGTCTGAGCCAGACTGGCATCTTCAATAAATATAAACAAAATGAGTTAGGCGTCGTCGAACAGTAACAATAACATAGTGCCAACCAGGCCACAGTGCCGCGAAAATCATTACGTGAACGGCGCTACTGTTCGCAGGAAACTTGGGTGTACTGCGACACGTTAAACACATTTGCGGCGTAAGCTCGTCAGGTGTTCATACTGCTCACATACCAGAAAATATATATGTACAATTAAGTAAAAATGTACATTTCAGTAAAAACTATTCTTGAACTTGTACGTTGTCTCCTGGATAACTGCTTTTGTTCACGATTATGTCGCAGCTTGTAAAAATTCACTACCGGCCACTAAAATTACTACACCACGAAGATGACGTCCTACAGACGTGAAATTTAACCGACAGGAAGAAGATGCTGTGATATGCAAATGATTAGCTTTTCAAAGCATTTACACTAGGTTGGCGCCGGTGGCGACACCTACAACGTGCTGACATGAGGAAAGTTCCCAACCGATTTCTCATACACAAACAGCAGTAGACCGGTGTTTCCTGGTGAAACGTTGTTGTGATGCCTCGTGTAAGGAGGAGAAATGCGTACCATCACGTTTCCGACTTTAATAAAGACCGGATTGTAGCCTATCGTGATTGCCGTTTGTCGTATCGCGACATTGCTGCTCGCGTTGGTCGAGATCCAATAACTGTTAGCAGAATATGGAATCGGTGGGTTCAGGAGGGTAATATGGAACGCCGTGCTGGATCCCAACGGCCTCGTATCACTAGCAGTCGAGATGACAGGCATCTTATCTGCATGGCTGTAACGGATCGTGCAGCCACGTCTCGATCCCTGAGTCAACAGATGGGAACGTTTGCAAGACAACAACCATGTGCACGAACAGTTTGACGACGATTGCAGCAGCATGGACTATCAGCTCGGAGACCATGGCTACGGTTACCCTTGACGCAGCATCGCAGACAGAAGCGCCTGCGATGGTGTACTCAACGACGAACATGGGTGCACGAATGTCAAAACGTCATTTTTTCTGATGAATCCAGGTTCTGTTAACAGCATCATCCGTGTTTGGCAACATCGCGGTAAACGCACGTTGGAAGCGTGTATTCATCATCGCCATACTGGCGTGATGGTGTGGGGTGCCATTGGTTACACGTCTCGGTCACCTCTTGTTCGCATTGACGGCACTTTGAACGGTGGACGCTACATTTCAGATGTGTTACGAGCCGTGGCTCTACCCTTCATTCGATCCCTGTGAAACCCTACATTTCAGCAGGACAATGAACGACCGCATGTTGCAGGTCCTGTACGGTCCTTTCTGGATACAGAAAATGCTCGACTGCTGCCCTGGCCAGCACATTCTCCAAATCACTTACCAACTGAAAACGTCTGGTCAATGGTGGACGAGCAACTGTCTCGTCACAATATGCCAGTCACTTCTCTTAATGAACTATGGTATCGTGTTGAAGCTGCATGAGCAGCTGTACCTGTACACGCCATCCAAGCTCTGTTTGACTCAATGCCCAGGCGTATCAAGGCCTGATGAACGTCACACTTTTCAAGCTGCTGATGTTTTTTTAGAATATTATTAGCAATATTATAGGGAAAATACAGTCTATAAATCTTTTAGGGAGACTTCTGACAGCAAACTACTGTATTATATCACTGATTTGCTATAAATAGCATTGTTTATATTGTTTGTAGTGGATAACACGATGCATTGTCTTTTTCCGTTCTAAAATTGTGCTAGAGAACCATTTAATCGCGGGATTACATACTTTGAGGGAGTGTTGTGACTTGCAACACCCGGCCTAATGAGTTACATCTGTTTCACTGCATAGATAACACGTATTTTTCTGCAGTTATAAGCGTGGTCAGGTTAGTTTTACGACATTGAATTGTTAGGCCTACATTCTCAAATGTCAGCAGTTGTTTGTAATAGGTACAGATTTTAGAATTTTGGGCACTAATTTGGCAGATTGTGTATATGTGGATATTAACTCGCTCTTTGTTTTACACTGCAGACGTATTTTTCAGTATTCTGACACCACAATAAATAATTTGAGTTATACAGCGTTTTTCGTATGTTAACCTCAATTAGCAATGCAAACATCGTGTTTTTCACGCTGCCGGTTTATTTTGCCGACTTTTAGAATTTTTCAATATGCTAGTAGTGGAAAATAATTATTTTGTGACTGTTGCGTTATTTAAGTGTGCAACGTTCTATTGGTGGCAGTAGGAAATCGTAGTTCACCGATCAAACTTCAGTCAGTTTTGCAGTGCAGTCATCTGCTGGTGGAAGTAAGCACACCTGTTCTATAGTGCAGCCATCTGCTGATGACAGGAGCAAGCAGGACGTGTAACAGCATTTGCCTTTACTTATCGTCTCAGGGTTTGTGGGACTGTATTTAAGGAAAAACTCATTTTCAATGAATACGAATTCCTAATTTCTTAGTTATGTTTTATAAGTAAATGTTGTTTTTTAATTGCTTATAAAGGAATATGCTGTTTACAGGATGTGGTAATCGATGGTGAATGATTTATAGCATCAAATTAAATTGACCAATGTGGCTGATGAGCCAGTTCTTAAATGAATTTTTTGAAGTTATTAACACAAACATAGCTGCTAAATGTTTCGGCTGTTCAGTTACTTCACCGTATTTTGCTGTTGAGCAGTGATGTGGGGAGGCATGAGGGGCTTATCTAAATACGTGGACTGCGTATTCAGTTTGTGCACTAACATTTCCTGAGACAACAGCTCACGAAAACAAAAACCTGTAACCAAGTACACCACCAAAAACATATGCACAACACAATTATCTTATCAGAGAAGGAAGCAATAAAGGAATTTCATTACTTAACATGACTTTAACTGCAGGCGTACTTCGACTACTTGTAAACAAACGACCAAAGACGGTAACAGTGAGAGACATGACATTTCCAAAGACAATGTCAGAGTCGATATATCGGGAAAACTACTTACCATATATCGTGAAACGTCTCAGACTTTATAAACTCAAATTAAATACTCATTCATCTAAATTGGTTGCATACTTCATTAAAATACACGTTTATCGAAACAAATAAAATCGCTACCATAATTCGATATCGTATTCCTTTCAAACACAAAGAATCATCAAAAATACGCTTAACGCCTAACTCAAGAGCTTGTATGACCACCATCATTAATATAAATACTAAACAAATGCTACAACACGCATTAAAGTGATGCTATTCTCTAGCATGTAGATGTGGAAGTGGTCGTGTTCTAAAATTTTGTGGGTCATAACCGGAAATGACGTTATAAAGTCTACCAGTCCATGTTTCTGATGAGATAGCGACGTCGTAATACACGGAAAGCGAAGACGAAATAATGTGATTACAGAAGCAATTGCGGTGCGGGATTACCAGTAATTTGCCAAAGGGAGTAATTATATTCTAGCTGTAACAACAGAGCAGCCGTTTTCAGAGATTAAAACTGATGGAATGTTGTTGTTGTGGTCTTCAGTCTGAAAACTTGTTTGCTGCAGCTCTTTACGCTCTGTCCTGCGCGAGCTTCTTCATCTCCGAATTAGCTACCGCAACCTACATCTTTCTTTATCTGCTTACTGTATTCATCTCTAGGTCTTCATCTAGTATTTTAATCCTTCACACTTCCCTCAAATACTAAATTGGTGAACCCTTGATGTCTCAGAATGTGTCCTAGCAATCGATCCCTTCGTTTGGTCAAGTTGTGCCACAAAGTCTTTGCCTCCCAAGTTCTATTCAGTACTTCCTCATTAGCTACGTAATCGACCCATCTAATCTTCAACATTCTTCTGTAACATCACATTTCAAAATCTTCTGTTCTCTATTTATCTAAACAGTCTATACTCCATGTTTCACGTACATACATGGCGACACTCCAGAAGAAACTTCGTAACACTTAAATCTATATTCGATGTTAACAGATTTCTCTTCTTCAGAAATGCTTTTCTTGCTGTTTCCAGTCTACACTTTATATCCTCTCTACTATATACTTTCTACACTTATATGGTCTCATCAACAGTTAATTTACTGCCCAAATAGCGAAACTCATCTACTACCTAAAGTGTCTCGTTTACTAATCTGAATCGTTTAGAATCACCTGATTTAATTCGAATACATTCAATTATGTTTGTTTTTCTTTTGTTGATATTCATCTTATGTCAATCACTGTCCATTCTGTTCAGCTGCTCTTCCAAGTCCTTTATTGTCTCTGACAGAATTACAATGTCATCGGCAAACCTCAAAGGTTTTATTTCTTCTCCTTGAACTTCAATTCGTACTCCATATTTTTCTTTTATTTCCGTTATTACTTGTTCAATGTGCAGACTGAATAACATTGGGATTTGGCTGCAATCCTGTATCACTCCCTTCTCAACTACTACTTCCGTTTCATGCCTCTCGACTCTTATTACTGCCGACTGACTTCTGTACAAGTTGTAAATAGCCTTTCTGTCACTGTATTTTACCCCTGCTACCTCCAGAATTTCGAATAGAGTATTCCACTTAACATTGTCAAAAGTTTTCTTTAGGTCTACAAATGCTATAAATGTAGATTTGCCTTTCCTAAATCTACTGTATGTTTTAAGATAAGTCGTAGGGTCAGTATTACCTCGCGTGTTCCTACATTCTCCAGAATCCAAACTAATCTTCCCCAAGGTCTGCTTCTATCAAGTACGTCTGCAGTTTAGGTCATGTTTAGTAATGAAATCAGTTTATTGCTTCCTTCTCTGATAAGGTAATTGTGTTGTGCATCTGTTTGTGGTGGTGTACTTGGTTACAGGGTTTTGTTTTCGTGAGCTATTGTCTCCGGAAATGTAACTGAAAAGACTGAATACGCACTCCACGTATTTAGATACCGCTGCCTGATGAACGTCACATCTTTCAAGCTGCTGATGTTTTTTTAGAATATTATTAGCAATATTATAGGAAAAATACAGTATATAAATCTTTTAGGGAGACTTCTGACGGCAAACTACTGTATATTTCACTAATTTGCTATAAATAGCATTGTTTATATTGTTTGTAGTGGATAACACCATGCTTTGTCTTTGTCCGTCCTAAAATTGTGCTAGAGAACCATTTAATCGCAGGAATACATACTTTGAGGGAGTGTTGTGACTTACAACAGTAGGCCTAATGAGTTACATCTGTTTCACTGCATAGATTACACGTATTTTTCTGCCGTTATAGGCGTGGACAGGTTATTTTTACGACATTGAATTGTTAGGCCTACATTTTCAAATGTCAGCAGTTGTTTGTAATAGGTACAGATTTAAGAATTTTGTACACTAATTTGGCAAATTGTGTAATTGTGGATATTAACTCGCTCTTTGTTTTACACTGCAGACGTATTTTTCAATATTCTGACGCCACAATAAATGATGCAGCATTCTATTGGTGGCAGTACGAAATCTTGGTTCGCAGATCAAACTTCGGTCGATTTTACAGTGCAGTTACCTGCTGGTGGAAGTAAGCAGGCATGTACTGTAGTGCAGCCATCTGCTGGTGACAGGAGCAAGCAGGATGTGTAGCAGGACTTGCCTTTATTTATCGTCTCAGAGTTTATGGGATAGCGTTCAAGGAAAAATTCATTTTAAACGAATACGAATACGTAATTTGTTATTTACATTTTATATGCAGATGTTGTATTTTAATTATTTATTGCAAAATGTGCTGTATGCGGGATCTAGTAAACGAGTGAGAGTGTCTTATAGTTTGAAATTAAATTTAACAGTGTGACTGTTCCCTATTGCCTGCTACGTTGAACTTCCATCATCGGAGAGTGATACGGGACTTCGGGACTCACAGCTACACCTTCAACGTGCACTCAATTGATGTCACTGGAATGATGTTATCGTAGGACAGAAAAATTTTACCCTTACACCAAGACAGTTTGACCGAGAGCCACCGTTGACGCTGTACCCCAATCTACGACCAAAGGAAAGAATTAAAAATTGAAAAATAACATTGTCACTGGTACACCAGTCCGTAAACGAATTTTTTGAAGTCAGTAATGCAGATGTAGTTGAGAATTTTTTCCGCAGTAGGTAGACTACGCAAAATTTGGTTGTTGAACGGGGATGTGGGGAGGCATGTTTGGACTTAACGACCGAGCGAGGTGGCACAGTTGTTAGCACACTGGACTCGCATTCGGGAGGACGACGGTTCGATCCCGCGTCCGGCCATCCTGATTTAGGTTTTCCGTGATTTCCCTAAATCGCTCCAGGCAAATGCCGGGATGGTTCCTCTGAAAGGGCACGGCCGACTTCCTTCCCTGTCCTTCCCTAATCCGATGAGACCGATGACCTCGCTGTTTGGTCTCTTTGCCCAAAAACCAACCAACCAACCAACTTAACGCTCCCCACCCCGGCGTTCCATGTCCTTGGCATGTGGCTGGATGTGCTGCTGCTGCTGCTGATTCCTGTAATTACCCCGGAGATATGACAGTGCTGATGCTGCTCTCAGTGAAATATGAAAAGTGCAACTGCATGCGTCTTCACTCCACGTTTCTCCCTCGCCTCTACACATGCCCTTATGCCATGATTCCTGATACGGTTTTAACGGTAAAGAAGTTGCTGATGTCAGTGAAATATGACATGCGGAATTGCACGATATTTCACGGAATGACCTCTCGGTTGGGGTCAATGATGGCTCTTACCAGCAATGCCCTGTTACTGATAGGCGCTGGTAACTGTGCATAGTTAGTGGATCAATGAGAGCAATATTACCAGATAAAACGTGTTAAGGCTTTTGGTTCTCCTACAACGGCCACTGGAAATCATTGGTGCTTGAGATCAACATTGTCAGTTAATCGGTTAAGCAAAACCTCTTTCGATTTCCTTTTTCATCCACGCGCAGTCTTAGCTTTATCATCGATGCCTAGTAACACTGTGGGTCTTTAAACTGCAACCCTGTTTCACTTTCTACGTTTAATTTTTCCAGATTTAAAAGGAACATGCAGTACTGTTTAGCTAACGATAAACATTACTGTAGAATTATCACACTCAGTGAAACTAAAGTAGTATAAGCGAATAACTGTAATCAAGTCAGGTAAGATGATGTGGCGGTGAGTACGTACCAACGCAGACGGGTTGGTAATCGGACCATAGTCCTCCAACTGAGCACACCCGGATCCTGACTCCTTGAAGCTTGTAGCCTTGGTCGCACGTATAAGTTGCTGTTCCATCATCCACTGTCACGTTGCCGTACACGGGAATTTCCGGTTCACCGCATTTTTCTGCACCTGTAAGCAAGCTAAAGTTAACACTGACTACGTAAATAGTATTTTGCAACTTCAGAAATTGCTGTTGTATACATTGATCGTGTCTGACATTAGAAACTGAGGAATAATTTTCTTTGATTGATGCAACCTATCAGTTTCCCTACGGTCTCTCTCTCCTTGTCCGTACACGAAAATCGTATCTGGTAATTCTGTAGCTGGGTACAGTGCTATTTCAGCAGCTCAAATCTACTGTGCACTTACACTTACAAACACGTACTGCAGTCTAACAAAACTTAACATCGGAAATGAATATGCCAGTGAACACATGACGTCATCCCGCAATGTGTAATTTCATATCCCTGTTCGTTTCGGAAACACTTCGATGTTCGTCGAATATACTTACGTAAATGTTGGCAAATATTTGCGTAATACTCGTAATGGAATGAAAAATGTCTTTTGCATCTCATAGTTTGTTTCTTTTCTGTTCCTTTTCCAAAATAGACGCATACCATTATGCTTCTTTATATTTTTATTCACGGACTTGCAAACGATACGATCAATATTTCGGTCAGTTACAAGAGGAATGACATGTTCCAAATTAATTGTTAAAAATTTGACGTTTTGAGGATGTATTAAGGAAATAGTATGGTGATTCAACTAAGATATACATGAGATATTTCCTCAACCGTTTAAGACATCATAATTCTGTTCTCACTGAAATGAATGGTAAAAACGTCATCAATAAATGAGGTACAGTATCTTTTCATAGCTGTATTAAACACAGAGCTATCTGTATAAAATTTCTTTTCCAAACGGAACACAGTGATTTCCTCTTATATTACTGTAGTTCTACAATAAACTAATTCAACGGCATTAACTATTCAAATTCCTAAGTTTCAGAGTAAATACAATAATTACGACTGTTGATCACGAAACTGACTGCCATGTTATGCAAAAGTACGTGATTTCATATCCAAATGAGGAAGTACGTGACATCGAATAAGGAGGAAATACCTCAGCGATAACTGTGGGGAACACAGGAAATGCAGCTGTCATCCTGTCTGTGTCATTCACGTATATCGAATGTTGGTTATTTCGGAAAATAAATGTCTTTCGCAATATGGGAGAAACTAAATATGATACTTCGTACGGACAATGCAAAAGGAACGCGAAGAGCACATTTGAGTTGAGTTGTACGCACAAAGGAATCTCAAAAGACGGAGTGCGACAAGAATGGCAATTCTGCGAATGAGCAAAACACTGTTATTCGAATGGCGCTATAATGCTATATAGAGGGTAAGGAACATTCCTGCTATGGGCAGATCAAAGGAAATAGATTCTGCGCCAACTGTTGCTCATAATGCACAGGTTGACTCCATAGGAACTACGAATGCCTCTGGAAGACGTTGGCACAGCGTTTTCCGAATTTTCTCCCATCCATGTCATCTGTCACTTCACCAACAGATTAAATAGCTGGAAGTGGAAGAAGGGAAAGAAGACTTTCATACATTGCGTATTGAGGTGGCACAGCGTAAAATACAGAACTTTTACGTCTGAGCGCCCACCTTTAAGTGCCAATATGATCATTTTTATTTAAGGTTAATGTGCTTTTACTCAATCATTGGAGTTCCTCGTAAAAGTGAGTGGGCTGTCTATTCTTTGTTTCTGTTTGCACATAAGAACCGATATTCACGAAGTGACAAGTGAGTGAAGCATCAAAGGCTCACGTAGCTCAGACGAATAGCTTGTTTGGTTGCGTCATACCAGAAAGGTGTCAAAAGGAACAACGCCACAAAATTACTGCTGCCCTTGTCAATATTGTTACAGCGTAAGTTGTAGCATTCATTTTGATAAAATATACAGAAAAATGAGTAGCTGTGTTTCCGTGAGTCTTCAGATTTCTTTATTATTATCTGAAGCGACTTTACTGTCGAAATTTTCTGACAAGCAGTAATTTTATCAGGTTATACACAGTTTTATTTACGTAGCAAAGTAATGACAAATTT